>NC_137777.1:1399863-1864863 GCF_963455305.1 Plecotus auritus
CATTGCTAGTTCGTGCCCATTTGACAGATCAGGAAATGGAGGCTCAGACAGGCTGGGAACGGGCACGGCTGCCCAGTGGTTAGGTCTGCGCTCGGAACCCCTCTGGCTTCCTGAGGAGGTGAGGCTGGGGCTGTTCCTTCAGCAAACGTGAGAGCTGAGCACCTCCTGTGTGTCGGTACCTGCGGGTAAGCGTGTGGCAGACTGAGTCCCCATCGTGTGTGATAATAGGCACCGGGGGACCTTCGGACGCATCTGACCACGGCGCACGACGGAATTCTTGTTCCGCCACTTCCAGGGCTCACCGTCATCCCGACAGTGAAGTCGCGGCGGCTGCGTCTGTGGGGGCCGATGTAGAGCCTCACGGCACCGAGTCCCGGTCCCACGCCGGACGCTGGCCGCCGGGACCTCCGTGGCCAACAGGGTGTGGGCAGTGCCTGCCCTGAGCCTGCGTCTCGGCGCCTACAGGCTCCCGCTGCCCGTCTTTCGCAGACCCCGCCGCTGCCCCCCCGGAGACAAGCTGTCCAGCTGCCCACGGGGGAGGAGAGCCCACTCAGCCGTGTTCCGGCCGAGGCCCGGGCAGGCGGGAGGCCCAGCCAAGACCGGCACAGCCCCCCCCCGCCGGATGTCCCACGGGGTGGCCTCGGCCAACTCTGTGTCCGCGGCGCCTTCGTGCAGGGGAAACTGTCTACCACACTGGAAGACAAGGGGGACAGCAAGACCTCCACGCCCCCGTTTGTTCTTGTCCACTGGAGGGGCCCGAAGCCTGACTCAGCCCCGTTCGCGTCCTCCTGGCGCGCAGCCCCGTCACTCCCACCCTCCCAGCTGGCGCCGCCTCTCCGGCGGGAAGGGAGGAGAAAGGAGCTGCCGACGCCTCCCGGCCCCCCCCCCCCCCCCCCCCCCCGTCCTGCCATTCCTCTCCAAAAGCTCTGACTCATTTCTTCTCCTTCCTGGTGACTGAGTTCAGATAATTTGCGAGACTCTCAACCAACTCCTCGTGATTCTCGCGAAGCCGAGCCGTCTGGGAGCCGCTCCACAGAAGGGGACAACCCCAGAGCCCGCGCGTGGCCGCCGCCGCCGCAGTGCAGGCCATGGGCCCGGCCGGATCAGGCCCTGAGATCAGGTGCCTCTGTCTGCCCATCTCTAGAATGGGCACACCCAGTTCTGATGAGACGGGAGGCGTGGCGCCCCTCCTTGGTGGGGTATCCGATCCAGCCCCGTCTACGGGGTCTTGTCTCCAGCCCAGCCCTCTCTTCTGGGGTCCAGACCGAGACATCCAGCGCCCAGGGGTCTCACGGGCACCTGACACTCAGCTTGTCCAAAACCAATCGGCCGCCGGCCTTGGCTGGGCCTCAAGGCCCGTGGGGTAGAGAGACTCCAGGGCACAGCCAGGCCCCCTGGTGGGCACCGGCTCAGCCGTCAGACCGACTGGGTGCAAATCGGGGCTCCCTGACCTTCGAGCTGTGTGGCCTCGGGCACCGTAATAAACCTCTCTGTGCCTTGGTTTCTGAATTATACCTGCTTTGTGGAGTGTCGTTAGGATGAAATGAGCTGATTCACACAAGGCACGCCCGCTGCTCAGGGAGGGCTGGCGTGAGCTCTACCCCAGCCCACGGGCGACCTGGAGCTCCTGGCAGAGCTGGGGTGGCCGTCCAGGACACCCACCCGGCTGGGGCGGGGGGGGGGGGCAGCTCTTCTCTCTCCGTGTAGCCCTGGGTCCAAGCTCACCTCCTTGATAGGAGGTATGGGAGCACTCGACGTGCAGTGACAGACGTCGAGGGAGGCCTGGGCACACGGCGCTGAGAAGCACAGCTCCGTCCCGCACCCACCGGGCCCCTGCGCCTTCCTGCCCATGGCCGGCGGTGCCACGCACGTCTTCCTGGCTCCCAGCGTGGACCCGGCGCAGCCCGAGGCTGGGCCGCTCAGGCCTCCCGCCGGGCACTGCACGGCTCCCGCAGGCCCTGGCTGCCCTCGGCCATCCGGTCACCAAGCTCTTCCTGTTCTGGGTGCTGAGTGCCTGTTTGCTTGTTCCCTGCACCCTATTGCCCTGCCTGGGGGTCCCTGGCTCCCACACCTTCCCGGGGTGGGGGGGCAGGCTGAGACCCCTGCAGCCAGAAGGGGCTGAGACAGAGCCTGGCACCCCGAGCCACCCGTGGATCCTGGGGGGACCGCTTCCGCCCCACGCGCGGCCTGGCGTGCCTTCCTAATGGGGTCTCAAGCTGTGTAATGTGACGTCTGCTGAAAAGTAAGCACGCCTTCATTTATTCAGCTTGTCAGCTTCCATCTGCCGCCCACGACTCCGGGCGAGTGTCAGGGATTTTGGAAGCGAGAGCGGAGCCTTCTCCTCGCCCGGGGCTGGTTCCTGGAGGGAACCCAAAATGCTGCTCTCCTCCGAGGGGCGCGCAGCCCTGGGCGGGCAGCCAGGGCGGGTGCTGGCGGGGAAGGGGGCGCGCCAGGCGGGGCAGGGGGCGGGCTCTGACGGATGGGCACGGGCGGGAGAGCCGCCTGGGGCGTGAGGGACAGGTGGGTGCTGGCAGGGAGCCCAAAGAGCGGCCGTGTCAGGCCCTACCTTGGCAGATGGGGAAACCGAGGCTGCAGCCGAGAGCTCAGTGAAGGAGCCAGTTCCCCCTAACCTGAGGGCCCAGCCTCTCCCGGAAGCAGGGTGGCACTGCCCAGGGGCGCTGGCACCTTCAGCAAGCCCCTGACCTCGGGAGCCTTTTCTTTATTGTGAAACGGGGCCATGAGCACCCCCATATGGACGAGGATCCGAGGTCATGGGGAGAACAGACTTCCCGGGCCCAGGGCAGGCGGGGACCCTAAGCACATAGCTTTGTTGGTGGCAACTGTTATTCGATCAAGTTTCTGCAGATGGAGCCAGGTGAGTGGCTGGACACGCCCCTGCCTAAGGGACCCGCCTCCTGCCGTGTCCCCGGGGCAGGACGTCTGTGAGCCCAGGTGCCTCATGCAGCCCTCGGGGGGGTGGGAGGGGCGGTTTCTGCAGCTGGAAACCCACCTGGACCCCTGCCAGCCCTCAGGCTCTCCCATCACAGCCACCTCCTCCGGGAAGCCTCCTCGGTGCCCCCCACCCCACCCCAATGGACAGCCCCTGCCCCCCTGGACACTCAGCACGCCTGCTGGTCCCTGGTCCTCGGGGTCACATGGCGCCTCAGAGCCGGCGGTGCCTCGGCCACTGCAGAGACCGGCCACTGAGTGCCTCTCCCTTTCTCCCCCTGACAAACTCCTACTCAGCCCTCAGTACCCGGCTCCTGGGTCCTCTCTGGGATCCCATGAGCCCCTGGGCCTCCTTCATCATGGAACGCCTGCTCAGGGCTGGCACCGCCCATGGAGGCTCCTCTCTCCCTCCAAGACAAGCATGTCCTGAGGCTCACAGATCGCCACCCCCGGAGCCGCTGGCTCCTCCCACTCGTCCTCCAAAGGGCCTCCCAGGGCACTGAGGCCCGACCATCACCAGCCTTGCTCCAGGCCATGTGGGCCCATCAGGACCCCAGGACCAGCCCCCGTTCACAATTCCAGGCCCAAACTCGGCCCATGGCAGCCCAGCACCCCCCAAGGCAGGCCTTGGCATCCTCGGCACTGGCCAACCTCCTGCAGCCGTCCGAGGGGCCGAGGCAGAGCCACAACACTCTGACCAGGAAATTAAACGGCAGCGAAGTTAATACCCAGGGAAATGGGTCTTAAATCGATTAAAGTTCATGACCAGCTCCAGGTCCATAGCATTCACCGCTGGTTCCGCTCCCCCCGCCCCCCACCCCCCATCCCACCCCTTCACCCCTCCCTCCCGCCCCACAGGCTGGCTTTTCCAGGGGCCTGTGCAGACTTAGCATGTGACTCAGCAGCGTGTCCCTGGGGACCCTAAAAGCAGGGTACAGAGGGCAGTGACCTACCATCAGGGCAGCCATGGCCTCCCAGAAGGTTCTAGAATAGTCCGCGGACCGTCCGCGGAGAATGTGTTAGCGCCTTCCGGATTTTCCATCTCCAGTGGCTCTTGTCACCCAGTGAGTCAAGCCCCCTGTGCCGGGGAGAAGGGGGGTGCTGACCAGGTGAGCCCCAGCATGTGGCAGGGGGATGGGGGAGCCTCTGCGTGTCTCCGCCCCGGCCCCACTTCCTCACAGGACACCACCCACCCCTTTCACTTTAAGAGGGTTCACTCTCGCCAGCCCACGGGGCTCAGTGGTTGAGCATCGACCTATGAACCAGGAGGTGATGGTTCGATTCCCAGTCAGGGCACAGGCGGGTTGCAGACTCGAGGTTCCACCTACACGCGCCCCTACCCATCCATCCCCACTGGTCCCTCCTCAGATCTGCCTTCGGTGGATCTCCGTGCCGCCCCAGACTGCCCCCCTCAGGGTCCTGCCGCTCCCTGGCCTGCCTCCTGGGGCAGGGCCCACTCCCCTCAGCTGGGCTCCGGGTCTCCAGGGAGGAGCTGGCCTCCAGAGGTGACTCGGAGCGCACGCCCCTGGCTGCGCTGCAGGGAGAATGACGGCCCTGTGTTATGGGCGCCTAACAGCCACGCTGTGGTTAAGAGGACGGTCGTATTTCTCTCCGTCTTCCCAGGAGTGCCCTCCATGCTTCACGGCGAGTCTTCCCTCCAGGCAGGCCTGCCCCCGAGACCTGTCCTCAGAGCGGCTCCACCTGACGGCCGGGCGGGCGAGGGCAGCAGGCTGTGCCCGGAGGGGGGACAGGCACGCCCTGGGCCCTCCCTGGGGCTGTGCCCACCCGGCAGCCCCAGACCAGGTCCTCCAGGAGCTCCCGGCATCTGGACAGCGGCAGGCCAGGTGTTTGCTCCAGGTCACCTTCTGGGAGGGGCCGGTGTGTGGGGGGGGCATTTGTCTGACCACGCCTGCCCCATCCGCTGGCTGCCCCTGGGCTGTGTCCTGTGCCTTCCAGGGAGCCGGCGGAGGACCCGCGATGAGGAGGTGCCGTCGGCACGCACGGGCCAAGGGGTGCAGGGCCGAGGAAGCCCCTCCCCGCAAGTGCCCCGAGGCTGCCCCCTGACCACAGTGCCCCCTGGCCAGGGGGTCCCCCTTCTCCGCTTGTCCTTGCACACACACTGCCATTCAGGCCCCCACTTCCCTCCCTTAGCCTGGAGGCTGGCCCTCGGCCCCAGGGTCACTGTGCCCGGTGACCCGGATGGAGTGTGGGCGTCGACAGGAAGCTGCTGCCCTGCGTCTCTACGCCTGGACGAGACCTAATGTGGCTGCACACCCCGCCCAGCCCCTGGCTGCCTCCAGCTCCCGCCTCCTCCCGGGCTGTGGGCCGGCCTGCCCGCGTGCGCTGTCCATGGTGCTGGCCGACCAGCCTCGTTTCCAGGAGGCCGTCCCTGGCCAGCGTCCGCCCACCTGGCTGCGAGGGACAGACTCCAGGTGCTCCACACCTGGGGCTCCACGCAGGGGCGGTCCTTGCCACCCTGCCCGCTGCAGGCCCCGAGTCGGTGCTGCCCCGCCTGCCGCCCCTCGCCTGCCCGCCGGGCCTGGCTCCGTCCTCGTACCAGGAGGGAGCAGTGTGCCCAGGAATAACGGATAACGCCATTAAGGGCCAGAGTGGCTGCCTCCGTGGCGGGGAGAGAAATGAGGCTGTCAGGCAAGGGGCCTGGCCGCGGGCCGTGATTAACGCGAGCGGGCAGCCCACACGTTGCGGCAGAAGGTGCCAGGAGATGATTGCTTACAAAATGTACCAATTACCGCCGTGCCTGCGAGCTCGCCCCCGCCGCGGGCAAATAAACACATCAGCTGCCAGCCTGTGCCAGCCCGGGCTTGGCGAGGGCCCAGGGACCGGCGGCGCCGATGGGAGGGCCTGGGAGAGCCACCCGGAGGTTAGGAGGCCCGGCCTGTCCCCAGGAGCGCTTGGCAGCCGGTGAACAGTCAGCTGGTGCAGGCGGCGGCATCTCCCAGGGCAATGCTCAGGCCGGGCAGCTGCAGGGACCCCTCCCCCCTAAGGAGACAGCACACGTGACCGGCACTTGGGGCCACTCAGGCCTGCTCCGGGCTCTCCGTGACCACCAGCTGTGTTCCCCACGGAGGTGTGTGCGCATGTGTGTGCACCTGCATGTGTGTGCCAAGTCTATGTGTGTATCTCTGTCTGTGTGTGCATGTGTTTGTAGTCACATGTATGTGCCATGCCAGTGTGTTTGCATGTGTGTGTCTGTGCATGTGCCTGTGTGTGTGTGGGGTGTGTGTTCAGCACATTTTTAGCACCACTGGTCCAAGCTTGAGAGAGTGGGTGGGTGAAGGAAGGTGCTGGTAAAGTCAGGAGCCCCCTTGAGGGCAGGGCTGGGCCTTCTTCACCTGATCACACCTGGAGGAAGGTGACCCGGACGGGGTTCAGCACAGGAAAGCCCGGGGCAGGGCCATCTGGGGGCTCCCGGGGGCAGAGCCAGGGGCAGGCAGAGGAGGGTGGCTCGGCTCAGCCTAAGGAAAGACCTGCTCACACAGGTCAGCGATCTGTGAAGACGTGGCTGGTCTGTGAGGCAGTGGGCCTCCTGGCCCTGGAGGCCCGTGAGCAGATGACCGTCTCCTCTCGGGGAGCCTGTCGTTGGGCCACAGAGGGCTCCTCCCTGGTGTGGGATGGACCAGCGCAACGGAGGCAGCTGGGAAGGAGAGGAACAGGGGCCCAGACTCACACGCACACCTGTCTTCCCTCCCGCACCAGGCCCAGCTGCAGCCAAGGCCCCTCCTAATGCTCAGACACCGTCCACGCTCAGGCCCACGTGGGCGCCTGCAGGCGCAGGAAGATCCCTGTGATGGAGCTAGACCAGGGGTGGGCAAACTTTTTGACTCGAGGGCCACAATGGGTTCTTAAACTGGACCGGAGGGCCGGAACAAAAGCACGGATGGAGTGTTTGTGTGAACTAATATAAATTCAAAGTAAACATCATTACATAAAAGGGTACAGTCTTTTTTTTTTATTTCAATAGTTTTATTCATTTCAAACATTTTAACAAGAAGAATGTAAACACTAATTATTATAATTTGAAACTTCAAAAAATGGAGGAATCATAGCACAATAACATACCTTCTATTGAAGATGGCAAAGGCAACATAAAATTGCCTAACAAAGGAAAGGTACAAAAGCCTTTCAAATTAAACTTAAATATAATAAAATAATTTAAAACTAAAACAAATAGAAAAGAACAAAATGTGTAAACAGTAAATTAAACATTTTCTTTAGTGCAACTTCCAAATTATGCCCGGGATGTAGATGTAGATGGCAATGTAGACTGGGTTGAAAGGTTTTTGGTCTTTAAAACATCAACTTCAGTGGGAACAGTGTTGTTGGTCTCCTTTTTAGCTAATGCTCTGATACTGTGCTCTCCAGGGGCGTGTCTCCCTACATCACCACGATAACGTGTCTACGCATTCCCAGGGTGATGTCGGGGGACGGTCCGCGGGCATTACAAGGAACCTCTGGAAGATGGAGAGGTTGTTCCTTCTACTGAATGGGGATATAAATCCGCCCACTCAGAAGAAGGAGCTGCGGCCGTGTTTCCCGACGTTGCCATGTTAACACTGCTGCTGGTGAAGGAGCGGAGGGGAGAGCAAGAGAACCCTCCGCTCTTTCGCTCCGCGGGCCGGATAGAACAGCCGAACGGGCCGGATCCGGCCCGCGAGCCGTAGTTTGCCCACGGCTGCGTTAGCTGCTGCCGCCTAACAACCTCCCAAAACGCAGGCGCTCCAGACAACAGCCATCTATCGGCCCACGATGCTGTGGGGTGGCCGCTGGAACGGGGCCCAGCCGGCACGCTTCCTGCCCGGCCCGCACGATGCCAGCCGGGCTCACGTGTGCCGCCTCACTCTCACGGCTGGCATCTGACTGGTGGTCCCCAGGGGTCACGGGGGCCCCTGGGCCATGTGTCACTCACACGGTGGCAGTTCCTGAGGTCCCCAAGGGCTGCGAGGCAGGGCACGTCCCAACGTTCAGGCCCTTTGCAAGCCTCGCTTGCTCCTGCACCATCGGCCGAAGCAGGCCAGGGCCAGCGTCCAGCAGGGAGGAGTCCCGGGCCCCGCGGGGCCTCCCAGCAGGGAAGGCCGCTGTCACCTTGCCAGGAGCACTGGGGAAGGCTCCCCAGAAGGCGGGTCTAAAGGGAGAGCAGCCCTGGGTTCCCTGGCTCCGCGTGGCGGGGCGAGACCCATGCCAGGCCTCGGCTCCAAACCTCAGACCAGATACGCACAGGGCATGGGTGGCTGTTCCAGGAGAGTTGTGGGGGCACCGCCCGAGCACCCTGGGCGAGAGAGAAATAGGATGCCCGCCCCCACCCCCCTCACTAGCACTGACGCCAATGGAAGCATGTCGGGGGGCTTTCCGGATGGCCGGTTCTCTGGGCTGGCTCACAGGCCTTTCGGATCTGCCCGGTGGCCCCAGGCCCAGCCCTTAATCGTAGCGATGGTTTAGGGCAGGGGTGGGCAAACTTTTTGACTCGGGGGCCACAATGGGTTCTTAAACTGGACCGGAGGGCCGGAACAAAAGCATGGATGGAGTGTTTGTGTGAACTAATATAAATTCAAAGTAAAGGAGAGGAGGGGAGAGCAAGAGAACCGGATAGAACAGCCGGATCCGGCCCGCGGGCCGTAGTTTGCCCACGGCTGGTTTAGGGAGATTCCCTGGGGCCTGGGCGGCCGCCAGCGGCAAAGGTCGGGCAGATCTGCCTGCCAGCCTCTGGGGCTCCCTTCCCCCCCGCTGCGCCGCACTGGGGACCAGTGGCTCGGGGTCTCTCGCTCAGGCACCCCCCCCAACACACACACACACACAACCCGCCCAGGGGGAGGCCGGCCAGGTTCGGAGTGAGGTGGCTGGGGTGTCACAGGGAAGACTAGAACGACAGCGGGGCGTCCAGGGTCGGGATATCAGCTCTGACCCAACACGTGGCATGGGGGTGGGTCCAGGGGCCTAGAATGCCCCCCGCCCCGCAGGAGGGGGGAACTGCGCGGTGAGCAAGCCTCAGGAAGCCCCTCCTGCACACTCCCCGGCGGCCTCGGCGGCGGCCCAGCTGACGCTAATGCGTCGGGGAGCACTCGCTGGCGCTCACTCACATGTTAAGTGAGCCCAGGCCCGCCTCCTTCCAAATGTCACTGTGAGCGCAGCTGAGCACCGTGTCCCCCCAACACACACCCCCCCCCCCCGCCGCCCACGGCTCTGCTGGCAGCTCCTGCGGGGCCCTCCCCAGCCCCAGGTCCCAGCCTCCTGCAGGGCAATGCAGGGCAACAGGCACAGGGGCCACCCCCAAATCCAAACACAGTGCTGGGCGCGAGCCTTTATGGAGCCCCAACTGAGTGCGGTCCCTGGACTGGCCCCTTCCCCGCCGTCCCAGCACATCCAAGCACGCGGGCTCCCAGAGGCAGCCCCTTGCTGGAGTCACGGTGCCTAGGACAGGGACGCTCCCCGGCCATCGTGCCTGCGCCCCCACCCCCCAGTGGGCGGCAAGGGGAGGGCCCTGTCACTCTCCGGGGGAACCCCAGACCCACAGACCCGCCAGCAGTTGGCCTGGCAGATCGGCCCGCCCCATGCCAGCCCAGAAGGTGGCCCCTCCGTGGTCCTGGAGCCGGGGTGACCGGACAGCGGGGCGCCCAGCCTCGCCCCTGCCAGCCTACAGCAGACTGCGTGGCGGGGAAGTGGGCGTTGCAGTCGGGACATCGCTGAGGCTGGGGCTCTTTGTCACAGCAGCAAACCCAGCCCATCCTGGCAAATCCTTCGCCCGGGAGGAGGGGCCCAGCCCCCTCCCTCAGTCCTCAGCCTCCGGGCTGACAAGGGGGGGTGGCGGCACGTGCTGTCTCCCTTGTTCCTGCCGGAAGCGGACGCCTGGCCTCCCCCGCCCTTCCCGACGGGACTGACACTGCATCCCGGCCGCACAGGACGCTCACCCTCGCCACCCGCGGCCCCGTTGGAGCTGCTCCCTCTTCCCGTTCCTCAGACGAGGGGATGGCAGCTGGACAGAGGACGCAGGCTGCCAAGGTCACGCAGCTGGCCCCCGGCGGCGCCGTGCTCTGCGGTTCTAGCTCCTCATCGCCTTCGCCGGCCGGTAGATGGATGCGTGGGGTCAGGAGGACCCTTCTTGGCGATGGGTCCCTCCGTCTGTCACTCAACCAGCATTCGCTGAGACCTCGGGGCGCAGGCTTGGCTGCGGGAGGGGCGCAGGGGAAGCCATCAGCGGGGTTCGGCAGCTGACTACCCGGGGCCCCCGCCGACCGCGGGATAGTGCTGGGCGCTAAGAAGGAATGAGCTGGTGAGTCATGGGAAGACCGGGAGGAGCCGTGACTGCGTGTTACTCAGTGACCGGAGCCCGTCTGAGAGGTGTGACTGCGGCCGCGGTGACGTCCGGAAAAGGCAACGCTGTGGAGGCAGGACAAAGGTCAGCGGGGCCCGGCCGGCGGGGCTCAGTGGTTGAGCGTCAACCTATGAACCGGGAGGTCACGGTTCGATTCCCGGTCAGGGCACATACCCAGGCTGTGGGCTCGATCCCCAGTGCGGGGCGTGCAGGAGGCAGCCGGTCAGTGATTCTCTCTCATCATTGATGTCCCCCTCTCTCTCTCTCCCTTCCTCTCTGACATCAATAAAAACATATATGTTAAAGAAAAGGTCCGCAGTTGCCAGGGGTTGAGGGGGGTGGGGAGGAGGAATAGGGAAGCGCAGAGGGTTTGGGGGGCTGTGAGACCCTCTGCATGCTACTGTGATGGTGGACTCACACCCTTAGACATGTGTTCAGACCCACCGAGCACGCGCCACGCAGCGGGACCGGATGTGAAGCAGGGACTCGATGGTTACAATGTGTCGGTGCAGGCTCACCGGTTGTAACAAATGTATCGCTCCATGCAGACAAGGGCAGGCTGTGCGTGTGTGGGGGCGTGTGTGGGGCACCGGGTACCTGGGAAATCTCCACCTTCTGCTCAAAGTGTGCTGTAAACCTAAACATGCTCTAAAAAAAAAAAAGTAAAGTCTTAAAATTCCTGCCGTGGGCACACAGCCCGGCCCCATGGGCACACAGCCCGGCCCCGCCCGCAGGCCCAGAGCCCGGCCCTCTGTGGGGCTTTGAGACTCAGACGCTGAATAAGCCAGGCTTCTCTTCTGCGTCTCCATGACCATTAAAGAGATGACTGAGTTTGTGAGGAGTGAACTCGCCGAGCTATTAAACCACCTCGTGGCTTTATGAGCTTCGTGTCAGGCTGCAGGGGCTGGCGCCCTACCCCAGGGACCCTCAGGTATGGGGGGGGGGGGTGACCTGCTTGGGCCGGGTCACCTGGGAAAGTCTCCCCTGCCCCAAGTCAGCTGGGACACCGTACACACCGAGTCAGGGCAGGACGGCTCACCGGAGCCATAGCCCCAAGACTGTGCAGGGCATGGTTACTGGGCAGTGGCAATCCTGGGGGCCAGCCTGGAGACAGCGGGCAGGCTGGGCAGGCGGAGCAACAGGTGGGGCACAGGCGAAGAGTCCAGGGGGAGGGGACGTTTCCTGGCTGGGCCTCTTCCTTTCTCTCCCTTTCATGGCTGATTTCCGCCTCCATTTGGGTAATTGCTCGCTACTCAGCACCATTTCTTTCCTTCGTTCGGGGAGGGGAAAAGCACCCCCAAACCTCTCTGCGGGCAGGAAACGCTTTCAGACTCTGCACAGCTGCTCTCTGCGCGGGCGGGCGGGCAGGTGGGCGAGGATAGTTCTTCAAGGTCAGGCGGACTTTCCCCTGAGGGAAGCCGGTCCTTCCTCACCCACACGGGCCCTTTAAAGCCCTGGCCTCATGGCCCAGGTGCCACGGCCGTGGCTGGTCAGCACCTCCACAGGGGTGCACCCCCCCCCCAGCCCCCAGGCCCGTGGGACAAGCGCGTCGCCTCCGTGTGACACGTGTGGAAACGGAGGCCGCAGGCGGGGCGGCCTCCCTGAGGCCTGGTGCTTGGCACAGGCAGAGCCGGGCTGGCGGCCCAGCGGGGTCCGGCCACACCCTGCGGGGAACAGACCTCGCCGGCTGGCTCCCTCCGGCGCGCACTCAGCTGCTCTGCCCCTCAAGGACCCCAGGCACCACCTCCAGCGAAGCAACAGGGGCTCAGTCACCAGCTGGACTCAACCGCCCCAAAGTGTGCCGAACGTCAGAGCAGCCAGTTTGATCCATTCATTCATTCATTCATTCATTCATTCATTTTTATTAAACCTCACCTGAGGGTATTTTTCTCCATTGATTTTTTTTAGAGAGAGTGGAAGGGAGGGAGGAAGGAAGGAAAGGAGGGAGGGAGGGAGGGAGGGAGGGAGGGAGGGAGGGAGGGAGGGAGGGAGAGAGGGAGAGAGGGAGAGAGGACCATCGATGTGAGAGAGACACATCCATTGGTTGCCTCCCGCACGCACCCCGACAGGGACGGGGTATCAAACCTGCCACCCAGTTACACACCCTTGATTGAGAATCGAATCCGAAACCCTTGGGTTCGAGGGCCGGGCCGTCACTGGGATTCATGAACCTGCCGGGCACCTTCAAGACGTGGGTGTGGTGACTGGAGTCGGTGTGCCTGGTGACAAACACCCCACGTCGGAAGCTGCAAAGGAGGGTCGCATCGGCCACCTCGCCCCTGGACGGCCCATCCTCCCTCCACTCGGGCAGCTGGAGGCGGTTTTCAATGCCTCACCCGCCCTCCTGTCTCGCCCGCCCTCCCGGGAAGGAGCTCCCGGCTCCTCACAGGAGGCCCCGCCCAGGGCCGGCTCCCGGGGAGGCCCCTGCGACTCTGTGATTAGACTACGAGAGAGGGGATCAAGGCCGTTAATTTTTCAACGTGAAGAATGTTTTGTGTTTCCCCTCCAGCGCCTCCGAAGGCGGTGGATTCTATCTGCTGCTGTGAACACGGAGCCGCGATAACACTCGTTAGCAGCAGCCAGCGTCCTCGCGCCCGGCAGATAGCAGGCAGCAGGAGGATTAATTCTGTTTTAATTAGAGCCCCGTTCCCCGCAGCGTGGCCTCCAGCAGGGAGCATGGCCATGCCCCCCCTCCCCCCCCCGGGGCTGGCGCCCAGCTCCTTCCCAGCGCCTTGGCGTCTGAAGGGCGCGTGGGGCACCTGCCCTCCAAGGGCACCCCCTCCGGCTCCACAGCCTGGAGCTGGCGATGCAGAATGGCACGGCGGGGTGACTGGTCCCCCCCGGAGTCTCCCCACCGCCTCCCGGCCCCGCAGCGGTGAGGGGGTTGGGGGGAGTTGGGGGCCGTGCTGCTTCCCAGCCCAGGCCCCTCCTCCATCCACAAGGTGTCGCTCAGGACGAAGGTGAGGCGAGCCGCTGGCCGGCATCCTGCAGGGAGGGCCCAGGGATGCTGCAGAGAGGCTGGGCCTGGGCGTGCTCTGCCGGTGCCCATCCGTGTGTGTGCCCACGCGTGTGTGTGCCTGCACATGTGACAGGAGAGCCACGGCTTCTGTGGGATGTGTGTCTGCATGCCTGTGCATGTGTGTGAAAGGTTTGTGCACATGACAGGATGTGCGAGACCCTGGAGTGTGCGTATGTGCACATGTGCACGCGTGTGTGTTTGTGTGCCTGCGTGGGAGTGGGAGCTTCCCCTGGGAGGCAGGAGCGGCGGCCCGAGGTCAGGGCCCAGCACAGAGGGAGCCGGGTGGCCACGCCGGACATCCCCCCGTGGACCTGCCCACCTCACGTCTACTGGCATCAATCACACCGCATGGCCCCCGTCACCCCCAGCTTGTCAGAGCCCCACTGGGGCCTGCCGAGGGGGACTCGCTTCTGAGTCCTCGGACCCAGGACCTGAGCCCAGCCCCTAACAAGTGGGGTCATCATCATGATAGGGCCGGGGGGCGGGGGGGAGGGCAGGCCCTGTTAGAAGGGCCTCACTGAATCCTCCCAACCACCTGCTGAGGCAGGATCTCCCTTTCACACGTGGGTAAACCGAGGCACAGAGCGATCCTGAGTGGAGCCAGGAAGCAGGCCAAGCGGGCTCATGATGGACCTGCACCAGGAAGACGGGGGAGGATGGCGGAAGACAGCCCGGGGGTGGGGGCTGGAGAAAAGGCCTGAGTGCGGGGATGGAGGGACAGACGTGCAGGGCGGGGGGAGGCAGAAGCAGGCAGGGCTGGGCCGCAGGGCTCAGGGTCTGGACTAAGGAGCTGGATGCCCCTGCCTGGAGCTCAGGGCTCGGGGGGGACTGGTACCCTCCCACCTGCACAACCCCCTGCATTTCATCGATGAGGAAACTGCGCCCAGAGAGCCCTCTGACGTGGCCCGGGGTGCACAGTGAACAGGCCAGTTTGAGGTGAAAATTCATTATGTGGCCCAATAACAGGTGAATGGATGGATGGGAGGGTAGATGGATGGTGGATGGATGGATGGATGGATGGGTGATAGCTGGGTAGGAGATAGATGGATTGATGGATGGATGGGTGGGTGGGTGGATGGATACGTGGGTGGGTAGATGAGTAAATGGATGGATAGATGGGTGGATGAATGGATGAATGGTGGGTGGTGGATGGATGGATAATGGATGGGTGAATGAGTGGGTGGATTGGGATGATGGGTGAATGGATATGTGGGTGGGTGGATGGACAAAATGATTTGTAGATGGGTGCTGAGTGGATGAATGGTGAGTGGTGGATGGGTGGATAATGGATGATGGATGGATGGATGGATGGATGGATGGGTAGACAGATGGATGGTGGATGGATGGATGGATGGATGGATGGGTAGACAGATGGATGGTGGATGGGTGGGTAGACAGATGGATGGTGGATGATGGATGGTGGATGGATGGATGGATGGATGGGTGGGTAGATGGATGGTTGGTGGATGGATGGGTGGGTGGATGGATGGATGGATGGATGGGTGGGTAGATGGATGGTTGGTGGATGGATGGGTGGGTGGATGGATGGATGGATGGATGGGTAGACAGACGGATGGTGGATGGATGGTGGATGGATGGGTAGACAGATGGATGGTAGATGGTGGATGGATGGATGGATGGATGGATGGATGGTGGATGGATGGGTGGGTAGATGGATGGATGGATGGATGGATGGGTAGACGGATGGTGGATGGATGGATGGATGGATGGGTAGAAAGATGGATGGTGGGTGGATGGATGAATGGATGGGTGGGTAGATGGATGGATGGTGGATGGATGGGTGGGTAGATGGATGGATGGATGGCTAGACAGATGGTGGATGGATGGATGGATGGATGGATGGATGGGTAGACAGATGGATGGTGGATGGATGAGTGGGTGGGTGGGTGGTGGGTGAGCAGGTGGGTGCGTGAGTCTGTCTCACACACGCCAAGAGTAGCAGCACCTCCCTTGGGGTCAGACCAACAAGCTTGGCTCTGGCCCTTCCTCTGTCACTTGGCCCCTCTCCATCCCTCACCCCTTCCCTTCCCTGGAGCAGGGACCACAGCACCTGCTGGCAGGTCCCGGGAAAGCGACGGATGACATACAGCAGCATCTGGCACACAGTAGGCGCCTCAGCAGCAGCAGCTCCATCCGCCATCCTATGTGGGTACCAGCGACACAGATGCCCTCCCCAGAGCATCGAGGCGCAGCCCCCCGGCCACCCCGGAGGCAGCATCTGCCAAGGCACCGTCGCTGTTTCTGTGCGCGTGCTCCTTCCGAGAGGAATGTTCCAGCAGCTGCGGCACCGGGGACAGCACACAGATGCCTTCAGGCCCATGTCCCAGGCCTGCTGGCCTCACACCAGGCACCTTGCATGTCCTGAGTGTGTCCTTCCTCTTGTCTGTCCATCCCAATGCCCCACCACTGGCCCAGGCCACCATCAGGCTGTGGGGTGAGGGCGAGGCCTCCATGAAAACAATTCTGGAGAGCCCCACATTACCTGCCCCATCATCACCTGCCCCATCATCACCTGCCCCATCATCATCACCTGCCCCATCATCACCTGCCCCATCATCACCTGCCCCATCATCACCTGCCCCACATCACCTGCCCCATCATCATCACCTGCCCCATCATCACCTGCCCCATCATCACCTGCCCCATCATCACCTGCCCCACATCACCTGCCCCATCATCACCTGCCCCACATCACCTGCCCCATCATCACCTGCCCCACATCACCTGCCCCATCATCACCTGCCCCATCATCACCTGCCCCATCATCACCTGCCCCATCATCACCTGCCCCATCATCACCTGCCCCATCATTACCTGCCCATCATTATCTGTCCCAGCTTCCCCACCGGCCCCTCAGTCCCTTCCCCTCTCAAAGGAGCCTGGCCAGGCCCCAGCTTCCCTGTCCCACGCCTGCCCTCACCCTGCTCTGTGGCCCTCCCAGTAGCCAGGTGACCCTTTAAAAAGTCCATCCAAAGCCTCATGGCCCCGTCTCACAGGAAAATGCAAATTCCCAGCCGCAGCCCAGCAGGCAACAGAGCAGAGGTCACCGAGCGCCTCTAAGTCTCTGTCCCCAGCTGGGCCCAAGGCTTGGACCATGACCAGGAATGGGGCTGCCTTGTCATCAGGGTCATTTAGTGCCCAGGGTCAGGGTCAGCGTGTGACCAGGGTCAGGGTCAGCGTGTGACCAGGGTCAGGGCTCAGAGTGTGACCAGGGTCAAGGTTCAGAGTGTGACCAGGGTCAGAGCTCAGAGTGTGACCAGGGTCACGGCTCAGCGTGTGACCAGGGTCAGGGCTCAGAGTGTGACCTGGGTCAGGGTCAGCGTGTGACCAGGGTCAGGGCTCAGAGTGTGACCAGGGTCAGGGCTCAGAGTGTGACCTGGGTCAGGGCTCAGCGTGTGACCAGGGTCAGGGCTCAGAGTGTGACCAGGGTCAGGGCTCAGCGTGTGACCAGGGTCAGGGCTCAGAGTGTGACCAGGGTCAGGGCTCAGTGTGACCAGGGTCATGGCTCAGGTTAACCAGGGTCAGGGCTCAGTGTGACCAAGGTCAGGGCTCAGTGTGACCAGGGTCAGGGCTCAGAGTGACCAGGGTCAGGGCTCAGAGTGTGACCAGGGTCAGGGCTCAGAGTGTGACCAGGGTCAGGGCTCAGAGTGTGACCAGGGTCAGGGCTCAGTGTGACCAGGGTCAGGGCTCAGTGTGACCAGGGTCAGGGCTCAGAGTGACCAGGGTCAGGGTTCAGAGTGTGACCTGGGTCAGGGCTCAGCCTCTGACAGCAATGAGACTTTACCAGGGGAGCCCCCGGGGTCCAGGCCGGGCTCCGTGAGCTCTGTGCATCGGTCCAGTGGTTGCCAAGGGGGATCCAGAGAAACTGCTGTCGCTCTGACAGGAACCACACTTGTTTTGCCTGATTGTTTCGCCCTCCCCCCGCCCCAGCCCAGCCAGGCAGCAGGGAAGGTGTAATTAAAAATCAGGTTGGTTAACACGAACACGACGTACATAATATTTAAAACATCCAAGTGCCTCTAACTCGCTACCGACATGCATTTGCTCATTAAGCAGGAACTTTTTTATGGCAGCAACACTGCAAATAGCTCTTATTAAAATGCTCACAACACCATCTGGTCCTCCGCTGGAGCTCCGGAGCGGCTGGCGGTGGCCCGCGTGCAGGGACCTGGAGATTCCTAGCGGGAGGCGAGGCTGGTGTCGCCGCCCAGTGCCCGGGGCCTGTGGGGGTCCCAGTCCCCAACCGCATACCTCTCACCTCACCTCATCCCACATCACCCTGTCTTACAAGCAAGGAAACAGAAGCCCGGACACCGGCCCGACGCCCGCCTGACACCCACCTGACACCTGCCCGACACCCGCCTGACACCCGCCTGACACCTGAACACCCGCCCGACACCCGCCTGACACCCGCCTGACACCCGCCTGACACCCGCCTGACACCTGAACACCCGCCTGACACCTCCCTGACACCCGCCTGACACCCGCCTGACACCTGCCTGACACCTGCCTGACACCCCCTGACACCCGCCCGACACCTCCCTGACACCCCCCCCCGACACCTCCCTGACACCTCCCTGACACCTGCCTGACACCCCCTGACACCCGCCCAACACCTCCCTGACACCTCCCTGACACCTGCCTGACACCTCCCTGACACCCCCCCCCGACACCTCCCTGACACCTCCCTGACACCTCCCTGACACCTGCCTGACACCTCCCTGACACCCCCCCCCCGACACCTCCCTGACACCTCCCTGACACCCCCCCCGACACCTCCCTGACACCTCCCTGACACCCCCCCCGACACCTCCCTGACACCTCCCTGACACCCCCCCCGACACCTCCCTGACACCCGCCTGACACCTCCCTGACACCCGCCTGACACCTCCCTGACACCCGCCTGACACCTGCCTGACACCTCCCTGACACCCGCCTGACACCCGCCCGACACCTGCCTGACACCTGCCTGACACCTCCCTGACACCTCCCTGACACCCGCCCGACACCTGCCTGACACCCCCCCCCGACACCTCCCTGACACCTCCCTAACACCTCCCTGAAGGTCACCTGCCTGACACCTGCCTGACACCTCCCTGACACCCGCCTGACACCCGCCCGACACCTGCCTGACACCTGCCTGGATGGCGCAGCTGGTGAGCTGACAGCTGGTGTGAGCCGTCTTACTGGCTCAGCAGAGGACGCGGGGCTGGGCTCTCCGGGGGAGGGAGGGGAGGAGAGGGAAGGAGCCAGGCAGCCTTGGCAATCCGTGAGGGAGCCCCGGCCACAAGGGAAGCTGGGCTGCCTTTGTCTGAGGGCAAGACCTTCAGAAAGGGACCCCCTCTCCTGGGGTTGGCTCCCTGGGAGGGCTGGGGGGACACATGGATGGGGTTTGCGCCTCGTGCCCCCAGGGCGCCCCCCATGACCCGGGGCTGTGTCCAGCGGGGCTGTGGCGCCTGTGACTGGAGGAGCCCGCGACCCCCAAGCCCCCGGAGGCGGGCCAGCGGGGAGGCAGCCCCTGGGTCAGCACCGTGTGTCCCCTCTGAGCTGTTTGTGGGGCTCAGAGGTGCCACCTGGAGCCTGGGGACAGGCTGGGACAGGGAAGATAACCGCGGGGAGGGGGGTCCCTGACGAAGGCCTGAAGGGAGGGCAGGGCCAGGTGACCTGGTAGGGAGGGGCTGACCCCAGTCAGGAGGGGAGGGAGACACGGGGGGAGAGGGGACCCAGAGCACCCTTCCCTGCCCGCCCCTCCACCTGTCCCTCTGGGCATGACCTCTGAGCCTTCGAGTGGGCTTTGCGGACACAGGCGTCCCGGCTGGGGCAGTTCTCACGGTGGGGGGGCCTCAGGCAAGTCCCTTTGGTCCTCTCAGCCTCAGTTTCCCCGTCAGTAAAGCGGGCCTGTGGTCCCAGAGCCAGCGTGCTGTTGCGACAGAGATGGGCGAAGGGCTGCCAGGCCTTTGTGTGATTTGTGTACAAAAACCACGTGGGCCCAGGCACCCGCAGACTCACACGGAGGTACATGCATGCACACGTACATGGATGCGTGCACAGGGGTGCTCTCTGTGTTGACACAAACGCATGCATGCACACTAGCAAGCACAGGTGCACACAGGCAGGTGCATGTGCACACGTGCACACACATGCATGCGCACACGGAGCGCTCGGAGCTCTGCACGCCTGTGTCTTCCAGGCCTGGTGTCGGCGAGAATGATGGACAGCAGACGCGATCCCCCGGTTAAAAGAAAATAACCACCGAACACCCCAGTTAATAAAGCGGCTTGGGACGTGTTTGGATACAATGCACACACGGCCCTGGCTGGCAGAGCACCGGCCTGAGCCCCAAAGGGTGGCGGGTTCAATTCCTGGTCAAGGGCACGTAGCTGGCTTGCAGGCTGGATCTCCGGCCCTGGTCAGGGCACATGCAAGAGGCAGCCAATCCAGGTGTCTCTCTCACCTGGGGGTTTCTCTCTCCCCCTCCCTCCCCTCTCCCTCCCTCCTTTCAGCTCTCTGAATGCAATGGGGAGAACACCCTCGGGTGAGGAGTAACAAAAAGAAAAAAATAAGAAAACACGGACGCAGAGATACAAACGAGCACATGCAGAAGCTCCCTGCCCGCCCCCCTCCGTCTGTCCTGTGCGTCCTGTGAGGCCGCCCCCAGGATGATGCCCGACCCCTTCTGAGCCTCCCAGACGGGTCCCTCCCATTGGCCGAGCTCAGATAGGCCTGGGGCTAGGCCAGGCTGGGGCTCCTCCCCCCTTCCCAGCATCAAGTAACAGTTTTTAGAAAGTGTCAACTTACTCCCAGCTGCTGTTGCCGAAAAAAGGAGGGAGGAGAGATCCCTGCCCGGTTTCAAGGAAACTCACAGCGACTCAGAAAGCCTCGAGCTGATGGATGCGCTCTCTCCCCAAACGCTCAGGGGGCCAGCGCCCCCGCCTCTCCCATGGGGCCGGGAGCCCTAGCCAGCCGGCTGGCTGGGCGGGGACCTGGTCGGCCTGGCGCTGCTCCCCGCGCCACCCCCCCCCCCCTTCCTGGAAGGCAGAGCCGAAAGGCAGTCTTTATTTCTCTTTATTCCCAGGAATAATGGCTCTTGACATAAACGACTCCCGCCAGCAATTAGCCATGATTGATGTGGAACCGACCGCAGGAGCGAGGAAGTGCGGGGGGTGGGTTGGGGGGGGGCGCATCTCAGATTCGTGGATTTGAACAATCGTGTCTTTAAAGGGAGTGGGGACGTTTTTTCAGCACTCGGCCTGGGAGTGGCTGAGACCCAGGGCGGCAGGTGACTGGTGGCAGGGCCGGCGTCAGGGGACCGAGGCCCACACCCGGGGGACCCCCCCTGCCACGGGCCCAGGCGCTCTGAACCTCCAGGCCCGAGACCCCGGCGGCTGGGGAGACGTGGCCAGTCCTGTGGCCGGAGCCAGTCCTGAGCGGGGCGTGGACACACGTCCTCTCCTTGGTGCCTCCAAAGTGGGAAAGAGGAGCTGAGGGACCCGCCGGATTTGGGGCTGGGGTGCTCTCGGACGTGCCCTCTCCCCACCCCCACGCACATGAGCCCCTGGCCCCCTCTGGCCCCCACTCTCCTGGCGGGACCTGTTCTAAACCCTCCCAGCGCCCATCTGCCCTGCGACTCTCACTACCTCTCCCAGGGGCTCTGGGCAGTTGGCTCCTCTTCTTAATTTAATTTCAAGGCTCGTTAGCGCTCAGCAATTAAGGGGCCATGGGAGCGCTCCCCGCCCGCCCCGCAACAGCCCAGCACTGAGGCCCAGGCCTCAGCACCTCCTGCCAAGGACACTCTCCGCCACAGAGAAACCGCCTCCCGGCCAGTGTCAGCCCATTTCACAGATGAGCAGCCTGAGGCCTGCCAAGTCAAGGGCTCCCCGCACACCTCTCCCGGGCCGCCCAAGTGTCTCAGCCACCCACACCCGTCCTCCTGGGCCACACCTGTGTCCCCAACATGTCTGTGAGCTGCAGGCCTTCACCGCCGGTCCTTCCCGCTGCTCCAGCCAAACCCTGACGTCCCTGACTTCCCTCCCCCCTCAGCTCACATCTGACCACCAGGAATCCCCTTGCTGCCCCCGCTCCCGAGGAATCCCCAGCGTCACTCACCTGCGTCACCGCCGCAGCCCCGCCGCTCTGGCCTCCCCTTGAGCCCACCCCAAACCTGGTCTCAACCCACAGAGCGAACCTTCCGACCCCACGGCCTTGGCCTCCCCTGTCTCCCTCACAGGCCCCCAAGGAGCCTTTCAAACCCGTGTCCCCCCCCGCCCCGAGGCTTCTTCATCCCCCAGAACGAGGTCCCCCACAGGGGCAGCATCTCCCCGCTGAACGCATGTTCTAAAGCCTGGCCGGCCAGGCTCAGGGGTTGAGCGCTGACCTATGAACCAGGAGGTCATGGTTCGATTCCCGGTCAGGGCACACGCCCATGTTGTGGGATCCATCCCCAATGCGGGGCGTGCAGGAGGCAGCCGGTCCATGGTTCTCTCTCATCACTGATGTTTCTGTCTCTCTCTCCCTCTCCCTGCCTCTCTGACATCAATAAAAATATATTATTTTTAAAATAAAGTCGGGGAGGGGAACCTTCTTCTGCCAAGGCCCCTGTGGATGTTTCTAACGTCATTCTCGGGCCGTACAAACTGATCGGCTTAAATGAGCCTGCAGTATTGGGTCCAACATTTAATTAACTCACCCCTGATGCCTCGGCAGGGCTAGACCCAACGATTTCACGGGCCTCACAGGCCTTACATGGCCCGCGGGCCGGACATTCCCCACCCCGGTCTAAAGCAACCATGAGACCCTGCCATTCTCTGCTCCAAACCTGCCCTGGGACAGGCCATGTCCCCTCCCTCAGGTCCTGGCCTCGCAGGAGGTGCCTGCACCCTCCACGCCCACCCCCTGAGCCTGGTCTCAGGCCCACCTGCCATTCCTGCCACCTGGGCGCCCTCCCCAGCTGCCTGCCCTCCCTCCCCCTGGGGGCTCTGCTCAAACCTCCCCTCCAGAGCAGCCTCCCTGAAGCCCCTCCAGCCTGTGGCCCCCTGAGGGCAGGGGCTCTGGGCCTGGCTCCCCCGGAGCCCCGGGCAGGCGGCAGGGAAGTGAGCCGAGGAAGGAAGGAAGGAGAAGGCCACACCTGGCCACCTGCCACGCGGCTACGGAGCCTGCCCACGTGGTGCGTGTCCACAGCCTTCCTCCGCCGCATTGTCCTCAAGGCCACCCACGTCGAAGGTGAGCAGACTGAGGAACAGAGGGAGGAAGCAGCTCAGCCAAAGGCACACACCCACCCACACCCGCCGACGGGTGGCCCAGCCAGTCACCCTGGCCCCTGCTCCACTCTCCCCGCTGTCCCTGCTATGAACAGGGCCTCCTTCCCTGGCACCGGACCGGCCACTCTGCAGGGACCCTGCCTGCCTGCAGGAACCTGTGACAGCGGGAGAGGCAGCATGGGACTGCTCGAGGGGACGAGCCCCGAAATCTCAGGGCCTGGGCAGCCGGGTCTACGCACACGTCGCTGTCACGGTCGCCATCACCATGGCGGAGGGAGAGGGGCTCCAGAGGGGCCCGGGCTGCACATAGGCTGCCGTGACCACCCAACCCTGCCAGCCGCGCGCTGGGCGCAGTCCCGCCTGGTGCAGAGCAGGAGAGGGGAACTTGGGGAGCTCCACCGGGGACCCACGGCGCTGAGCTGGCCGGCCCTCGCAGCCCCCCCCCCCCCATCCGCCCCTCCGGCCTCGGAGACCCAGACCCTCCTCCAAGCCGTGCCTCGGTCTCCAGGCTGCGCTCATTGTCATTCCGGCCGTGCCTTCGCAGGCTGCACAGGGCTTCATCTGACGGGGAGGGACCCAAAGTGGGTCCTCGAAGCAGCTCAATTAATCCTCCATCAGAAATTCTAACAATCAATGTGGGGAGCCGGCCGGCATCCTAACACAGTAATTAGGAACAACTTTCAACTCTTGGCGTCCTTTGAAGATCGTAATTGCAATTAATTAAACATCCTCCCTGCTCCTCCGAGTCCCTTCCGAGGAAGCGGAGCCGAGGGGAGGCCCCCAGACCTGTTCCTGGGAATCAGGGAAGTCGGTGCCTTGAATCCCACGGGTGTGACGTCGCCTGTCCCCCTAGGAAAGCTGTGGTGGCTGCCAGGTGAGAGGGCCCAGCCTCGGGGCTCTGAGCTGATGCCCCAGCGTCCCACCCTCCCCCAGGCCCTGCCTGCACCCAGAATGGAAAGGGACGCTCGGGGCACCAGCCCCTCTGCTCAGCAAAGTGATGTCCCAGCCCCATTTCTAGGCGAATTTCTACTTTAAGGACAACTGAACATAAACCCAGCTTCTCATTCCCTGCAGCGGAGATTGCTCTGTGAACCTGTTACCAAGTTTCTGAGCGGCGGCTCTCCCGGGGCGGGGGAGGGGGGAGCGGTCCTTGTCCCTAGGGTGGAACACGTCTGAGCAGGCCCCACACTGCCTCCCGGGGTCCCCAGTGAGACCAGCAGCTGCCCAAGGGGACCCCCACTGTATGCACACCTGTCACAGTGCCCAAGGGGACCCCCACTGTATGCATACCTGTCACAGCGGTCCAAGGGGACCCCCACTGTATGCACACCTGTCACAGTGCCCACAGGGACCCCCACTGTATGCACACCTGTCACAGTGCCCAAGGGGACCCCCACTGTATGCACACCTGTCACAGCGGTCCAAGGGGACCCCCACTGTATGCACACCTGTCACAGTGGTCCAAGGGGACCCCCACTGTATGCACACCTGTCACAGCTGCCCACAGGGACCCCCACTGTATGCACACCTGTCACAGCTGCCCACAGGGACCCCCGCTGTATGCACACCTGTCACAGTGCCCAAGGGGACCCCCACTGTATGCACACCTGTCACAGTGCCCAAGGGGACCCCCGCTGTATGCACACCTGTCACAGTGCCCAAGGGGACCCCTGCTGTATGCACACCTGTCACATTGCCCAAGGGGACCCCCGCTGTATGCACACCTGTCACAGTGCCCAAGGGGACCCCCGCTGTATGCACACCTGTCACAGTGCCCAAGGGGACCCCCGCTGTATGCACACCTGTCACAGTGCCCAAGGGGACCCCCGCTGTATGCACACCTGTCACAGTGCCCAAGGGGACCCCCGCTGTATGCACACCTGTCACAGTGCCCAAGGGGACCCCCGCTGTATGCACACCTGTCACAGTGCCCAAGGGGGCGGGGTGGGCAGTGAAGGGGGGAGGGGTGGCAGAGCGGGGGAGGCGGCACACTTCCTCCAGGACCCCCATCCCCCTCCTTCTCCTCCAGAGGAGGGCATTCCCTGTGGCTGGTTCCCCAAGCAAAACCTCGGAAAGACATCCCCGCCCACGGCCAGGAAGCGCTGAGTAAATCCCGCCTGAGGGACGGGGGAAGCAAGGCCCTGCTCCGCCTGCACTGAGTGATACGGCGCACGCCCGCCCGCTCGCCTCACCGGCACCGTCTCGTGGCACCCCACGTCCATCCCCGGCACGAGGACCCCGGGCCCTCAGCACCCGGGTCGGCAGGGGTCACCGAGTCACGCAGGGGCTCCACCTGCTGCCCGCCACCCCCAGCTGGCAGATCTCTGCCAGGGCTCGTCACCTGCACAGGGAGACAGAGACGCTCCCGAGAGGGAGGCCAGCGCACTGGCGGCCATTCCCAGCTCAGGGAATCCTCTCAGCCCCAAAGTGGGGAGCAGGAGGCACCCCCGTCTCCCCAGGGCCAGCAGGTGGGGGGGACGGGAGCCGCAGTACTGAGTGTGTGCTGTCACTCCCTCTCCCCACCCACCCACTCTGTTCCCGTGGGTCCTGTCCCCGGTGCCCTCCTGCCTGCCCTCCCCTCTGCCTCTCCCTCCGCTCCCCCATCCCAAGGTCTCTGTCCTGGAAAATGGGGAACCGCTGCGCTGGGAGTCAGACACACAGGAACCAGCTCCCAGCTGCTCCTTGGAGGACCCAGGGCTTCGGTGCCCTGACCCGAGGGATGGGGCCACCCACCCCCACCCCAGGGCTGTGGCGAGGCCCAGAAGGTAGGCACTGGGGGAGCGGGCCACCACCCTCCTTGTCCCACCACCCTCCCTGTCCCAGGCCCTCGGCCCTCTGCAGCCACTGGGGCCTGGCCGCCTGCCCTGCCTGCGTTTTCACGTTGCCCCTGCGCTCGCCGTCCATTTGAGGCCAAGCGGCTCTCCCGCCCCCCGCTGACCAGGCCTGGCCAGGGGGGCCGCGCAGGGTCAGGGCCCAGCCCGGGTCCAGATGCCTGTCCAGGGGTGTCCAGCAAAGAGCTTGGCGGCGGGGGCGAGAGAAGCAGAAACATTCTTTATTACCTTTCTGGGGCCACCAGGGCTAGCCCAGCCTGGGGGCACCCCCGCCAGAGGTGGCGGGCTCAGGCCCTGGGGGGCCCTGGAAGGTGGCGCCAGCGGCAGGCCCAGGCGCCAGGAGCACCAGGCCGGGCCGCGGGCCGGCGCCCGCCTGCGCGTAGCTGAAGGCCAGGCGCTCCAGGTGCTGCTTGCGCAGGGCCGCCTGGGCCGCGTTGTGCAGAGGCCTCAGCAGGGCGGGGGGCGGGGCGCCGGGGCCGCGCAGCAGGAAGTCGAAGCCCGCGCGGTCCTGGGGGTCGTAGAAGAGCGGCCCGTGGGCGGGGTCAGGCCCCGGCGGCCAGGCGTATGGGAAGGGCAGCGTGAAGTCCTCGGTGAGCACGCGGATGGCGAAGTCGTCCTCCTTGCCCAGCGCGCGGTAGGCACGCCCGATGCCGCGGAAGTGGGCCTCCCAGAGCTGCGCGTCCCCGCCATAGATGTCCGGGAAGGGGAACTCCTGGGACAGGCCGGCACCTGCGGGACCACCCCCAGTGATGTGCATCTTGACCACCTTGCAGCTGGCAGCGCCGCCGGGCAGACACAGGGTGGCAGGGAGAGAGGAGGGAGGAGGTGACCCCCTGGCTGAGCATGGCCCCCGGAGGGGAGCGCACCTGGTGGGATAGCACCCCCACACCATGGAGGGCAGACAGCCCTAGACCAGGCGTCCTCAAACGACGGCCCGCGGGCCACATGCGGCCCGCCGAGGACATTTATCCGGCCGGCCGGGTGCCGCTGCCTATCCTGCTTAGCAGCCGACGCGTCCCGGGCCCGCCGTGCCCATAGGAATGTGTTCATAGTTTTTTTTTAAACTATAGTCCGGCCCTCCCACGGTCTGAGGGACGGTGAACTGGCCCCCTGTTTAAAAAGTTTGAGGACCCCTGCCCTAGACGGGTGAGAGGACACGCTGCTAAATCTTATTTGGGCCCGGTAGGCAGGCTCAGCGGTTGAGCGTCGATCTATGAACCAGGAGGTCAAGGTTCATTTCCCGGTCAGGGCACATGCCCAGGTTGCAGGCTCCATCCCCATAGGGGCGTGCAGGAGGCAGCCGATCCATGATGCTCACTCATCATGGATGTTTCTCTCTCTCTCCCCGCCCCTTCCTCTCTGAAGTCAATAAAGATGTATGTTAAATATGTATGTTGTTTGGGTGGAGAAGTCTGGGTGGCTGCCCAGGCTGGCTGCGCGGGGCCTCCCAACCAGCTCAGGATGCCGGGCTCGTCCGCACACGGTGGAACCGGAAGGGGGACCCGCTGCTGCCGAGGGAAAGTGGGTCCTGGGCTGTGCAGAGAACGGGCTGTGGGGTCCACTCGGGGTCAGGCGGGATCCGGGGAAGGATGAAGCCAGGACGAGGACAGGGAAGCACTGGCTGGGAGGAGGGAGGCTGAGGGGCCGATGCCCGGCCTGGTAGCTGGAAGTGGGGAGGAGCCCGGGGGAGAGGCGGGCTCCCAGCCTGGGCGCAGGGGACAAGGGCCAGTGGCAAGGGGAGTGGCTCCCCATTGGACGCCTCCCTGGGGCAGGCTGAAGGAGAAATGTGAGTCTCTTGGTCTGACGTCTGTGAGTGAGTCATGTGGGTCCCTGGGGGCCTGGCAAACCCAGGGACCCACTCCCAGAAAATCCCCTGGTCTGGGTCCCTGCGCCTCGCAGCCCTTCCAGGGCCCCAGGCGGCAGCCCAGGCTGCTGCCCTGGGCCCAGCCCTGACCCTGACTCTGGATGGGTGATCCCTTCCCACGTGGCCCAGCGCCTCTGGGCGATCATCCTCATCCCCTTCACAGTGTGCGTGGGCACCTGTGTGGGCCAGGCAGGCGCTGGGCCAGGTCCTCGGGCGCTCAGGCAAGGAGCGGGCAGCCCGGGTGCGAGTCCTGCCCCCCGCCTGTGCGAGCCGGGGCTGGTTAAACTGCCTGCAGCTCAGTCCCTCCTGCCAGAAATGGGAGCCATCGAAGGTGCTCTGCCCGCTCCCAGACAGAAGACAGGGCAAGGCTGCCTGAGAGCCCGAGGGTATTTTCCTCGCTCAGCCCCCAGACGGGCCAAGGCGGTGGGCGGGAGACGTCGCGTTCAGCACCGCGGACAGCTCCGAGGCCCCGCAGGAGCCTGGGACCCCCGGGGCTGAAGGTGGTGCCTCCATGGGCAGCAGCCCATCCTGCCCATTGGGAGGCCTCCTCCAGGCAGGCCTCCAGGGGAGCAGCTGGAGGTGCAGGGCTGCCCTCTGTCCCGGCCCCTGGCCTGGCTTCACCCTCAGCACCAGCAGGTGGGGAGGCAGGCAGGGGAGGGGCGGTGAGTGTTGCTGTGGGTGGGGGGTGGGAGACAGCTGTGGGGATGAGGGGAGTTAGTGGATGGGGCCCCCATGAGAGGAGAGGAGAGACCCCCGGTGCCTGGGAAGAGGGACACCCTGAGGCAGCCAGGGCAGGGACCCAGGGCCGAGGGGTGCTGGCACGGCGGGGGTGGGCTGAGAGACACTCAGATGCTGACTGTGTCTTGAAGACGGAAGTGGCAGGCTTTCCTGGTGCAGGGGTCGGGGGGTGGGGAGAGAGAGACACTGTGGGTTTGGCCTGAGCACCTGGAAGAATAGAGGCCTGTTTACTGAGGTGGGGGTTGGGGAGGGGGGGCAGGCTGGGAGGGGGGCCAGGGGTCTAACTTGGGAAGGTGGGTGCCTTCTGACAGGCCAGGGGGAGGCGCAGAGGCCAGCTGGCTGTGAGCCTGCAGCTGGGGTGGGGCTCCGGCTGGGGAGGACACCCAGAAGGTGCTATTTTTTAAAAAAAATATATATTTTTATTGATTTCAGAGAGGAAGGGAGAGGGGGAGAGAGACAGAAACGTCCGTGATGAGAGAGAATCATGGATCGGCTGCCTCCTGCTCACCCCCTACTGGGGATGGAGCCTGCAAGCCAGGCGTGCGCCCTGGGCAGGAGTCAAACCGTGACCTCCTGGTTCCTAGGTCGACGCTCAGCCCCTGAGCCAGGCCGGCCAGGCGGGTGCTATTTGAAGCCACAGAGCCAGGTGAAATCACCAGGGGCTCTAGGACAGAAGAAAAGGCCCCATCCCTGCGGGGGGTCGGCGGGAGGAGGGGCTGCAGGGGAAGAGCCAGGAGCCCCGAGGAGGAGGGGCCGCAGGGGAAGAGCCAGGAGCCCCGAGGGTCCCTGCACGGAGGCCGAGACCCAGCTCAGGTTTAGCTGCTTTGGCAAAGTGCCAGGGAGGCAGGGCTGGTCCGAGGGGGCTCAGGAGCACATGGGAGGGCGCGCGTGGGAGGCAGGGGGTCACAACCTTTTCGGGGAGTGTGGTGACCAGCGGGAAGAGAGAAATCGGGAAGCTGACGGGAAGAGGGGTGAAGGGACGGGGCGGGGGGGTGGGGAGAGCAGCTGCTCTGGGGTGCTGGGAGGAATAAGATGTCTCCACGCCGTGAGGTCAAGGTCACGCAGGGCCTGAGGGAGGCGTGGCCAGGAGGGAAGGCACGGACCAGCGGGAAGTTGGCCTTGGCGGGAGCAGGGGTGGGTCAGGAGGACAGAGCCTGCAGGCGGGCACAGGGGCAGGTGGGCGGTGCCCACGGTGCCAGGAACCCACAGGAGTCCTCTTCCCCTCTTCCCGCGGCTTGACTTTCTCAGTGAAAGAGGAAGCCAGGCCACCCACTGGGGGTGAGGAGGGCGAGGAGGGGCGGGAGCGTGGAGAGAGCCTGGACAGAGGAGGAACGCAGGGTCTCAGGCTCAGGGGCCCAGCGTCAGGGGCCCAGGCTCAGGGGCCCCCAGCGTCAGGGGCCCAGGCTCAGGGGCCCCCAGCGTCAGGGGCCCCGGCTCAGGGGCCCCCCAGCGTCAGGGGCCCAGGCTCAGGGGCCCCCCAGCGCCAGGGGCCCAGGCTCAGGGGCCCAGGCTCAGGGAGGGCCCCGCAGGCTTTGGTGAGGGGAGGTTCTCCCCGCTCTGCTCAGCTGTACGGCCCAGGCAAGGAGGAGGCGGACATTTGGGGGGCTGCCAGGCTGACACAACAGAAACAGCAAGGGCCCGGCGGGGAGAGGGGGTGCGGTGTGATGACCACATGGGGGGGGGGGAGCAGGCAGGACAGGGAGGGGTGGGAACGTGCTAGAAACCCTGGCTCCCAGGAGTGCTGGAGCCCCACTCAGAGGGCCTGCCCTGGTGGGAACTCCTGAGAGAGGGGTGGGGGGCCAGGACGCGGGGGGCTGGGGGAGGATGAGGTCCTTTAAGAGGACGCTGGGGACCGAGGGGCCAGTGTGAGGGGGAATCATCAATGTGGTGACAGCAGAGACCAGGATCCGAATCCAAGGAGGAGGCGGGAGGGAGGTAGACTCGGTGGGGGGGTGACTGCCCCCCAAGTAGGGCCAGTGGGAGGGGACTTCTGAGGACCAGCACGCAGCGGGGGGGGGGGGGGGGGGAGAAGAGTGACCTGGAAGGAGCCCTGAGGAGTGCAGAGGCCCCGCCCCACCTGGGGAGCACGGAGGAGGGACTGCTGGCTATGGGGTGGGGTCCAGGCCCCCCAGCCCTGTCCTGCTGTGTGGCCTTGGCAGAGCCCCCCTCCCCCACAGGCCACCAGCACCCCTCCCCCTCCAGCCCTCCCCCTGTCTGTGCCTCACCTGGAGCAGGTACAGGAGGTGGGGGCAGACTGGCTTTGCTGGGGTCCCCGGAATAGGGGGAGGCCATGTCCGCAGCAGCCCGGTCAGACCTGTTTACCTGGCTGCCCAGGAGACTGGGGGCGGGGCCTCCTGGGGGAGGAAAGAACCTTGCATTTAAAGGGGCCCCACCTGGCAGTGGGCTGGGCAGAAAGGGGAAGGGAGATCAGCTGGCGCCGGCCTCTCCCCCACACCCCTGCAGCCAGCAAGCTCCGTGCCTGGCGCTAGGAAGCCAGCTTGGGGGGTGGAGGAGGGTGGGGGGCGGGGGAGGAGGGGGGAAGATCCTTTATGAACCGGATGCATTTGTTACATTGTATCACCCTGTCATGCTCCTCCGAGGTAATGACTTTCCTCACTCAATCTCGGGTAAAGTGGGTTCAGCCGTTTTACAGATGGGGAAACGGAGGCTCGGGAGGTCATTGTGTTTATTTGCTGGTTGAACGGAGTCGCACCACTTTGCACACCAACCCCAGGAAGGGGGTTACAGCACCAGGGGAGCCCGGCCGGCGTGGCTCCGTGGAGTGTGGACCTCTGACCCAGGAGGTCAGGGTTCGATTCCCTGTCAGGGCACGTGCCCGAGGTGTGGGCTCCAGCCCCAGTAGGGGGCGTGCGGGAGGCAGGTGATCCATGATTCTCTCTCATCAGTGATGTTTCCCTCTCTCCCTCCCTCTCTCACTCTCTCCCTCCCTCCCCCTTCCTCTCTCCCTCCCTCCCCTTCCTCTCTCCCTCCCTCCCCTTCCTCTCTCCCTCCCTCTCCCTTCCTCTCTGAAATCAATAAAAATATATTTAAAAAATAAAAAACCACCAGGAAAACGGTACCCTTCAGTTGTCAGACGGGCCAGCCGTGAGAATGTAGTCAGGCAGCCCCTCTTAGCTGCAAGGGAGGCTGGGAAGTGTGGCCCACACCTGGGCAGCGGGTGCCTGGCATTGGGCGGGACAGGAGGCAGCCCAGGAGGAGAGGAGAAGGAGCCGGAGAAGGAGCAAGAGTGGGGCAGGCCCTCCCCAGCCTGGTCACCGCCCCCACGTGCCTCCTCCTCCTCTGTCACGTCCCTCCCTCCGGTCTCAGCAGCTCCCCCTCCCTGCCTCCCTGTGGGCCACAGCCCTGGGAGCAGAGGGTGGCAGCGAGGAGGGTGGCAGCGAGGAGGGTGGCAGCGAGGAGGGCCCAGCGCTGCCCACGCTGCCGGGATAATCCCTCCTGGTGCTGCCGCCGTCTTGCAGTTATTTTTAAAACCTCATTTCCAGAAAGTGGGAGAGAAAACCTTTCTTTGCCTTTTCCCCTCTCCTCTGTGAACAATCAGGAGGGGCGAAGGGGGGGGGGGAAGCCCTGGAAGATGAGGCGTCCCGGGCAGTGCGCCTGCTGGGGGCGTGGGAGGCTTCTGCTGACACCGGGCCCTCCCACGGGCCCCAGACCCACGCAGCAGGACACCCCCTCCCCCGGGGCAGCCCCGCCCAGGGCTCCTCTGCCTCTCACACAGCAGGCGTTTTGTGGGCACCTACTACGCGCTGGAGCCCAGAGGGAGGGAACTCCGGGTCCCCACCTTCAGGGATGCACTGTCCAGCGGGGAGACCCTGGCTGTAAGCCAAGGGCCAGGGGGAGCCCCAGGGCTGGGGGCTGGGGGAGGGGCACGGGCCTGGCCAGGGCCATGAGCACAGGCCCTGCAGTAGAGACGGGCTGGGGAGCCCCAGCAGGCGGCGTGCGTGGGCGGGCAGAGCAGGGGAGCCTGGCTGGGACGGACCCGGGGCCTGGACGGAGCAGGCCCAGCGGGCGGGTGCTCCCTGCCACCCCACAGGAGGCCCAGGGAGAGGAGGGACCCCTGGCCAGAGGTGCTGGAGCCGCCGCCAAGCCCAGAGGGCGGAGCGGAGGGGCAGAGACACGGGGTCTGGGGTGCGGCCTGGGCGGCCTCCTCTCCGGGGCAGTCCCAGCGGCCTGTGCTGTGGGCCGGGCAGCAGCCGGGGGACCCCTGAGGGACGGCCCGGGCAAAGGTGCGAGGTGGGGGCCCTGGAGCTCCCCCAGGCCCTCGACTCCCAGTGGACGCGGTGCCCGCAGCCCGGTCCACGCCTGAGCGGTGGGATGTCTGGGTCCCTCCCACCTGCCGTTCCAGGTTGGGGGGCTGCAGGGCGGGGAGAGCGGTCACTGCCTCTCTCCTCCCCTCAGCACCCCTGCCTCTGCCTCCCCTCAGCACCCCACAGCCTCTGTCCTCCCCTCAGCACCCCCTGTCTCTGTCCTCCCTCCGCACCCCCTGCCAGGAGTCCTGCCTGGGCCCACAGCGCCATCTGCTGGCGGCACGGAGAGGCGCAGGCGAGTGTGAGAGAGCTGGGCTTGTACCTGGGGAGGGGGTGGCACCACGGGGGGTTGGGGGAGGGGGTGGCACTACGGGGTGGGGGGGCAGGCAGAGGCAGGTGTGAGGTGCTCCTTGGGCCTCACCCTCACCCTGGCCTGGAGTTAGGGGCCTCCGTTTGAACCTGGCTTCACCACTGGCTGCTGTGTGACCTCCAGCCACTTCCTGCCCCGCTCTGAGCGTCACCCCAACGCCAGGGTCAAGGGTGAGCGCGCCCAGCTCTCCAGCTGCTGTGAGAGGTGCCCCCGGGCGGGGAGCCCACGTCCAGCAGAGGCCGTGCCCCGCGTGCTGACGGTGCCCCTAACTCCCGAGAGGCTCATGGGAGACACTCGGACCCCAACGTCTCACCATTCTCAGACACGGCGCGGGCTGGGCAAAGGGCACAAGGTCAGAGTCCACGCGTGTCCCTCCCCAGGCCCCTTTCTCAGGGGCTGAGTCTGCAGCGGCGAGCCGCCCGGAGCCCTAACTGCGGGGACCCCGTCGTCGCTATCGACTGGCCTCAGGGCTCTCCGGCATCACGCACTCTCCCTCGGCCCTTGGGTCAGGAGTCCGGCAGAGCCTACCTGGCTCCCGTCTAGGGGTCTCTCCACGGCTGCAGGCACGGGGCTGCTCCGGGGGCCTCCCAGGGGCAGCCGAGAGCCAGAGGTGGGCGGGCCGAGTCCAAGGCCCCACTGAGGGCCCAGGTCCAGGCACCCCCGCGCTGCTGTGGGCACAGCACCAGGTCCGGGCTCACCGCTCTGTCCCTGCAGAGGTGCCCTGGACGCTGGGACCATTGTGACCTCAGGGGTGAGGTCAGAGCTGGCAGAACCGGGGAGGGAGTGCCCAGAGATAGGGCTGCCCCGCTGGCATGAGGACAGGGCCTGTGGGTCCTCCACGCCACACCCCACGATGGACGGGCAGCATTCGGAAAAGCAGCGCAGCCACACCGCGGCTGACAGGACCTCGTCAGCCCTGTCCCCGAGCCCTAGGTGAGCCGGCGCCGGGCCCAGCCTGGGGTCCTTGGGGGGCACCGGTGCCCCGTCCCGCAGCGGCCCGGCCTCTGCCTCTTTGGGGAAGAGCCTCCAGGCCTGAGCTGAGGAGGGAGCGGGCCTGCCGCCGGGGCAGCTGGGGAGGGTGCAGCCCTCTGCGGGCGGAGAGGCGGCGGGAGGGAGGAAGCCTGGATTCCGCCGCGGGGCTGCTGACTGCTCGTGAGGACCAAGCCGCGGCCGGCCAGTGTCAGTCCAGCCCACACGCTGCCTGCTCGGGGGTGGACAGAGGGGCAGGCGGCCCTGTGCTCCCGAGCGCCAGCTGCTTCATGTACATGCACAGGTGTATGTGTTGGTCTCAGAGAGGAAGGGGAGGGAGGGAGAGAGAAACACCAATGAGGAGAGAGAACCATGGATCGGCTGCCTCCTGCCCGCCCCACCCTGGGGATGGAGCCCGCAACCCGGGCCTGTGCCCTGACGGGAACGGAACCGTGAGCTCCTGGTTCAGAGGTCGACGCTCAACCCCGGAGCCTCGCCGGCCGGACAAGCTTCAGCTTCTTCAGGGAACATTCCTCTATGGCCTTGGAGCCCCAATGTCCTGAGCAGGCCCCAGGGAGAGCCCCACATTCCTCCCCTGCCTCCTGGGCCCCAGGATGGAGGGTGCCCTCCATGGGACACAGGGAGGCCCCACTGCCCGGCCCACCCTGGGCGCTTCCGGACGGAGCCAGTTCTGGCCTGTGAGCCCCTCCCCGTGCGCCTTGGACTTCAGTGGTCCTGACCCGCCGCCCTTGTGTCCCCGTGGGTGCCAGCCCATCGCCGCCCCTGTGTCTGGGTGCTTCTCAGGCGAGACACCCCCAGTCTGCAGCTGTGGCTCTGTGTCCCATTGTCTGTCTGTGGCATTTATCAGTCATGCAGTCCTTGCTATTGCTGAGCGGGATTTCTACGGATGGAACACGGTTTACACACGCGCCACTTGACGGCCATCGGGTGTTTTCATGGGGGGCTATTACAGGCAAAGCCGCTGTAAACATTTGCGTACAGATTTGGGGGTGAACCTAAGTTGCCGCTGCCCTCAGGTGAGCGCCGGGGTGCGAAAGGGCTGGGCGGGCGGCACGTGTTTGTCTAACGGCCTTCCACGCTGGCTGGCCCGGTTTGCATCCCCACCAGCAGCGTAGGCGCCCGGTGACCCGGCAGCCCCCCCAGTGCTCGGCGCGCCGCTCCTCTGGCTCGTGGGTTCCCGTTGGCGGGGAGTGAGATCGGCCGCGGCTTTGCCGTGTTTCTCTCTCTCGTGGGAAAAGATGTCGGGCACGATTTGTGTGTTTGTTCACCGACTGTCTGTCTCCTCGGCGGCGGTGGAGGGGGGGGGCGCGGGGAGAGTCTGTCGCAGTCTCCGCTGCCCACGTTGACAGGCTGTCGGCGATCTTGTTGGTGGTGTGTTCCTTCTGCGTCGGGTCCATCCTCTCTCAGACATGCGATTGGCAAGAATGTCCCCCAAGCCCGCAGCGCACCTTCCCCTTTTGTTAACAGACGTCCTTCCGAAAGCAGAGGTTCTTCCCTCTGGTGAGACCCGGTTTTATGATTTTTTTTTTCTCCTTCTTTTATGGAGGGTGCTTGTAAGACATTTTTGTCTAAACCAAGATCACGAAGATTTTCTCCTGTATTTTCTTCTAGACGTTTTAGAATGTCAGGTTTTACTTGCAGGTCTATGACCTATTTTTTTTTAATGTATTTTTATTGATTTCAGAGAGGAAGGGAGAGGGAGAGAGAAAGAGAGACATCAATGACGAGAGAGAATCACGGATCGGCTGCCTCCTGCACGCCCCACACTGGGGACCGAGCCTGCCACCCAGGCACGCGCCCCTGACCGGAATTGAACCCGGGACCCTTCAGTTCACAGGCTGACGCTCTATTCACGGAGCCACACCAGCCGGGGCCTATGATCTATTTTTATTTAATTTGTGTACATAGTTTGAGGCACGTGTCAGGTGTGTTTTTTTCGTGTGTGTGTATCCAATGATTGCATCACCATGTGTTGGTCTTTTCTTAATGGAATGGCTTTTGCACCTTTATCCAAAGTCAGTTGGCCGCCCTAACCGGTGTGGCTCAGTGGATAGAGCGTCAGCCTGCGGACTGCAGGGTCCCAGGTTCGATTCCCGTCAAAGGCATGTACCTTGGTTGCGGGCACATCCCCAGTAGGAGGCGTGCAGGAGGCAGCTGATCGATATTTCTCTCTCATTGATGTTTCTAGCTCTCTATCCCTCTCCCTTCCTCTCTGTAAAAAATCAATAAAATTTTTTTTTTTTAAAGTCAGTTGGCCCTGTATGTGTGGGTCTTGTTGTGGACTCTATGTCTCGCTCTCTTTATTTATATTGTTATGCTTTCTTCCCACCATATCTTCCCTTCTACCTCAGCTTGGCAATAATCTTGAAATTAGTCTTATTGTTCCTCCCATATGATTCCTCAAAATTGTTTGGCCACCTCAATGCCTTCACTTTTCCATATAAACTTTGGAAACAAATTGTTGGTTACTACAAAAAAAAAAAAATCCTCCTGGGGTTTTCATTGGAATTGTATTAAACATTTAGATACATTTGGAGAAAATGGATACCTTAACAATATCAAGTCTTCCAACCCATGAACATGGTATGTCCCTTCTTATGAAAGTCTTCTTGGTGTCCTTCATCATCATTCGGTACTTTACAGTACGCAGACCTTGTCATTATTGGTTAGTTGTACACCTAAGTATTCTCATAATCTTTAGTGCTATTGTAGTCTATGGCACCTTTTGTATTTCAATTCCCATTTCTTTATCGCTAGCATATGGAACTATGGCTGGTTTTTGCATACTGACTTTATATTTGCAAATTTGATTAATTCGCTTTTTAATTGTAGTAGCTTTTTTGTATGGGGAACCACGGGAGGGTTTTTGGGTGACATGATCTGACCTGTTTCTCATGTGGTGCGACAAGCGGATGGGTAAATATTGCAAAGCAAACTCTTTCTAGTATGCCGCTGCCCCGCCTGCTCCTGACGCCCTCTGACCTCCCCCTAAGACCCCACCTGGGCTGTGCGGTGGCCAGGACAGTCTCCCGTGGTCCTGGAAAGTCCCGATCCTCCTCTAAGTCAGTGCGAGAGCTGGAGCTGGGGATGTCATACCCCAAACCTCCCCATCCTACCCACTATGTCTGTCCCCCAACACTGGCTGAGAAGTCAGGCAATGCTGCCAACTCAAGTGTCCCTGAGGCCCTAGCTGGTTTGGCTCAGAGGATAGAGCGCCAGCCTGGGTTCGATTCCTGGTCAGAGCACGTGCCTGGTTGTAGGCTCGGTCCTCAGTGTGGGGCGTGCAGAAGGCAGCCGATCAATGATTCTTTCTCATCATTGATGTTTCTATCTCTCTCTCCCTCTCCCTTCCTCTCTGATATCCTATATAATAAAAGGCTAATATGCTAATCGGCTGAACAGTGGAACAACCAGTCACTATGATGTGCACTGACCACCAGGGGACAGACACTCAAAGCAGGAGCTGCCCCTGGGGGTCAGTCTGCTCCCACAGGGGGAGCGCCACTCAACCAGAAGCCGGGCTCATGGCTGGTGAGCACAGCAGCCGCCATGGCGGGAGCCTCTCCCATCTCCGCGGCAACCCTAAGGATGTCCGACTGACGGCTTAGGCTCTGCAGGGAGCAGGCCTAAGCCAGCAGTCGGACATTCCCCTGAGGGCTCCCAGACTGCAAGAGGGCACAGACTGGGCTGAGGGACCCCCCTCCCAAGTGCACGAATTTTGTGCACCGGGCCTCTAGTGTGTGTGTGTGTGTGTGTGTGTGTGTGTGTGTGTGTGTGTGTTTTAAGAGTGTCCCTGAGGCTGCAAGGCTTGCACCCTCCTCCCAGGGCTCAGTCAGTCCACTGAACAGAAGGGTGGACACCTGGAAGGATGTGATCCAGCCTGACCCAGACCCAGGCACCCTGTGTCCCCCGCGCTCACACCCATGAGCACATACAGGGCGCCCAGGTGCAAACACCCAGGAGCTCTTTTCCATTTCAGAATCTCCTCCCGCATCTCGGAATCCACGAAGGACCTGTCCCACCGAAAGGCACCTCCGACCTCTGCCCACGGGGACAGGCCAGCACACTCCCCCACCATCCTCCTGTGCAAGTCCAACAGCAGCCAGGCGGCCCTGGGGCCCCAGACACACAAGATGTTCTTGGAGAAAGCCTACAACGCAGGTGGTCCCCGGCCCTGGGACTCAGTTCTGGCACTTTCCATCATGGCCCTCCACCCCAAGAGGTCCCAGGGATGAGGCCAGGGGAGTCCTCCCTCCAGGACACGGGGAATGTCAGGGGTGTGGACGCACTGCAGAGAGCCCTGCATACCTTCCTTGGCCTCTTCATGCCTCCGGAGCCCCCAGATGCCCTCCCTCACACCTCTCCTCCCACACCTTTCACACCTGAGAGCCCCCGCTTAGGCCTGGCCTGCTCCCCGAAATGCCTCCCCCTCATTCAAGGGATGACGTGCCCTAATCCTTCTAAACAAGATTCAGTTGCCACCTCCTTTGGGAAGCCAGTCTTGATTGCCCCTCCATCTTCGTCAGGGTGTACTGCCCCTGCCCTCTGTGTGCCCAGGGCCTTTTGCACAACTACCCACCGAACCAACGTCCACTGATGTTGGGCATGGCTCCCAGGCTGGGCCCTGACGCCTCTGTGAGCCCCACACGCAGCCCTACAACCACCAGAGTGAACATCGCTGAATGTGAAATGACTGGATGGAGGGTGAAGGGATGGAAGCATGAACAGATGAAGAGATGGATGGATGGATGGATGGATGGATGGATGGATGGATGATGGATGGATGATGGATGGATGATGGATGGATGGATGGATGGATGGATGGATGGATGGATGATGGATGGATGATGGATGGATGGATGGATGGATGATGGATGGATGGATGATGGATGGATGGATGGATGGATGGATGGATGATGGATGGATGATGGATGGATGATGGATGGATGGATGATGGATGGATGGATGGATGGATGATGGATGGATGGATGATGGATGGATGGATGGATAGATGATGGATGATGGATGGATGGTTGGATGGATGGATGGATGATGGAGGATGGATGGATAGATGGATGGATGGATGGATGATGGAGGATGGATGGATAGATGGATGGATGGGTGATGGAGGATGGATGGATGGATGATGGATGGATGATGGATGATGGATGGATGGATGGATGGATGGTTGGATGGATGGATGATGGATGGATGGTTGGATGGATGGCTGGATGATGGAGGATGGATGGATGGATGGATCAACAGGTGGGTAGATGGATATTTTTATTAATGGCTGGATTGGTGGATGAGTATAAGGATAGACAGACAAGTGGATGGATAGATGTCTTAATGAACAAACGTAAGTATGAATGTATAGATGGATCAGTGGGTAGGTGGATGACAGCAGGATGGCTGAATCGGTGAATAGGAAGAAATATGCGTACATTCCTGCTCCTTCGGTCCTGAACTCCAGAAGGACTGGCTGGACCGTCAGGAGGCCCAGGAATGTGTTCAGTGCTCAGTCCTCACTCTCAGATCGCTTCTCCCCATTCCCAGCCCACCCCGCCCGCTGGCACCCTGGGCTTCCCACAGCCCCTCCCCCTCACCCTGCTTGCCCTGTGCCGCAGCCATCTGCTTCAAGATGCTCCGAGACCTGAACGGCTCCGACCCCATCCGCCTGAAATACATCGCCAAGAAGATCAAGAGCATGGCGCACAAAGCCCCCAACCTGGTGCTGGAAACCATCCACGACTACTTTGCCGACAACCCTGAGGTGGGACTTGCTCAGGCCACTCCCGAAAGGCACGGGGAGCAGAGGGGGGGCTGGAGCCCAAGGCGGGCTCACCCCTTGGCTTCTCTGTGCAGCAGCGACATGGTTTGGGGCAAGTCAATCTCCTCGTGTCCAATGGGCTGAGGGGGGAGGGAGAAAAGTGGACCAACACGCATTGACTGACCTGAGGACAATCTCATGATACAAATGTTATGATCCCCACAGATGAGGAAACTGGGGCTTAGGGAAGAGAACTGATTTGCCTAAAGTCACAGAGCCATTAAGTGGCAGAGATGGATGCGTGGATGATGAGTGGGTGGGTGGGTGGGTGGATGATGGGAGGGGTATTGGGTGGGGGGGTGGATGATGGGTGGGTGGGTGGATGATGGATTAGTGGGTGGGTGGATGATGGATTAGTGGGTGGGTGGATGGATGGATGGATGGGTGGGTGGATGAATGGGTGGATGGATGGATGATGGGTGGGTGGGTGGGTGGATGGATGATGGTTGGATGGGTGGATGGATGGATGATGGGCAGTTGGGTAGGTGGATGGTTGATGGGGGGTTAGTGGGTGGGTGGGTGATGGATTAGTGGGTGGATGGATGATGGGGGGTTAGTGGGTGGGTGGGTGGATGGATGATGGGGGGTTAGTGGGTAGGTGATGAATTAGTGGGTGGATAGATGGATGATGGGAGGGTGGGTGGGTGGGTGATGGATTAGTGGGTGGATGGATGGATGATGGGAGGGTGGGTGGGTGGGTGAATGGATGATGGGCGGGTGGGTGTGTGGATGGATGATGGGGGGTTAGTGGGTGGGTGGGTGATGGATTAGTGGGTGGATGGATGGATGATGGGAGGGTGGGTGGGTGGGTGATGGATTAGTGGGTGGATGGATGGATGATGGGAGGGTGGGTGGGTGGGTGAATGGATGATGGGTAGGTGGGTGGGTGGGTGGGTGAATGGATGATGCGCGGGTGGGTGGGTGGGTGGATGGATGAATAGATGGATGATGGATGAATGGATGATGAATGGGTGGGTGGATGGGTGGATGGATGCTGAGTGGATGGGTGGATGGATGGATGATGGGGGGTTAGTGGGTGGGTGGGTGATGGATTAGTGGGTGGATGGATGGATGATGGGCGGTTGGGTGGGTGGATGGATGATGGGGGGTTAGTGGGTGGGTGGGTGGATGGATGATGGGGGGTTAGTGGGGTGGGTGGGTGATGGATTAGTGGGTGGATGGATGATGGGGGGTTAGTGGGTGGGTGGGTGATGGATTAGTGGGTGGATGGATGGATGATGGGAGGGTGGGTGGGTGGGTGATGGATTAGTGGGTGGATGGATGGATGATGGGAGGGTGGGTGGGTGGGTGAATGGATGATGCGCGGGTGGGTGGGTGGGTGGATGGATGAATAGATGGATGATGGATGAATGGATGATGAATGGGTGGGTGGATGGGTGGATGGATGGATTGTTGGGTGGATGATTGCGGGGGAAGATGTGTGTGGGTTCTAATAAATGGGTAAATAAATTAAAAAATAAATAAACTGGCTTTAGAGATGAAATCCATTCGCAGTTCCCGGAGGACAGGGACACATTTTTACCCTCCGTCTCTAGTTCAAGGCCTGCACACAGCAGGCGCTCACTAAGCGGATGTTGGACAAATGGCCAAGGGCATCCACTTGGGATCCTTCCCTTCAGGCTCCTCCCCCACCCTCCCCGCACCGTGTTCTCACCGGCGCCTCCCAACGTGTGTCTGAGCCTCTGTCCGCTCTGCCGCCCACAGATCTCCAACCGGCACAAGTTCCGGCTGTTCCACATTCTGGAGACCACCATCGGGGCCAGTGACGCCCTGGAGGAGACCTGGGAGCAAGCCTTCGTGAAACTGGCCCTGGAGAACATGGCCAAGTGCACGGTGGGCCCCGCCCCAGCTCCGAGCCGGTCGGGGACTCCCCCTGCCCACCCCGTCGGGGACCCCATCCCCGGCTCCCCGTGCCTTCCTCTCCCCTTTCGCTCTCACAATGGAGACGCGCCCCGCAGCAGCTTCTTGAGGAGGCCTGCTTGGGAGTACAACGTCGATCCACGCCTTTCCGTAAATCTGTTCTCTGCACCGCGGACTCCGCGTTGGAGATGGTCTCCCTGCCCCTGAGCGGGGTGGAGACTCGGTTGCCTTCCCCCCTGCTGGCGGGCTCCTGGCTCCTTCTCCTCGTCCCTCACCTCTGCGCTCCTCCCTCCTAGTCCCTCACCTCTGCGCTCCTCCCTCCTCCTCCCTCACCTCTGCACTCCCCGCTCCTCGTCCCTCACCTCTGCACTCCTCCCTCCTCGTCCCTCACCTCTGCACTCCTCCCTCCTAGTCCCTCACCTCTGCGCTCCTCCCTCCTCCTCCCTCACCTCTGCACTCCTCCCTCCTCCTCCCTCACCTCTGTGCTCCTCCCTCCTCCTCCCTCACCTCTGTGCTCCTCCCTCCTAGTCCCTCACCTCTGTGCTCCTCCCTCCTCCTCCCTCACCTCTGCGCTCCTCCCTCCTCCTCCCTCACCTCTGCACTCCTCGCTCCTCGTCCCTCACCTCTGCACTCCTCCCTCCTCCTCCCTCACCTCTGTGCTCCTCCCTCCTCGTCCCTCACCTCTGCACTCCTCCCTCCTCCTCCCTCACCTCTGCGCTCCTCCCTCCTCCTCCCTCACCTCTGCACTCCTCCCTCCTAGTCCCTCACCTCTGCGCTCCTCCCTCCTCGTCCCTCACCTCTGCACTCCTCCTTCCTCCTCCCTCACCTCTGCGCTCCTCGCTCCTCGGGGCCTGCCCGCTCTGGGCTGCTTTTCCCCCTGGCTCTGGGTCCCGCGCCTTCGGCTCTGGCCGCTTGGCTCCGTTCTTTTTCTTTTTCTTTGTTTTGTTTTTGTTTTTCTGTTGTTGTTCATCCTCACCCGGGGACATTTTTCCACTGATGGTTAGGGAGAGTGGAAGAGAGAGGGAAAGACAAAGAGAAACATCGATGTGAGACAAACACATCGGCTGGTTGCCTCCTGCACGCGCCCCGACCAGGGCCATCCGGGGAGGAGCCTGCCACTGAGGTCCGTGCCCCTGACCGGAGTCCGACCCCGGGCCCCTTTGGTCCGCAGGCCGACGCTCTATCCACTGAGCCACACCGGCCGGGGCTGCTTGTCTCCTTTCTTTGTGGAAATGGCTTCCGTGAATCCGCGGGGACGATGCGTCCTGCGATGCTCTGTCCTGGCTCCGGGACGCCGGCACTCCCAGGAGGCGCCTTCCCAGGCTCCTAGCGTCTTCCTCGCGCCTCCCCTTCTCCACCTCCGCCCTGCCTTCGCCCCAGAGATGCGCTGTGACATCCAAGTCCTATCGAGGCCCTTCCGCCCCGCGCCCCCCTCCCCGCGACTGTGCGACTTTACCTTCCAAGGATCTTGGTTTGCTCTCAGCATTTTCCTCTCTGCACTGCGTGTCCCTCTCCCGCCGCGTGTTCCCCTCCCACCACGTGTCCCCCTCCCGCCGCGTGTCCCCCTCCCGCCGCGTGTCCCTCTCCCGCCGCGTGTCCCTCTCCCGCCGCGTGTCCCCCTCCCGCCGCGTGTCCCCCTCCCGCCGCGTGTCCCCCTCCCGCCGCGTGTCCCCCTCCCGCCGCGTGTCCCCCTCCCGCCGCGTGTCCCCCTCCCGCCGCGTGTCCCCCTCCCGCCGCGTGTCCCTCCTCCGCCGCGTGTCCCCCTCCCACCGCGTGTCCCCCTCCCACCGCGTGTCCCTCTCCCACCGCGTGTCCCCCTCCCACCGCGTGTCCCTCTCCCACCGTGCTAGCTGTTCACACGGCGGCCGTGTCGCTCTTACCGGCAGAGGGCGGTAAGGCGGGCTCTGCGGGAGGTCCCCGCCTCCGCCTGGCCTGGGCCCTTCGGCCTCCGGTCTTCATCAGGTCCGTGGTGGTGGCTTTTCTTGTCTCCCGCGTCCGAGGCCGCCCCGCGCGCTGGCTGCTGCGGGTCAGGAGTCGATCGGGGCTCTGAACACCCAGGCGGGCTGATGGGTTTGGGGTCCGTTGTGGAGTAGGAGTGAGCCCACTGCCCCCTGCACCCGTGTCACAGCTCTGTCTTCCCTCCTGGGCCGGTGCCGGCCTGGGGGCTGAGGCCGGGAGGCGTTGCTGCCAAGTGACCGGCCTGCGTGCATGGGCCCACCTGCCCGCTCAGAAGCCTCGGTGCCCCTCCCGACACCAGCCTCCAGGGGTGCGGGGTGGGAGGGCATCGAGGCGCCTGACCAGGTCCTAAGCCACGTTACCGCCCCCCCAGGTGCAGAGGCGTGGGAGGGGGTGTGCTGCCCCGGCGCCCTGTACCAGCGCCCACGCTTACTGCTCGCGCCCCCCGCCCGCAGGAGCTGGAGGAGGCGTACCAGGACGCGGCCAGCAACGTGCTGGTGGCCATCTGCAGGCACTCGTGGCGGTCGGTGGCCCAGCACCTGGAGGCCAAGGTCCTGACGGGCGTCTTCCCGCACCGCAGCCTCCTCTACGTGATGGGCGTCCTGACCTCTAAACGTACGTCCTGCCGTGGGTCCCGAGGCCCCCAGGCCACCCTTGGCCACCCACCTGGCCTGGTGAGGTGGGCAGGTCACGGAGAGACATCCAGGAGGGGGCTGGGGGGCAAAGCATGTTGGGGGCAGAGGGCAATGGGTGGCGGACCCAGCACCTCACAGCGCCCTCCCCTCGGCCAGCCGTGCGGGCGGGACCCCCGCGAAGGGGAGCACTGTCCAGCGGTGCTGCCCACCCCGACCCTAAGCTGGGGTCGCGCTAGGATGAGGGCTCAGCCACTGCAAGACACAACTGTTGACGGAGGACCTGCCCTATGCCAGGCTCCCTGCCATCAGGAGCTCACAGGGAGGCAAGTGCCAACGCTCAACGGGCACTCACTCATTCATTCACTCATCCACTCACTCATTCATTCACTCATCCACTCACTCATTCATTCACTCATCCACTCACTCATTCATTCACCCATTCATTCACTCATTCACTCATTCATTCATTCACTCACTCACTCATTCATTCACTCACTCATTCATTCACTCATCCACTCACTCATTCATTCACCCATTCATTCACTCATTCACTCATTCATTCACTCACTCATTCATTCACCCATTCATTCACTCATTCACTCATTCATTCATTCACCCATTCATTCACTCATTCACTCATTCATTCATTCACTCATTCATTCACTCATTCACTCATTCATTCATTCACTCATCCACTCACTCATTCATTCACTCATTCATTCACTCATTCACTCATTCATTCATTCACTCACTCACTCATTCATTCACTCACACCGAGAGCTGAGCTCACAGCTGCCTGGCTGGGGAGGTCCTGGGCTGCCCTGGTGGCCATCAGGGAAGGCTTCCTGGAGGAGGCGGCCAAGGAGGAAGCTGTGCCTGGAGGGGTGGGTAGGAATTTGAGGAGGGAATTGATCGGCAGCGTCGGCGAGGGGTTGGAGGCCGTGGGAGGACAGTGAGGCCTCAAAGGTCATGCGTGGGGTTAAACACCAAGGCCTGGGAGAAGGCCGCTCCCCGGCCTCTGCTCTGCACCCCTGTCCTAGGGTGGGCGGACTGGGTGGAGGTCCCTCTGTGCCGGGGGTGACCTCTGAGACCCCCAGGTCATTCCTGAAGCAGCCCCTCCCTCTGAGGCCGGGTTTCCTGTCTCACAATGTCACCCCCCCCCCGCCCCCCAAGCCTTATTCTCTCACCATCACGGGACCCCAGCCCATTTCAAAGGGCCATGCCAGAGCGGCCCCTTCCTTCGCCACTGGGGAGCCTCACGCGGCCTCCTGGGGTCACAGGGCAGAGCCAGCGGGGTCACAGCTCCAGCCCCACTCTGGACCCCAAGCCCAAGCACCATCACAGCCCTCGGAGCTCCCCTCCACCCCGGAGCCGAGGCAGGCGCCGTCACCCTGACTCAGCCCAGGGTCCGAGGGACGGAGGAAATGGAATCTGTGCGTCAGGCCCAACCCCCGAGCCCCCTCTCTCCCACAGAGGAGCTCTTGGACCGGGAGGAGAAGGTGTGCTGGGAGGAGTGGCTGACCAAGGTAGGAGGGGCCCGGGCAGGCCTCCTGGGGGCCATGGGGGAGGGGCAGCAGACAGGGCACCAGCATGGACAGCACCTGCTCAGCCCGCGGCGGGCGGGCGCGGGGGGCAGGGGGGGCTTGACCACAGTCGTGGGCTGGTCCCTGGGGGACCTGGGATTTGAACCTTGGCCTCTTAGTGCCTGTCACAGGTGTCCCCCACATATAAGGCCTTCCCGCCCATCTCGGGGGCTGGGCCCATGCCTGAGGGGCCGGGAGGATGCAGAGGCCCCGGGTCGCCGAGCGGGGCAGGCAGGAAGCAGCTGGGTGGACTGAAGATCCAGAGCCCAGGTGTCCGCCCACTGGAGGGCCGGTGTGGCTGGGCGGAGGAGCTCCGGACGCTGGCTGACCTGGGCTCAAGGTCAAATTCAACCAATCACAGCCCGGCAGTGCGACCTGGCTGACCCACTTCACCTCGGTTTTCTCATCTGTCACACGGGGATGCAAGCCCCTGGTCAAATGCGCGTGTGGGGGTCGGAGGAACAGTCCATGCGCTGGGCCTGCGAGGGGTCACACAGCCACAGCGGCAGCGGCGTCGCAGTCAAATGGGACCTGGAAGAAATGAGGCCAGCGGCGGTGGCGACACAAGTCATTACAGAGAAATAAGACGGAAAGCTCACTCCGGTGGAGACTTGAACGCCCTCACTGACCGAGTGGACCCCATGGGCCTTCCTCCCGTGCTCACAGGCCCTTCGCCAGGACAGTCACGCGAAGCCACGTGTGCTTTGCCTTCATCTAAAAGGACTGAGATCCAGCAGGGCCCGTTCTCTGGGCAGAACGTACACGAACGAGCAATAGCCATCACAGTTCAGGGAGAAAGAACCCAATTCTGCGCATTTTTTTAAAAAATAGGTTCTTATTGATTTCAGAGAGGAAGGGAGAGGGAGAGGGAGAGAGAGAGAGAGAAGCATCAATGTTGAGAGAGAATCGTGGATCGGCTGCCTCCTGCCCGCCCCCTACTGGGGATCGAGCCCGCAACCCAGGCATGTGCCCTTGACCAGAATCGAACCCGGGACCCTTTAGTCCACAGGCAGATGCTCTATCCATTGAGCCACACCGGCCAGGGCCCAATGCCACACATTCTCAGGAGAAGGAAGGGGAAAGGGGACGAGGGGTCAGGCGCCGAGGGGCCGGGGTGGCCCAGCTCAAGGGAGGCCCCAGCCCCGCTCCCCGCTCTGCTCGCAGATAGCCTTCAAGTCGACCCAGTTCCTGAAGGTGGACGTGTGGTCCAAGGAGCTGCTGTGGGTGCTCACCAGGCCTGACCGGACCGTCCAGGAGCAGGCCCCCGAGAAGGTGGGCCCCACCCCGTTGCCCGTGCACAGCCCTGCGGCCTGTCCATGGAATGCACGGCTGTGGCGAGGCCCCGGCCCTGGAGGGAAACGGGAGGACCGCAGAGAGATGGGGGGGTACGGGGGCGGGGGGCTGAGCAGCAGGACTGCAGGCTGCACCCCGAAGCCCCACTACCAGGCAGGTGGACGGTCCACAGAGGGCGGCCAGGAGCCCGGGCGGCCGCCAGGTGGGCGGGGATGGACAGGAAGCTGAACCCTCCCCCAGGCCTTCCTGTTCGTCTTCTACGGGCTGGTCCTTCAAGCTGAGGACGACAGCGCCAGGGTCAGGACGCACCTGGGCACCCTCCTGGAGACGTCCCACCAGTGGCCGAAGCAGAGGGAGGTGAGCACCCAGCTCTCAGCATGACCACAGGCTGACCCTGACCCTGGTCACACTGACCCTGACCCTGGTCACACTGACCCTGACCCTGGTCACACTCTGAGCCCTGAGCCTGGTCACACGCAGAGCCCTGACCCTGGTCACACTGACCCTGACCCTGGTCACACTGACCCTGACCCTGGTCACACTCTGAGCCCTGACCCTGGTCACACTCTGAGCCCTGAGCCTGGTCACACGCTGAGCCCTGACCCTGGTCACACTGACCCTGACCCTGGTCACACGCTGAGCCCTGAGCCTGGTCACACCCTGAGCCCTGACCCTGGTCACACGCTGAGCCCTGACCCTGGTCACACTGACCCTGACCCTGGTCACACGCTGAGCCCTGAGCCAGGTCACATAATGAGCCCTGACCCTGGTCACACTGACCCTGACCCTGGTCACACCCTGGGCCCTGACCCTGGTCACCCTGAGCCCCGCCCCTTCACAGACTGAACCCATCACACTTGGGTCCTCCTTCTCCGCTCACACCTGACTCCTAGCCCCTGGTTCTCACTCTGGCTCATGTCGGCTCACAGCTGAGGGGGGATTACCTGCCTCCAGGGAGTTGCCTCTGCCTCCTGCCCCCCCTCCCCTCTCCAGAGCCCCTAAGAGAAACCCCATGGGGCTGGGCTCAGAGATCCAAGTCCTTAGAGTGTGCGGGGGTGGGAGGTGGATGTCTGTGACCTCAGACAAGGCCCTTCCCTTTCTGGGCCTCACTTCCAACACCCCTATGAGGGGCCAGCCTGGTCCTGGGACCCCACGTGGTGACCTGTCCCCCGCCCCCCAGGGCATCGCCCTCACGGTGGGGCTGACAGCGGTCCGCCACCTGGACCACGTGTGGGCCGCCCTGGAGCAGTTTGGCCGGAGCTCGCCCATCAAGTGCAGCCTCCACAGCTTCTCCCCGAAGGTACTGGCTCGGGGTCGCTGGGGCCTGGGCAAGGGCCTGGGACCTCGGGGCCCTGCCCTCCGGAAAGCCCTGAGCCTCCCATGGACCCCCGGGGCGAGTTAGGGGCACAAGCTCTGAACCAAGTGTCCTGGCCTCCGGTTCAAGCCCACCTGCGGTGTGACCCCCCCGTGCCTCAGTTCCCCTCTTAAATAATTCCCTCCTCGCTGGCCAGCTGCCGGGAAGTGCTGGGTGACGGCCTCCCGAATGGCTGCGGTGGGCGCTGTGCATTTAGTAGTAGCTCTTGGACAAGGGCCAGAGGTCACGTGCCCGGGGAGACGGACGGAGCCGCCGCGCCCCCCCCTCACCCCCCATCCCCGTCCCTGTCCCCAATGCACTGCGGATAACTCCCGAGGGCAGAACCTTTTCTTCCTATTTTCCTACCGAGGTAAACTGAGGCCCGCCCCCTGGTCACATGCTGAGCCCTGACCCTGGTCACACGCTGAGCCCTGACCCTGGTCACACTCTGAGCCCTGACCCTGGTCACATGCTGAGCCCTGACCCTGGTCACTCTGAGCCCTGACCCTGGTCACACGCTGAGCCCTGACCCTGGTCACACTCTGAGCCCTGACCCTGGTCACACTCTGAGCCCTGACCCTGGTCACACTGACCCTGACCCTGGTCACACTCTGAGCCCTGACCCTGGTCACACGCTGAGCCCTGACCCTGGTCACACGCTGAGCCCTGACCCTGGTCACACGCTGAGCCCTGACCCTGGTCACACGCTGAGCCCTGACCCTGGTCACACTCTGAGCCCTGACCCTGGTCACACGCTGAGCCCTGACCCTGGTCACACGTTGAGCCCTGGTCCTGGTCACACTCTGAGCCCTGATCCTGGTCACCCTGAGCCCTGACCCTGGTCACCCTGAGCCCTGAGCACCCTGGGTCCTCCCGACACTGCTCCCCCTCACCCCCCCCCCACCCCCCAGGGCCAGACCTCGGAGGACCTGCGCTGGAAGTGGGCCAGCAGCACCATCCTCCTGGCCTACGGGCAGATGGCGGTCAAGGCCAAGGCCCACATCCTGCCGTGGGTGGACAACATCTTGTCTCGGATGATCTTCTTCTTCCGCTACAGCTCCTGGGTACGTCCAGCGCCAGGGCCGCCCCCTCCTCCCCCTCCCGCTCCGCAGCGCCTGCTGCCACGCCTGACGGGGATCTTGCTCTCTCCTGCCCTCCCCGCGCCCCCTCCCCCGGCTCCTGGCCTGACCCGCACGCGCCAGGACGAGACCCTGAAGCAGAGCTTCCTCACCGCCATCCTCATGCTGGTGGGCGCTGTCAGCCGCAGCGGGGCCGCCCACAGCTACCAGTTCTCCCAGATCCCCGAGCTCTCAGAGTGTCTGATGGTGAGCGCCAGGCTGGGTGGAGGAAGGGAGGGAGGGTGCCCTCCCCCCCCCCCCCCCCCCCCCCGGCAGGCCAGCTGGGTTCCTTCCTGAGAGGCACCGCTGGGAGAGGGCTGGGTCTCTGAAGCCCGCACCAGCCCCTCTCCGCTTTCCCACCTGGACGCACGTCCATGCCCCCTCTTCCCTTGGTCCCTCCAGGTCCCCTGAGCTGGCCCGGTGCACCCCCCGCACAGGGGACGCTGCTGAGGTCCAGCAGGCCGACCCGTCTGTTCTGCTTACCCTGACCCACATAGAAACAGTCATTCCTAGGGAGTGTGGGCTCACAGAACACAGGTTGTGGGGGACACACACGCATGTGGACAATGACGGGAGGGATAATGGCAGCATTTCCTGTTGGCTGAGCGCCTCAGTGACTCAGACACGGCTTCGTCACGCATAACACGTGTGCAGCAAAGCCCCGGCACCTGGGACTAAACACGCTCAGAGCAGCTTGGAGGCTTGCCGAGGCCAGGCAGCTGCGCGTGGGAAGGCAGCATTAGGCAGCTCCTGTCTGACCTGAAGTGCGTGTTCTCGTCCTCTAAGGGGGCAGGTCAGCATGCGGGGGGGGGGGGGGTGGTGAGGAGCGAGCACACGCCTGGGCCACACGCGTGCCGGGCACTGAGGTCTTAGGAGGAGATCAGACATGGTGTCAGGACGGGGGTCGGCCCAGGCGTGCGTGACAGCCTGCACCTGGGCATTCGCAGGTTTTGATGGAGAAGGAGCCCAAGGACAGGCTGAGCACGTCGACGCGCCAGCAGGCCCTCCACATCATCTGCAGCCTCTGGTGCGCTCCCCGCCGCCCGCGGGGGAGGGGCCGGCGTCAGCCCCGCTGGGAAGGGCGAGGGTGGCCATGGTGGCTGGAGGATGGGCATCCCACAGAGACCAGAGCATTGGGCCCTGGGCACAGAGTAAGCTGACCCCTAGACACTCAAGGTCAGAGCTGTCACTCAGCACAAGATCCCAGCCAGGGCCGTGTCTAGAGCAGGTTCCAGCCGCTGGAGGAGGAACTACAAAGGGAAGCTGAGTCTAGACGCCAGCCAACGTCTCAGAGAAGGAAGGGAGGCTCCAGGACCCCAGCACAGGCAGAGGTTCTGACTTCGCCGTCCGCCTGCAGGCAGGATGCGGGGGGACCCTGGCCAGGACAGGGTGTCTGACTGGGAAGTGGAGGCTGGGGGAGCTCAGCGCTGGGTGCTCTCTGACTGCAGTGGGACCCAGCAGGCAGCAGCCAAGCATCCTGGGGGCCCAGCCCCACACCTGGCAGGTGGCAGGTGGCAGGTGGCAGGTGGCAGGTGGCAGGTGGGCGGGCCTTCCCCAGAGTGTAGACGAGGCTCAAATCCCAGGGGTGCACCCAGGGCTGGGGAGATACCAGCTGCCCTGTGAAAGGTGGCCGGGGTGCAGGGCTTAGCGAGTCCCTGCTCCGGGCTTGCCGGCTCCTGGCTCTGCTGGCAGGTGTCCCTTCCCATCCCCAGCCCCGCGCCCTTCCTCACCACCTCCTGTCCTCCGCACAGTAAGCTGAGGCCGTCCCTGAACCTAGAGAAGAAGTCCCGGCTCCTGACCGTCTGCCTCCGCAGCGTGCTGGCCCTGCCGCTGCTGGACGTCCCGGAGAAACACGCCTGCCTCTTCCTGGAGCCGCCCGACGTCCAGGTGCGCGCCGGCGCCCGCCGCCTCTCCGGGGGGCCTGGGCAGGCGTGCAGCTCGCCTGCTGCCGGTGCCTCAGAAGGGAGCTCGGGCCGGCTGAGCCCCTGCCCCGGGCCAGGCCTGTGGTGCTCCCCAGGGACCAGGGGGGTGGCAGCTAGTGCCCGAGGGTGGGCTGCGCCGTTTCTGTGGCCCCTCCCTCCTGAGCACACCCTGGCGAGCCAAGCGGTAAAGAGTGGGGGCCTTGTGTGGGGGACCCAAGAAGTGGAACCGGATGCGGACTTTGCGGGGACCACAGAATGAAAACGCAGGGCTCTTGTTCAGAGTCCGTTAAGAATGGCAAGGTGGTGATGGCAGAGCAGTGAGGGGCACCACAGGGCCTTCCGAGGCCAGGGCCTAGTGGCTGCACTCCCGCAGGGCCAGCCCAGCTCGAAACAAACTTGCCTCGGCCACTGAGAAGCCTGTGCCCTTGGGCAGGCCCAGACCGCCCTCCTGCCCAGCCACGCCATCTGCCAAATAGGGTGGGCAGTCCGGCCTGGGGTCTGCAGGCAGTGGGCACCCCAGCACGGAGAGGCCAAAAGCACGCGGCCCCGCACAGGCCTCCGCCTCCAGCCACCCCGGGCGCGGTGCCACCTGGCGGTGTATCGTCCCACAGAACCTCTACAGCCAGACCTCGGAGGCGCTGGACCAGATGATGCAGACCTTCATCACCCAGAACCCCACGGCGGAGGAGCTGCACTTCCTGCTGTCGGTGAGGTGGGGCGGGTGTGCGCGGCGTGGCACAGGCAGGGCTGGGTCAGTGGGTGAACACAGGAGGGTGTCCCAGAGGAGACAAGGTGGACCAGTAGAGGCGGTGGAGGATGAGGAGTGGAGTCTGAGCCTCTCTCATAAACCTGCTCCTTGCCAGGGGGCGGGGTCTGAGCTGCAGTGGGCGGAGCCTAAGCCTGGCTTAGAGAACCGCTCCTTGCCAGGGGGCGGGGTCTGAGCTGTGGTGGGCGGAGCCTGAGCCTGGCTTAGAGAACAGCTCCTTGCCAGGGGGCGGGGTCTGAGCCACAGTGGGTGGAGCCTGAGCCTGGCTTAAAGAACAGCTCCTTGCCAGGGGTCGAGGTCTGAGCCACAGTGGGCGGAGCCTGAGCCTGGCTTATAGAACAGCTCCTTGCCAGGGGGCGGGGTCTGAGCCACAGTGGGTGGAGCCTGAGCCTGGCTTAAAGAACAGCTCCTTGCCAGGGGTCGAGGTCTGAGCCACAGTGGGCGGAGCCTGAGCCTGGCTTAAAGAACAGCTCCTTGCCAGGGGGCGGGGTCTGAGCCACAGTGGGTGGAGTCTGAGCCTGGCTTAAAGAACAGCTCCTTGCCAGGGGGCGGGGTCTGAGCCACAGTGGGCGGAGCCTGAGCCTGGCTTATAGAACAGCTCCTTGCCAGGGGGCGGGGTCTGAGCTGCGGTGGGCGGAGCCTGAGCCTGGCTTAGAGAACAGCTCCTTGCCAGGGGGCGGTGTCTGAGCTGCCGTGGGCGGGGTATGGAATAAGGGTGTGGCCTTGCTGTGGGTGGGCGGGGCCTGCGGCAGGGCGGATCCTGGCCAGGTCGGGTCCCAGGCAGCAGCACCCTCCCCTGCCACCCCCCAACCATAGCATCTGTATGTGTGGCTGGCGTCCGAGAAGGCGCACGAGCGGCAGCGGGCTGTGAACAGCTGCATGAGTCTCCTCAAATTCCTGAGCAATAACCTCTACCTGGACGTGAGTACCTGGCCCCCAGGCCCCCCGCCCCACCGCCTCTGCTGTCCCTGCCAAACCGGCCCCTCCCACAGCCTGCCCGAGCTCTCAGGGTTCAAGGTCCCCTGTGCCCCTGCCACCAACCCGGGGTGCATCCCTGGGTGCCCTGCGGTGGCCAGGGAGTCCCCCTCTTTACATAGGAGGAAGCAGGCTGGGGTGGGGATTAAGGACTCTGAAGTCCACCTGGCTGGGCTCTGAACCCAGGGGCCCTGACCCTTGACCCAGGAGGCTGGGCTCTGGTCCAAGCCCCTGGAAGCCCCACCCTGAGTTCAGTTTCTCTTCCCCACCCTCACCGCCCCCCCCCCCCGACACACACCCCCAGGGTCACAGCGGGAGTCAGATCGAGTGGGGGCCGCTAAGGGCTCCGAAGGTGTGCGGCCTGCCCCGGGCTAGGCCTAGCAGTTACTACCCCGGGCACCCCCATCCCACCGCCCTCCGTCCATCACGACCCCCATCGGTTCCTGGGTCCCGGCTGAACCCCCATCTGTGGCTCTGGTCCCCGGGTTGAAAGGACAGCAGCCCGTCTTCAGGGAGTGAATTGTACTTTGTCCATCAGCCGAGATCAGCACCAGCTCCTTAGGGAGCCTCGTGGGGCGATAAGGAAACTAGTTCCTGGGCCTGAGGCCTGGAGGGCGCGCCTTTCTCCGGAAGGCGGGGCGCTGGGCGTGGCCTTGGGGAGCAGGGTGGGCTCTGCCGGAAGCTCACTGCGCAGACGCCGCCCGCTCCCCACGCGGAGGAGGACCCCTCGGGATGGGCTCAAAGGGCTTCAGTTTACTCGAAATCAGTTTCCACAGCACAGAACTGAGACCAGGGTGCGGCGAGCTCGCCTGGGGCGCAACGTTTATGGGGGCGCAACATTTATGGGGGCGCCGAAACTCTGCAGTCAAGGTCAATGATATTTAAAGGCGATGTTTTAAACCAGTGGTCGGCAAACTCATTCGTCCACAGAGCCAAATAGCAACAGTACAACGATGGAAATTCCTTTGGAGAGCCAAATTTTTTAAACTTAAACTTCTTCTAACGCCACTTCTTCAAAATAGACTCGCCCAGGCCGTGGTATTTTGTGGAAGAGCCACACTCAAGGGGCCAAAGAGCCGCATGTGGCTCGCGAGCCGCAGTTTGCCGACCACGGTTTTAAACGATTGCCTCGGCACACTGGGGCCTGGGCTGCCTGAGACCCCGGTCTGGGGTTAGGGTGAGGCTAGTGAGGCGCCCTCGGTCCCGGAAATGGAGAGTCCCGCGCTGTCTTTGCTTACAATTTTGAAACTTATTTCCCGATGGGGTTTTCCTAGTCACTCTGATTTTTCCTAAATCGTGTATGAAGTATGATTTCTCTTGATTTCTGAGTGTTCACGCCACCCCTTCAAGTTCACCCCAGACGAGTCCACGCCTGCCACGTGACTGGAGGCGCCCGACCCTGGTGCTGGGGGGAGGGCGTGGCCGGGGTGCTCCGTGGGTGGGTTCTGCCATCGAGTCCCTGCACTCTCCCCACAGCCGAAGGAGGACTTCAAACGGGTCGGGCAGCTGATGGGCATGCTGGGCATTCTGTGCCAGGACCCCGACAAGGCCACCCAGCACTCCAGCCTGGAGAGCCTGGGTCACCTCTACCAGCTCCTGGTACGCCAGAGAGGTGAGCTCCCGCGGGCCCGCTGCCACCTCACCACGCCTCTGCTGACCGACGCCGGCACCCCTGAACTCAACTCCCCCCAGCCTGCCCCAAGCTTACCTCTCACCCCACAGAGGCCCCCAGAACCTCTGAGTCCCATCCCCAAACTTGGACCCAGACCTGACCCTGATTACCAACCAACGACCCTGACTCCTGCCCATCCCAACCTCGTCCCCAAGCCCACCCTTGCCCGGCGCTCACCCCTGCCCACTCCCGCAGAAGCTTCCCGGGTGAAAGAGCCGGTCCCCAAGAAGCTCGCCCGGGCCGGCCAGGACGGGGCCCTGCTCTGGAGCAGTGGAGACCAGAAGGCCGCCCCCCCCACGCCCCGGGAAGCAGCGTTCCCCAAGGACCAAATCTTCCAGCTGAGCAGCCACCAAGTCACCAAGGTCAAGGCCCTTAGAATCGTGGGCAGGTCCGGGTGGGGGGCCGTGGCCATGCTCTCCTCCCACCCCCACCGTCGTCCCCTCTGATGAGGTTCCGGTTCCGGCTGCTGGCGTGGCCTGGCGGGACCCAGGGGTCAGCACCTGGGCCAGGGCATGAGTATTAAAACCTAGGCCAGGATCTCATCTGCGTCTCTGGTGGTTAACTGAGAACTTTGGGGAGCCCCAGCCGCTGGCCTGGAGCTGGGGGGGGACGGGTGGGGGGGTGGAGCAAGGAGCTGGGGTCAGCAGCCCAGCCCAGGCTTAAGTCCCAGCTCCTCACTGCTTCGACCTTGGACAAGCCCCTTCTCTCTGAACCTCAGTCTTCCTCTGTAAAACGGGCCGAGTGGTGTCGGTGGCACCCCGGCCTCCAGGGCGCCCAGTAAATGGTGCCCGCTGGCGGCTGGCAGGGCAGGCGTTCTCTGAGGCGCCCGACGACCTCCTTCCCTTGGCATCTGAGTCCTGCAGGCGCGCACGGCGGAAACAGGCCTGCCGTCCTGGTCTGTGCAGGTGCCTTTCCTAGCCTCCGAAGGCCAGCCCCGCCCCTCCGAAGCCAGTCCTGTCTCCTCTCCGCTGCCCTCCGCTTCCCCTCCAGACCCTCCGCGGCCAGTGGCTTGGAGGAGGCAGTGCGCCCCCACGTCCCTCTCACCACAGGGGAACCCGTATCTTTGTGACGTTCGCATCTGGTTTGGCTGCACTCCCTCCTGACGATGAGCGAGGCTGGGCGTGGCGTGGCAGGGCTGGCGTGGAGCCTCATGTTCTGAGTGCGCCGTCCGTGGTGTCCCTGGCACATGACCTCAGCTCACCCGTTCTTGGTGTTGAGCTCGTGGCTCGGAAGACCCTGTGTTCGGTGTGCTTGCCAGTCTCCCCCATTAGACCATGTGCACCCCAACCCCGACTCAGGGCTCAGTGGGGCCTGATGGGAGAGCCAGCCTCCAATACACAGCCACTCGGTTGAACCAAATGATGAAGAAGTGGGAAGGGCCCGCGGTTCGGAGTCTGGTCCTGGCTGACCCAGAACCCAGCTCTGAGCGCAGCGAGCTGTCCGTGAGGCCGTCGGAAGTTCCGGGCAGAAGACCGAAGCCCTGCGGTCCAGGGCCAGAGCAGAAACTCCTGGGCTGGCTCCCGTTTATGCCAGAAAGCCTGGGCCGGGGGCAGAGGCAGAGCAGGAAGGGAGGGCCCACTGGCCACCAGCTCAGCGGGGCCCGTGGGGAAGGGGCCCAGAGCATCCAGGCCCTCAGGTGGCCTGAGTTACCAGGACCGGGAAGGGGCGGTCTGCCCCGCTCTGCACTGCCCCTGAGCAGAGTGGGTGTTCGGCTCTGGCTCTCCCTTGGACAAATGACAGTGACAGGCAGGAGCACAGAGGGAGCGGATGGGAGGGTCTGCTAATCCCGGGATGGCAGGTCGTTTGGAGAACAGGCCTTGGTTCTAGTCCCAAGTTCTGATTCCCCAGATGGTCTGGACACACTACACCTTCATCACTACCACCACCTTCATCACCATCACCCCATCCTCATTACCATCATCACCATTATCATCATCACCATCACCACCACCTTCATCACCATCACCCCCATCCTCATTACCATCATCACCATTATCATCACCACCACCTTCATCACCATCACCCCATCCTCATTACCATCATCACCATTATCATCATCACCATCACCACCACCTTCATCACCATCACCTCCATCCTCATTACCATCATCACCATTATCATCACCACCTTCATCACCCTCACCCCCATCCTCATTACCATCATCACCATTATCATCATCACCATCACCACCACCTTCATCACCATCACCCCCATCCTCATTACCATCATCACCATTATCATCACCACCTTCATCACCATCACCACCACCTTCATCACCATCACCACCATCCTCATTACCATTATCACCATCTCCACCATCATCACCATTATCACCACCACCATCATCATTATCACCACCACCACCATCATCATCACCATCATCCTCATCACCACCATCATCACCATCACCACCCTGTCATCTCCACCATCACTGATGCCCCCACCACTAACCCTCCATCACTGTCACCCCCTCACATCCTCATGCTCTGGGTGTTTACCTTCCTGAGCCAGCAGGACTCGAGGATTCTGAGTATCTAACCACCATTCCGAGTTGAATTTCTTCCCAAACATTCTACAGACTAGAACTTTAACCAAAATTCGACATTTTGGAAAACAATTTAATCTTCTAACAAACGTTCTAACCAGATTTGTAATCGCCTAATATTCCTTTTTAAAAGTTAGTAGAAACTACAAATATTTCACTGAAATGATTTTCACATTCTAACAACTCATCACCTAACATTCTCACAAAGATCACACTAACATTTTAGAATAATAAGATTCTAGTAAATATTCTGACATCCGTTATGGACCCAGAGGAGTGGGCTCAGGAGTGTGGAGATGCTCCGAGACCTGAAGTGCCTGAGCATGGGAGAAGGGGTACGAGCCCAGGTGGGACGTGGGCGCCGGGGCAGGTGCCCCGCAGTGACGCTGCCTCACTCCTGCTGCCACAGGAGGTCATGAAGCATCTCACCCTGGCGGAGCTGACCGACCTCATCTGGACGGCCGTCGAAGGCCTGGGCTCCACCAGCCCCTTCCGCGTGCAGGCAGCCGCCAGCATGCTGCTCACTGCCGTCCAGGAGCACGGGGCCAAGCTGGAGACTGTGAGGGCCGGGGAGACGCGGGGGGGCAGAGGGGTGGCCAGCACTCACACCCAAGGGCTGGGGCCTCTGGGCCAAGGCATGGCCCCAAGCTTGAGCCTGATGGGGGAGACACAGACCCCACCCTGATAGGCTCTGAGGAGGGCGGGAAAGAGGGGATGGCCCAGGCAGGCGTGCTGGGCACAGTGGTGTGCGCGGGGCAAGCAGCAGACAAGCGCTGAGTGCGCGGTAGGTGGGGCTGGGGAAGAGGAGGCACAGCCAGGATCCGCCAGTGTCTCGGCGACCCGGTGAGTGGCCCCGGGCAGATGAGCCAGGACAGCACGGGTCATGCAAAGGCGAGGGAGTGTGTCTGGCGGGCAGCGCCCCAGAAAGAGGTGACAAATGCCAGGTCCTGCAGACAAAGCCTTGGGCGGGTGACCCTGGGTCTGGGCGTGAACGGAAGAGGGAGGGACACCCAGCAGCAGAAGCGGGAGGGCATTGCAGGCACAGGGGGAACCGCCAGGCCACAGCAGCGCCATCAGGAGGTGACGAGGTGGGTGAGTCTGGCTCCTCCAAGGCCGGGGCAACCTTAGACGGAGTCAGAGGCCTCAACACCTGTGCGAGGTGTGGGGCTCCTCCCTCTCAGAGGGGACGCCCCCTCTGACCCGTGTCCCGGGCAGAGCCGTGCCTCCTCCCTCAGACCACCCTGGGCAGGCCTGTCTCCCCCTCAGGCTCAAGCTCAGGGCCGCTCAGGAGAGTTCCACGCTCACCAGGACAGGGCCTCCCGCCCCTGTAGGCTCCCCAGGACGGGCCTGCCCCCCCTCAGACCGGCCCTCTCCCCCACACTCCCTCCCGCACAGGTTGCCAACCTGGGCCAGGCCATCCACCTGCAGCTGAGCTCTGTCCGCATCCCCCAAGCCAAGGACGATGCTCTGCAGGCCATCACCCTGCTGGCCCGGAACCACACCCCCGAGCTGGTGGCCACCTTCCTGGACTTCTCCATGACCCTGGACAGGTGCCCGGCCCCCTTCCCTCACGAGCCCCGGCCCCACCCTCCAGCCTCCCCTCTGCCCTCTTGCCCACCCCCTCCCAGGCCAGGGAGAGTCCACTGACCTGCTCCTGGACCATGCACCTCCTGGGGCGGGCCCCGGGGAGGCCCTGCTCGCCTTTCATTCTATCCGAGCTCCACCTAAAACCCCCTGCCCGGCCTCGACCGCCCGTCAGTGTGGAGAGAGGGGTCCTGACCATCCCCCAGCCACACCAGAGCCTCCTTCCTTCTGCTCCAAGGACCCCCTTCCTCCTACCTGCCCGCCAGCGTCCTCTTCCTCCCTCCCATCTCAGCTCTGACTCCCACCCACCACGCTCCCGCCGCAGGGCCTCGAGGTGTAATTCCTGGTCACAGACACCCTCTCGCTCCCTCCCCGGCCTGGGTCTGGCCCACACTGGCGCTTGTGGCCACATCCTCATCCAGTCCCTTGGCTGGCCTTGGCGGGTCACTCCTCGCTGGTGACACTCACTGCTGCCAGGTTCTTCCAGGAGGGGGCCTGGTGGCGTCAGACCCGCCAGGTTCCTCACGCGGGAAGTTGTCCGCGGGGAGGACGCTGGTCTGGATACAAAACCCTGGGTTGGCGCCTTCCTTTACTCCGTGTCTGTCCGTCGTGCTGCTCAATGGCAGCCCCGCTTTGTCTTGGAAAAGTCTGGTGACAATGGCTGGTTTGCCCTTTATTGCCGATGTCCCCCTTTATCTGGGAAATGTGATGGTTACACGAAGACACGTCTCCGAGGGGGTGATTAGTTCTCCCAGGTCATGTAGGTTAAGTATTTCCGTTGTTGTTGCTTCTGGAAAGTTCTCTTGGTTATCGCTTTAAACATCCGTTTGTTCCGTCGCTGGTTTGCGTCTTCGGAGAGTCCAGCGATTCAAAGCTGCTCTCTCCTCGCCTGTCTTCCCTCCCCAGCACTTTCCCGCTGGTCCCCCTGACTTCCTCCTCACATTCACTTTCCCTCTCTTGATTAGGCGTCCTCGAACTACGGCCCGCGGGCCACATGCGGCCCGCCGAGGGTGCCGCTGCCTGTCCTGCTTAGCAGCCGACGCCTCCCGGGCCCGCAGTGCGCATAGGAATTTGTTCATAGTTGTTTTTTTTAAACTATAGTCCGGCCCTCCCACGGTCTGAGGGACAGTGAACTGGCCCCCTGTTTAAAAAGTTTGAGGACCCCTGCTGATTGTTTTTAGTGCTCTTCCTCCAGCCCCTTAGTACGTTTTCACTTGAGTCTTATCACTCTTGGGCCCTTGTCTTGTTTTTAAATATGTTTTTATTGATTTTAGGGAGAGAGGAAGGGGGAGGGATAGAGAGAGAAAAACATCGATCGGCTGCCTCCTGCACGCCCCCCAACTGGGGATCGAGCACGCAGCCTCCTGGGTCCTAGGTCAAAGCTCAACCATTAACCGCACCCCCCCCCCCCCCGCCAACCCCCCGGCTGGGCAATCAGGCATCTTTTAAAGGTGCAAGGCTGGGTTTTATGTCCTGAGATAGTTTTGTGGTTCCCTCCGTCTCTCTCCTGAACTCAGTCAGCTCTCCTTCCCTGTCTTTCTAGAGCCGTGGTCCTCAACCTTCCTGATGCCGCGGCCCTTTAATACAGCTCCTCATGTGGTGGGGACCCCCAACCATAAAATCATTTTCGTTGCTACTTCATAACTGTAATTTTGCTACTGTTATGAATCGTCATGTAAATATCCGTGTTTTCCGATGGTCTTAGGCGACCCACAGGTTGAGAACCGCTGCTGTAGAGCCTAAGACCATCGAAAAACACACATAATTACATTACGATTCATAACAGTAGCAAAATTACAGTTATGAAGTAGCAACGAAAATAATTTTATGGTTGGGGTCACCACCACATGAGGAGCTGTGTTAAAGGGTCGCGGCGTCAGGAAGGTTGAGGACCACTGGCCTAGAGGCTTGTGTGCCTTTGGCACTCACAGGCCGAGTGGATGCCCCGTCTTTAAGCGCTCGCTGGAGCGCGTTCACCTGCCTCGGCGCCATCTGATGCTGGTCCTGCACCTGGTGCTTTCCGGGGAGCGTGCCCTCCCTCCCTGTAGATTTGTCTTCTGGCTCCTGTGCAGTCAGATGGGTGTTAACTCGCCTCCCGCCCACGGGGAACACGCGGAGCCGCTGCTGGGACTTGGCGCTCACTGGCGCCCTCTTCTGTCGGAGCAGACCCCGGCCAGCTCAGGCGGCTTCTTGGTTTGGCGGCAGGTGAAGGGGCCCGTGACCGCCAGCGTTCGGGGTTCTCTTCTCTCTCTCAGGCCTTCAATGTTTCCCTTTGGTGTCTGAAGCCTCCCGACGGCCCCCTCACCATCCGGCCCCCCCACCATCGGCCCCCCTCACCATAGGCCCCCTCACCATTGGGCCCCCCTCACCATCGGGCCCCCCTCACCATCCGGCCCCCTCACCATCCGGCCCCCCCCACCATCGGGCCCCCTCACCATCGGGCCCCCCTCACCATCGGGCCCCCTCACCATCCGGCCCCCTCACCATCCGGCCCCCCTCACCACGGGCCCCCTCACCATCCGGCCCCCCTCACCATAGGGCCCCCCTCACCATCAGCCCCCTCACCATCGGCCCCCCTCACCATCAGCAGCGCCAGGTGCACCCTCCCCACCCCCATGCTCACAAACCCTTATTTCCCGCCATGTCAGAGCTGGGTCACTCCCACACTGTCAGGGACATTTCCTGGATCTGCCCAGCACACCCAGGCTGACTGAGTGACGGGCACCCACGGGGAGCAGAATAGAAAGCTGGACCCGGGCACCCGGCTCCTCACTCAAACCCCTGGTGGCCGGTGTTGCCCCCAAAGAGAGGAAGTGGCCGGCCCAAGGTCACGGCCGGCTCGGGGCCTCCACGCCAAAGGCCCCACCTGTCCAGCGGGGCAGTGACCACGCGAGGGACCCTCCCAGAGTCCCCTGAGCTGTTGTGCCCACCGAGCCCAGGGTCGGAGGGGACAGGGTGCCTCCCAGGGCTCAGGGGTGGCCTTCCTGGGGTTTGTGCTAAATCTGGGGGTAGGCGCTCACTCAGCCCGCCCACTGTGGCCCGCCCACCCCTCACCCACCACTCCAGAGTCCCTCCTGCCCTCCAGCCCCTCCCACTCAGGCCCCAAGACCACCTCGCCCAGAAAACAGGGCCGTCCGGGTCGCCTACATCTCGGGAGCCCCAACGCCCCCTGACTCCCCCAGATCTCACAGCACCATGACCTTGGACCTGGCGGAAAGGTCATAGGACCATCGGGCCTGGCCCCCAGACCAGCTTCCCGGTTCCCAGGAGAGCGCTGATCAGAGCACATCCTTCCTCTCTTGTCCTCTGTTTCCCCATCTGCGGAATGGGCCCGGGACACTGCAAAGCTCCGCCAGCCAGTCTCGGCCCCGCACTTGACTCGGGTTGGGCCCGGGGCAGCTGGACCCCAGCAAACCCAGGCCTAGGAGGAAGAAGCCAGGCAGGCTTCCAGGCGGAGGCGACTGCTGGCGAGTCCTAACGGCAGTGGCAGTAGGCCAGTGAGGAGGCGTGCTCCACGCACAAGGAATGATAGCATCTGTGGAGGCCCAGAGGCAGGAGAGGAGGGAGGACAGGCAGGGGCTGGAGGTCAGAGGGCAGGGGTCACAGGGTGGTGGCTCTGAGTGCCAGCTGGACGTGCCCTGCCAGGACGTGGGAGCCATGGAAGGTGACAGAGTCAGAGTCTGCAGCTGGGGTGACAGGGCTGGAGGAGGGGCCCTGAAGGTGGGGAGACCCAAGGGCAGGGGCCCGGGGCATCTCCCATGTCCCCCCCGGCCACGCCTCTCCAGGCACCTGAGGCCTCGGCCACGGCACGCACCGGCTGGCTGAGCCCTCACGGTGCCTCTCTGCCCACAGCCACGCCTTCCAGCTGTGGAGGGCCCTGGGGGCCGAGCAGCGTGGGAGCCGCCTGGTGCTGGCCACCCTGCTGGCCTGGCTGCAGGAGAGGCCCCTGCTCGGCAGGCCCAGCCACAGCGGCCTCCAGCCTGCGGACAAGGCCCACCTGCGCTTGCTGGCTGTGAGTCTGCCCCCCACCCCACCCCCAGGCCTCCACCCACTGCTACGGGGCTGAGGCGACATCCTGTGGCCATTCAGGGAAATATCAGTGGCGCCCTCGGTGTGCCAGGCCCGGGGACGGGCACCCAGCCCAGCCCTGCCCAGCTGGCCTGGAGAAGGGGTCGGCGTGTGGTCAGCAGGTGGCCCTCCCTGCATCCCAGCACGTCTGCGTCCCTGCCCTGCCCTTGCTATCACTGCTCAGTGTCCCCTGAGAACATTCTGGACCGAATGCCCGTCCCCCCCCCCAAGTGCAGGAGGCAGCAGGGGAGTGGGCAGAGCCAGGCCATGGGAGGGCACCTCCGGGGCTCGGCCCCGTGAGCCGGGAGGGGCGGCGGGGTGGCCACGGGTGTGATGGACGGTCGGTCGGCAGGCCTGGCCCGGGCTCCAGTGAGCGCCCGCTGCCGCCCGACAGGCCACCAACACGCTCCACAGCCTGCAGCTGGCGCAGGAGTTCAGGAAGACGGTGCGGGAGGCCTACCCGCAGCTGCTCCTGGCCCTCCTCACGCAGGTGCACTACGTCCTCGAGCCGCACCTGCCCTGGGGGCCGCCGCCGCGCCCGGGCGCCCGGGAGGCCGCCGCGTCCAGCCCCCTGAGGTAAGGGACCGCGGGGCCTGCCCGGAAGATGCTGGGGCCGCCCCCTAGGGCTGCAGGGCAGCTTACAGCCACGGGCACTCATCCGCTCGAGTGCCCCACACGGCTGCTCCCAATGAAACCGGGGGGAGCTCCTCCCTGCCTGGCCCCGCCCTGGGGCCTCCGTCCCCGTCCCTCGCCCTGGGCATCTCCCCGTGTCTGCCTCCATCCCCTCTTCCTGATGGACTGGGCCATCCTAATGACCACATCCCCCCTCGCGCCCGTCTGCAAAGCCCCCGTTTCTGAGTGAGGCCGCCCTCCCGGGGCCTGGGGTCAGGCTTTGGCATCATTTGGGGGGGGGCGCAATTCAACCCTCCGAACCTGCCTGTGGCCGGCACAGCCGTGAGCGTGGGGCGCACCGGAGGCAGGCGCGTGTCCCCTGACTTGTCACCCGAGGGTGCTCCCCAGCAGGGGCGCCCGGCTGGCGCACGGGCCGGCACGGGCCGTATTTGCCACGTCTCCCCCGAGTGCGGTCCTTGCAGGGATTCTCTAAGATGAACGTGTCCCCATTTTACACGCGAGGAAACGGAGGCTCAGAGGGGGTCAGAGGCTTCCCCCGAGCCCCACTGAACGCCAGGCGTCCTGAGCCGGAGCCCGCAGCCCGGCAGAGGCCTCCTGGGTCCCCTCTCCCGGGTCACGGGGCGGCACAGCTTTGCCTCCGGCCCTGCCGGCAGCGTGGACGGCCGTGGGGAGGGCGGCCGGAGCGGCGGGGCCCGTCTTCCTCGGCACAGGCGGGGCCCGGAGAAACCCCATCAGCACGTCTTTGAACCGCGGGCCGCGCTCCCATTTGTTTGCGTTACGATGCGCTCCCCGCCGTTTGTCACTTTAACGGCTCTCCCCGAGGCGGCACCAGGAAAACACCGCTGCTTCGCGCTCTGCTTCTGAATCGAACGCGTCAAGTTCCTTTTTTAGTCAGATCGCCGCGCAAAACGCATGAATCTTCCCTAATAAGCTAATAAACGTCCTCCTTCTGGAAGGCGGGGAGGGGGCGGGCGGAGGAGGCTGCCTACACAGCCGGTGCCTCCGCTGCCCCCACCCCTGGGGCCAGCAGAGCCGAGCAGGAGCCCCGGGAATGCCCAAATCAGACCATGCCTCATCCCGGGAGCCCTGCTGGCCGCGGGGACAGGGATCGCGAAACCAGAAGCTTCCAAGCGAGAGCTCACACCAGAGGTCCCCCTCTGCGGAAGCCGCCCCGCTCCCTGGCTGAGACCAGTGGCGTGGCTCGGACAAGAGGCCAAGCGGCTGGCATTGGGGGTGGTGCCACCGGGGACCCCAGGTTTCGGCCTCTGGCACTTGGTTTTGCAAATCTGCTCAGAATGTGCCTGGCAGGAGTGACTGGCTGGTCCAGGGGCGCACTCACACACCCAGGCGGGTGGGACAGGCACCAGTGGCCTGGGCGGGGACAGGCACAGAACGGGCACCCTGCTTCTTGGGGGCCGGCATCTTGGGGCCCTGCACCGCACCTGCACCCTCCTGAGGGCCCATGGCCATGGCCTCACAGGGCACGCTCGGAGCCAGGGGGCTGGGTCGACGCCACTTCTGCCACCCCTGGCCAGGCCGTGTGACCAGGATGGCTGTCGCCAGCTGGACTACTTGCTCCTTTGTAGGGGGCGTGGCCGTACGGGGTCCCCCAAGCTCGTGCAGGAGTGACACGGGGTCGCTGGCCGGCACTCAGTCACTGTGCGTCACGCTGGCATTCTCTCTGCCCCACGCGGGCACATGTCCGTGGAGCCTGGCTTCCCGCGGGCAGAGGGGGTCGGGAGCTGCAGGTGGACCCTTCTCTGGGCTTCCCTGATGCCACGCAGCCCTGGGCTCTCCTCCCCCTCCCTCCTGTGCCCTCTCTGGACCCTTAGCCACACATTTAGTTATTTTTAAATATATTTTTTATTGATTTCAGAGAGGAAAGGAGAGGGAGAGGGAGAGGGAGATGGAAACATCAATGAGAATCATGGATGGGCTGCCTCCTGCACTCCCCACACTGGGGATCGAGCCCGCAACCCGGGCATGTGCCCTGACCGGGAATTGAACCCTGACCTCCTGGGTCATAGGTCGATGCTCAACCACTGAGCCACGCCGGCCGGCCTCTCAGCCCCACATTTAAAGGGCACCGTCCCTCGAGGCTCAGCTGGAACCCCTCCAACCTGTGACTCAGAAAACGGACCGTTTCTGTTAACAAGGGCGGGAAGAAGCTGGGAGGCCAGGCACCCTGCCCAGGGACAGGCCTGGCCCCTGACACCCCTGCCCGCCCCCCCCCCCCCCCCCGCCCAGCATGTCGCTGGAGGCCCTGAAGAGCTTGCTGTTCACCACGGGGCACTGCCAGGACTTCGCCCGCCTGGAGCTGCAGGACGCCTGGGAACTCTTCACCACCCTGGACACCTACCCGCAGGGCGTGGGCCTCCTGGCCAGGTGGGGGCGGGGCCTGTGAGAACAGCCCGCGGCTCCCGCAGGTGCACACACAGCCCTCGGGCATGGGAGACGCACACCCTCTGTGCCCTGTGAACCCAGAGGTGCAGGCGTCTCCCCCGAGACCCCACCCCAGCCCGAGGCCCTTAAGGGGATAGTGCTGTGCCTGCTCCTCCCTCTCCCCGATGCCCAGCCCAGGCGTGGCACCCAGTGGCTGCAGAGGGACCGGAAGCCCACTCTGAGATGGTGCCCACCCACGCTCAGTGGCACCTCCAGCCGCCGGGCCCAGGCTGGGTGAGGGGTGGCGGGAAGGTGGGCATGGGGCTTTCCCATGACCCAGGCCCTGCCCCCACCCCAGGGCCATGGTGCAGAGCCCCTGCAGGCAGATCAAGGCCGTGGCCAGCCAGCTGCTGCCCAGCCTGCAGAGCCAGGAGGAGCGGGTGAGGAAGGTGGCCATCCTCATCCTCAATGAGGTAGGTGGGCGGGCAGGGGGACCTCAGCCAGGCCGGAACCCCGCCTCCAGCTGCCTCGGCGCCCCGTCAGGACCCACACCAGGACCTCACCCCAATGAGGGGCAGACCCACCCAGACAGACCCCTCACACCCTCCTTCCCACTCTGGGCTCCTGGCTGGGTGCCCCCTCCCAGGCCCCCTGCAGGGCTGAGGTCGCTGCGTGTAGGTCGGGGACCCCTAGCCGGGAATTCTGCCTGTCCTCCCTCCGGGACCCAGTTCCCCCCCGCGACTGTGACGCTGGGAGGTGGTAGCTAGGAGCAGACAGGCCCGGGGTGGCCAGCATTGCGCTGTGAGCTGGGGCCAGTGCGGAGTGGGGCGTGTCATTTCTATAAGGACATTGGGAGGGCGAACCCCAGATCCGAACCTGGTACCGCCCCCCGCCCCACCCCGCGGGCAGGAACGCCCGGGTCACCCTCCGAGGGGCTCTGTCCCCGGGCCCCAGGAGCCAGGCGGTGGTGAGGGATGTTGGCCCAGCCTTGCTGGTGAGGTCTCGGGCAAAGCCCTTTTCCCCTCTGAGCCTCAGTTTCTCCAGCCGCACACGGAAGGGTGGAACCCGCCTGGAGGCCAGTTTCAAATACTTGTTAACCAGGATACCCAGAGGGTGCTGGCCAACCGCCACCCCAAAACCCCTACCGACCCCTCGTCCTAGAGCCCACCCCTGGAGGGGCAAGGGGGCCAGGCCCTAGCTGCCTGCCCTTGGGGGCCCCCAGTTCCTCTACAGCCCCGCCCTGCTGGAGGTGCTCCCGGAACGGGACGCCCTGATGGTGCTGGCCCAGAGCATCAGGGACCCCAGCCCCGCCATCCGGGTGCTGAGCCTGCAGGGCCTGGGGAACATCCTCTTTCACCCCGAGAAGGTAAGGGCTGGGGGCGCGGGGGCACCAGGTGTAGGCGAGGCCCTGGGGGCTAGAATCCCAGCTCCGTCCCTTTCCGGGGTAGTTCGGGATCATGGCTTCCGCCTCCGGCCCTCCGCTCCCTCGTCTGTAGAACGGGCTGGGGTGGCCTCTTGGCAGGGTTGTGGGAGCCTGAGACCCCCATCTTTGCCTTCTCCACCCCCTGAGGGATGCAGGGCAGTGCAGGCGCCCAGATGGGTCGGGGTTGGGGTCTGGGGAGGGACATCGCAAGGAGAACCGAGTTTGTTCTGGGTCCGACCCGCAGGGCAGGGGTGGGGGCACAGACAGTCAGTCGGCACCCCCGCCCCCCGCCCCCCGCAGGGAAGCCTGCTGCGCGGCCAGCTGCCGCTCTTCCTCAAGGGCTTCTTCCGGAACAGCGAGCCGGTGGTGGTGCGGGTCATGGGCACCGTGGCCGACGCGCTGCACCGCCTGGGGGCGCACGGCGCGGGCGCCCACAGCCTCACGCTCGCCCTCAACGCCCGCTCCTTCTTTGACGACGTGAGTGTGCGGGGCGGGACACCCCCACGCACGCTCCTCTTGCCCCCCCCCCCATTCCTGGAGCGCAGGGAGACGGGAGTTCCCGGTGGCCACCAGGGGGCGCCGGGCCCTTCTCCACGCGCTGAGCCAGAGGCAGGGGTCAGCCTCCAACCCCTCCGCGACCCCCCTTCCTCGGAAGGTCGCCCCGTCCGAGGACAGTTTTCCCTTCCCTGGGGAATTAGCAGATGCGCCCGCCCCCATATGCACGCGTGGCACTTGGGTGTCAGGATGTGGCCGAGTGACAGCCATGACCACGTGCCTGGGGCTGGCCCGGAGCGCCCAGGGGCCCCGTCTGAGGCGGGGGCTCTGCCCTGCCCTGGGAGCCCCGAGCCAGCCGGGGTGACGGCGTCCTGCTGAGGAGCGGAGCCCCATGCCACAATGGGGAGGGGAAGCCCCAAGTTGGGTGTTGGCGGGGCCCCAGGCAGGTTTGGCCGTGACGCTGCGCCGCTGGCCTGCAGGAGCGGGACGCGGTCCGGGCGGCGGCCATGGCGCTGTTCGGGGACCTGGTGGCAGCGATGGCGGGCAGGGAGCCCAGCAGCCTGCGGACCCAGGTGCACCAGGGCCTCGTGCCGCTGCTCCTGCACCTGCGGGACTGCTGTCCCGCCGTCGCCACGGTCAGTGCCTGTGGGTGGGCCTTTGCCCTGCGGGGCTGGGGACCCAGCGGGGCGGGGTCTGCAGAGCGGCGGGTTCGCTGGGGGCAGCAGGGTGGCTCCTGCCTCGGTTTCCCCAGGGGCCCGGCTGGGTGCGGCTGGGAGGAGGGGGTGCGGCTGGGAGGAAGGGGTGCGGATCGGAGGAGGGGGGCACCCCGGCTGGCCGTGGGAAGAAGCCGGGAGCCCAGGAGGGACAGCGCACCCTGCGGTTCCCTCAGACCCCGCCTCAGCCCGGCCCTCTGGCCAGACCCCGGTGGCGGCTGAGCACTCCCTGCCATCCCCGCAGCGGGCCAGGTTCGCCTTCTACCGCTGCGCGGCGCTGCTGCGCTGGAGGCTGCCGCACACCCTCTTCTGCGTGCTGGCCTGGGAGCGTGGCCTCAGCGCGCGCCACTTCCTCTGGTCCTGCCTGGTGAGGGCGGGGCGGGGCCTGGGGGCCTGGGGCGGGGCCTGGGGCGGGGCCTGGGGGCCTGGGGTGGGGCCTGGGGGCCTGGGGCGGGGGCCTGGGGCCTGGGCGGGGCCTGGGGGCCTGGGCGGGGCCTGGGGGCCTGGGGCGGGGCTTGGGGGCCTGGGACGGGGCCTGGGGCCTGGGGCGGGGCGAGGTGGGGCCTGGGGCGGGGCCTGGGGGCTCTGGGCAGGGGTTGAGGGGCCAGCGGAGAGTCCGGGTGGAGATTGGGAGCCTGGGGCGGGGCCGGGGCGGGAATGAGGGGGACGGCGCGGGGCCGGGGGCGGAACGAGGTTGAGGGGCTGGGGTGGGGATTGGGGGTCTGGGGCGGGGCCGGGGCGGGGCGGGGCGAGGGTAGGGAGGCGGGGCAGAGAGCTGGTCCCCGCCAGTGACAGGCTCGCTGTCCTGGGCCAGATGACCCAGAGCCAGGAGGAGTTCAGCATCCACCTGTCACAGGCCCTCAGCTACCTGCACAGCTGCAGCCACCGCATGCGGACCTGGGCAGCGCTCTTCCTAGGTGCCCGCGGCGCCCGCGCTTGGGGACCCGCAGGCCTGCCCCGCCTGAGCACCCTGGCCCTCCCACCCAGCACTGGCCACACCACTGCCCCTGGACGCCAGGGCCCACTAGCAGGAAAGGGGGGTGGGGCCTTGGAAGGGCAGGAGTGGGTCTGAGCCCCCCACGGGAGACAGGGAGCCCCGCCCACCTGGGAGCCCTTCCCGGGCCAGCATGCCCTCCTCTGCCCGCGCACAGGTTACACCACCTGCTACCACACCCGGGCCGTGTCCCAGGTGGCGAGCGACGCGGACCTGAAGCTGCTGCTGTGCAGTAAGCAGCCCCCGGCCGCCACCTGGGCCTCGTTCACTGGGATGGGCCCCCCGGGGGGCGTGGCCTCGCCCACTCCACCCTAGGCTCCCAATGGGCGACCATGGGGCCAGAAGTGGGTGGGGTTGGGAACGGAAGCCCCGCAGGCCTGGAAGGCGGAGGAGGTGGGGCCTGGGCCCATCCTGCCACCCACACCCGCACCCCACCCAGGGAGCAGGGGCCCCCTCCCCCTGCACAGGGCTGGGGTCACCTCTGACTGGGCCCTCCTCTCCCGAGCTTTTGAAAATCTCAAAAAGGAGCGGGAGCCGGGCATCCGGGGATTCGCCACCAGCCAGTGCCGCTTCCTCCGAGAGTTAGCAGCCAGACGGCAGTGACCTCGGCCACCTCCCTCCCCGCCGCCCCCCCATGCCACCACTGGTCAGCCCCGCCCGTCAGCACAGAGTGGTAGCATACATTTTTTCATTTGAAAGAAAGATCTAGATTCAACAAAGACGCGTCACGCCTGTCAGCTCCCTGCCCACCCTCCCTGGCCCCCAGGGGACCCAAGCCAGCCCAGGAGACGCTGACGGGGCCAGGGGACAGGGCCAGGGGCCAGGCCAGGCCTGGGGTGTGGGCAGGGCAGACCGGGTCCTCCAGAGACAAACTGAAGTCTGTGTGGGGCCCTACAAAGGCAGCCCCTCCCCGCCTGAACCCACACCGCGGCCGCCAGGGGCCCTGAGCTCCAGCCACACAGTCTTCAGAGGGTCTCCAGCTTGGACCCTGTAGTCACCAAGGAGGGGGTGGCGATGAAGAAGCGGTCCCTGGGCCGATGTCCCCCTCTACCCTCACCCCCATCCTGAGATGAGGGTGCCAGGCAGACTGGCCCCCGAGAGGCAGCAGAGCAGGTGGGGCCTGGCCCCCCACCCAGAGGCTGAGTCCAGAGGGGGTCCCTTCCTGGCAGGGCCCCTGACTCCCTGGAGACCCACCTGACCTCTGGGCCTGCGTTTCCCACTCTGCCCCTCCACACCCTCGCTCAGGCCACACCTTCCACCCGGAGCACCTCCACCCTCAGCTACCGTGGCCCTCCACACCCCCATCCTCAGAAGCCCAGCCTACGTGTCCCCTGTCCCCCGCCCCTCCTCAGCTTCTCCTGTGGTGGGGCGCCCCCACCATGTCCTAGACAAACTCCTCGCCTGCCACCCCACCCCCATCGACGGGGAGGCACTCGGGGCAGGGGTGTGGCCACACGGGGCTGGCCCAGAGGAGACCCCCAACTTGGATGGTGGGTTAAATACAGTGGCTTCATCCCAGGACTAGTCTGTAACCATCCATCTGCACTTCTGTATCCCTTCCCCTTCCCTTTCCCCACGCGCAGGAGCCTGGTCAGTAACATTCTAGTAGTGCCTGTGGCTCCGGCGGGGCTGGGTCACCGGATGACGCGTAGTAAGTTACGGATGCCTGGTCCCCGGGGCGCACAACTGGGACTAACACCACATTGTACGTCAACTGTCACTGAAAAATAAAAATGACACTTAAACGGAAAATACACAGCAACCTTCCCGGATCCACGCATTTACGGTGTCCTCCGACGTGTTCGGGGACCGGAGAGAACCCTTCCGCCATCGCATTGTCCGTCAGTCTCCACATGGAGCCCCGAAGAGGGCCGGGCGGCGGCTCTGACGTTTCACCCGCCCGCCTCGCCCACCGCTCTCTCCGGGGCCTGGTGGGGCTGCGGGTGCACTCTTGCGGGGCCGAGGGGCTGGGGAGGAGGGTCCAGCCTGGCGGGGGGCGGGGGGCGGGTCTGGGTGGGGGTGCCATCTCCCTATAGGGGTTCCCTGGTCTGGCCCTTCAGCCGCCCTCTGCTGGCTTCTGGGCGGGGCAGGCAGGCCTCCTCACTGCCTCTTCACTGTCCCCCCAGAAAGCCAGGGCCCCTGGCAGGAGCTGGTGGGCCTGCCCCCGAGGGGGTCCCTGGAGCCACTGGTGATTGGACAAGCCCCTCGGGGAAACTGAGGCTAGAGAGGCTGAGTCTGGCAGTGGGAAGGAGCCGGGTTCCTGACTAGCAGGGTGGCCGGGCTCTGCACAGCCAGGCACGGGGAGCTGGCCCAGGCCGCACACAGCAAGCCAGGGGTGGAGAGGCCAGGCCTGAGTCCCTGTCGGCCCCCCTCCCAGGGCCCCCAGCAGGTGCAGCCCCAGGGCCCCCCCTTCGAGTACAAGCAGAATGGGCCCAGGTAGGGGGCACCTGCCCCCTGGGGGCCTGTGTCTCTCCCAGGGCCTTGCCATGTGCCCAGGGCCCACCGCCTCCCAGGGGAAGAAGTGAGGACCTGGGCTGAGAATGGGTGCCGGGTGCAGGTGTGGCGGAGGTAGGCCCAGGCCAGGCGGGCCCCGAGGGGAGGCCAGGGAGGTGGATGCAGGTGGGAGGCAGCCGGGACGCCGGGCCCGGGGCTCCTACGCCAGCCAGCAGGTCCCAGCGACGGGGAGAGAAGGTCAGCAAAGACCTCTGGGGGTGTCTGAGGGTGAGTGGCAGTCCCTGGGGAGCAGGGTCCCTGGGGCAGACCACCCCAGCCCGCCAGCCCAGCTCTCCACCCCTCCCTCAGCTGTGTCTGCGACCTCCAGGCCCCTCGTCCCCAGCCAGGGAGGACTGGCCCCCCCTCTGCAAGACGCACACGCAGGAGTGCTGAGCAGGCCCTTGGCCAGGCCCCGCACACTCAGACCCGCTCCCCACGGTGCCCAGTCACCCCCCGCCCCGGGGCCCCTCCACCTGAGCCACCAGCCACCATCACCCACACCCTCTGGTCCTCTAAGGCTAATGGTGGGCAGTCACCCACTGGACACCAGGCCCTGGCCTCACCTTCTAAACTCCAGCCGCCAAAACATCGCCATGGTAACCATGAGCCCCTGGCCGAAAGCTAGGGAGCGCAGGGACCCAGCATGGCCACCAGAGGGCGCCCCAATGCAGCCTGGACACTGGCCTCCCTGGGGCACCCCACCACCTGGCGGCCCTGCCCCACTCTGCACACACACACACACACACACACACACACACACACACAGCACAGGGTCCTGTTTTATTGCCTTCAAGTGTCCAGAGCAGCTGACCGCCCTCAGACCCACGAATCCAGGGGCTGAGAACAGCTCAGGACAAGGGGCTGCGGAGGAGGGGTCAGCCCAGTGGTTAAAGTACACCTGCCCCCACAGGAGGGGGGTGGGGAGGGGCGCAGGGAGGGTGATGGCAGGAAGGCCAGGAACATGGCCCTGGACCAAGCCCCAGAGACAGACATGGGACACGGAGGCAGAGAGACACGGCACAGAGGGACGCAGAGCATGGAGACAGGAGACAGGGAGGATGGATGGGAAAGCGGCGGCCAGCCAGGTGGACACGGGGGACAGACAGCAGGCAGGCTCAGGCGGGCTGGACCCGGGAGGCAGGCGCGCCCTGGTGCCGGGGAGAAAGGCCGGATGGAGGTGCGGGGGCCCCTGGGACGGCCCCCATGAGGTCCAGGTGGCGGACTGTCTCAGCCCCACTGTGAGGGCGATACCCTAGGGCAGTGGTCAGCAAACTGCGGCTCGCGAGCCACGGTTTGCCGCTTTGTTGACTAATGAGTTTGCCAACCACTGACCTAGACTCTCGATTCCAATAATTACAGGCTGCTGTTGTTCCTTGTGATTAAGCCCCTATCTCAGTGGTCAGCAAACTCATTAGTCAACAGAGCGGCAAACCGCGGCTCATGAGCCGCATGTGGCTCGCGAGCCATGGTTTGCCGACCACTGCCCTACGGGATTGGGGAACAAGTCACGACGTGGGGTCCCAGGACCAGGCTGGCCCCTCACGGGGGTGTGGAAACCGAGGCCCAAAAGAGAGGGGCAGGGCGGGGGGCCGCCGGCCGGGCGCCGAGGCCTGGCTACATGACGCAGCATTTGGTCCTGTGCGCGTGCGGCTCTCGGAACCGCAGCCTCTGCTTGGGCCGGTATTTCTCCAGGTAGGTGAGCTGCTTGCTGTTGATGGCTCCGCGCCGCTTCCTGGGGAGACGGACAGGGTGGGGATCAGGTGGGACCCGCCTCAGCCACCTGCCCTGCGCCAGGCCGCACCAGGCCCAGGAGTCCAGGGCCCCCGCCCAGATCACCCTCCCAGTCACCTGCTGCCACCCCCACTGCCTTCAACCCACCTAGCCATCGCCTCCTCCCGGCCGGCCCCCTGACCTCACTACCTCCATGGCCCCCACACGCCCAAGGCCCCCATGTCTACCCAGGTAGCAGCCCACCTCCAGGCCATGGGCGCCTGAGGACCCAGGGGTGAAGTGTGGACAAAGCTCAAATCTGCTATCGGGCGGGAGGGAGGGACCCCAAGTGACAGGGTGTGGCAGGCGCCCAGGGCTGTGCCCCAGCGCCTCTGGAGGTCCCCCGCCCCTACCGCCCAGGACCTCACACGTGGCCCTGGACGTGCTCTGGCCAATGACATGTGAGTGGAAGAGACACGCATGTGCCAGGCGAGGCTCCACCACGCTTCTTCCTGTGACCCAGCGACTGGCAACCAGACCGGTCCGTGAGCGGGGACACGGTGTGGTTCCCAGGGGCCGGGGCCGGGGCCTGCTCCTTACTGCAGCTCGGCCCAGCCTGTCCTGACTCACAGGGGCTGAGGGCCACAGGCCCCAGAGGTGGGAGCAGCCCACCCTCCCTTCCCCCTCCCCTCACCAGACTCCTGCCCCAGGGGGAGGGGAGAGGAGGGAGGGGAAGGGGGAGGGGACGTGGCCCTGGGCCCTCCCTGCCAGGAGGCTGCCTGAGGCTGGGGAGCCCCTTAAACCTGGACCCCTGAGCTGTCACCAACCACCCCACCCAGCAGCCGCCACTCACTGCCGGATGAACTGAATGGCATCTTCGTACTTCATCCCGCTCTCGATGAGCGCCAGTGCCACGAGGACCGGGGCCCTGGGGGCAGACACAGGGCGCGTCACCCAGGCCTCTGCTCCCCGCCCCCACAGGCCACCTGCTGCAGGGCAGGGCCCACCGCTGCCCTCCGCTGACAGCCGCCCGGGCTCGAAGCTCAGGGCGACCACCTGGGCCCAAACCCTATTTCCTCCCAGCCCTGCTGTGCGACCTTGGGAGGGCCAGGCAACCTCTCTGTGTGGGGGCTGAGGACAAGAGCTTGACACTCAGCTATCCACCTTGCTCGGCCGTCTTCCCTCTGCAACGCTGGGCTCTCTTAGTCAAACGCAGATTCTTTGGGTCTGGGGAGGGGGGGGGGCCGGGGGAGGGGGCTGGCAGCTCAGACGCAGGGACTGAAGCTGCCGCCACAGCAGGAGGGAGTGGGGTCAGACTTCAGGAGGGACTTCCTGCCTGCGAGCCGGGAGGCCCAGTCTGGGAACCCTCTGGAAAGGTCATCTGTGAGGTGGGCTGGGCACCCACATCCGAGAGCGAGTCAGACCACGAGATCCCCACGTCCACGCGAGCCCCCTCCTGCCCCGGCTCACCGTCCCAGGCCGGCCACGCAGTGCACGGCCACGCAGCTGCCAGGGTCGTCACAGAACTTGGCCTTGAGCAGGCTCAGCCAGTCCTCCACCACCTTGCCGGGCGGGGGTGCCCCGTCGTCAAAGGGCCAGTCCTGCAGAGGGAGGAGCCTAAGGACCCTGCCCAGGGGGGCCCGGGCCCAGGCCAGCCTGTCCCCCGCCTCCAGAGCCGGCAACGCGGGGTGAAAGCCGCCTGCCTGGCTGCCTGGGGTCTAACCCGAGTCCCGCTGCTGCAGGGAGGAGGGGCCGCGGGCTCGCTGTGCCAGGAGGCCCGTGCACGCCTTCCTCCATCCTGCCAGGCGCCCACACCGCGCAGGGGAGGACCTGGGGCCGCGCACTGGGAAGGGGCAGAGGCGGGACTCAGCCCGGCCTCGGGGACCCCGAAGCTCCAGATCCTTCTGCCCCCCCAACGCCGAGCAGGGGTTCCCACGTGACCACCGCCCGAGAGGGTCCTCGCGTGGCCAGCACCACCTGAGGGTCCCCTGGCGCAGAGGGGGCGGGGCCTGCTGGGCACCCTTTGTGCCTCCAGCCACATCAGGGCAGCCCTGGCACAGCCACCCGCCCTCTGCAGGGAAGCGGGTCCCCAGGGCCAGGGACCAAGGAAACAGCCCAAGGCTCCCTCCCCACGGCCTCCCCAGGGCCCCCCAGGTGCGCCTGCCCCGCCGCCCTGCTGCTCCCGCTGCCCAGCGACAGGCCCGCACACAGGCGGCGAGCGCAGAGGAGGGCGGGGCGGGGGCGGGAGAAAGAGGGTGCAGAGAGGAGGTGACTCATCTGAGGTCACACAGCCCGAGGCCTGGGCCTCCCGGAGATGTGTCCTAACACACGCACGGCCCGGGCACAACCACGCGGGGGTGCAGGCGGCACGCAGGGAGACCCGGGTGTCCGCCTCACAGCGCTGTCCAGCCAGACCGAGAGCCCCGCCGCCAGACCGAGAGCCCCGCCCCCAGACAGGGAGCCCCGCCCCCAGACCGAGAGCCCCGCCCCCAGACCGAGAGCCCCCCGCCCCCTGGACAGGGAGCCCCCACTGCCGGGCAGCACCACGCGAGCTCACCACCACGGTGATGCCGTCCTTCTCCAGCAGGGCCTTGTCGTAGGTCACCTCGCACACGCGCACCACGGTGGTGGCCCCGTACTTCTTCAGGTCCTGGGGGCGGGGGGGAGGGGAGGAGGCAGGGCTGGGCGGGGCTGCAGGGCTCAGGGGTGGAACCCCCCCCCCCAGGCACCAGAGGCCAGAGCCCCGGGGAAGGGCCGTGCCTGCCCCGCCCAGTCCCTCCCCCCCTCCCCCGCTCAGCGAGATAGAAAGGCCCCCGTGCCACGCGAACCCCAGGGGTGGCCTTTCGGGCTTCGTGACTTGCTGAAGGCAAGTCTCTCCTGATGCCCTGGGCCCCTGCGCCCTGGCCGCCAGCAGGAGGCGTCCCGCCCAGGCTCACGGTGTGCAGCCTCCCGCCTGTCGCTTCCTCCTATGGGGCACAGGGCCCAGGAAGACCAGGGAGGGGACACCCCCAGCCACGCGTGGGCCCCCGCATGACCCCTCGCTGGGCAGCCCTCCCAGCCGGGGGCATGAATGGACCCGTCAAGGGGCACATCCAGACCCCACACTGGGGCCGCGAGTCTGGGAGGGGCAGACTTCCGGGAGCAGGGCACCCCAGTTGGGCACGGCGGGCACAGCGGGCGCGGGCTAAGGGGGCGGCAGAAGGAGCTGGGCCTGCACCCAGCGGGGAAGCCCGGGAAAGGTCAAGGCAGTTCACACCCAGCCCGCGGATATTTATACCCGAGGAGGGGGACCCCTCCACCAGCCGCAGGGCTGCCCCACCTGCTCCCAGCAGCTATTTTGGGGACGGTGAGGCATCAGCTGCTGGACCGGCTCATCATGGGACAGGGACACTGGGCACAGCGAGGGCAGGACCCCGCACTGACCGCTGAGAATTCAGAAGCAGGAGGGCGCAGGCTCGGAGGCCATGGGGCGCCTGGGTCCCCTGTGCCTGCAGCAGAGGCTGCTGCCACCAGCCCAGGTCAAAGCCTGGACCCCTAGTCTCACACTGACCCTTGACCCTCATCACAGACTGACCCTTGACCCTGGCCTCACACTGAGCCCTGAGCCCTGACCCTGGTCACACGCTGAGCCCTGACCCTGGTCACACGCTGAGCCCTGACCCTGGTCACACGCTGAGCCCTGACCCTGGTCACACGCTGAGCCCTGACCCTGGTCACACGCTGAGCCCTGACCCTGGTCACTCTGAGCCCTGACCCTGGTCACATGCTGAGCCCTGACCCTGGTCACACCCTGAGCCCTGACCCTGGTCACACTCTGAGCCCTGACCCTGGTCACACCCTGAGCCCTGACCCTGGTCACACTCTGAGCCCTGACCCTGGTCACACTCTGGGCCCTGACCCTGGTCACACGCTGACCCTGACCCTGGACACTCTGAGCCCTGACTCTGGTCACACTCTGAGCCCTGACCCTGGTCACACGTGGAGCGCTGACCCCGACCACAGACTGACCGCTGTGCCCAGTCTCCTCCTGGGTCCTATTATCGCAAGGGCCTCCGCTGTGAGGGGACAGCCCTCTGAGGGGCCCCCGGCCCATGTCCAGGGCGCCCACTGCCTCCCCACTCGATGCTCACGCTCCCTACAGGCCCAGGTCCCTGTGCAGGGAGGACCAGCGCCCGCCGCAGAGGGAAGAGGCAGCGCAGCCTGGGCCCTCACACAGCAGGGAGCTCGGCCCCACACCGGGCTTCTCCGCCGGGAGGCCGAGTGAGGGACGGAGGCTCTGCGGACACACGTGGCCGCATCTGCTGGGGCTCCAACACCCGTCGCCGGCCCACCCTCCGAGGATGGCGTGGGCTGCGGCCCAGCCTCCCCACACGGACAGCAGAGCCGGAAGGCCCCAGCCCAGCCGCCTCACCGAGGCCTCCCCACAGCCTGGGGCGTCCTGGGGCCTGCGCAGGGGGGGCCGTGGCGCTGGCCTCCGCGTCGCTCCCCCACCTGCCTGACTCGAGGCTGTTTCAGGGCCACTGCTCACCTGGGGGCCTCCCTCCTCCTTCCAGCTCAGCCTCTACAGAGGCCAAAGGCCAGCAAAGGGCGCAGGGCTGCTCCCCCTGCTTCTGAACCTGCCTCGGTTCAGGCAGCCGGCCCCCAGGAGCCAGCGGATCCGCCGGCAGCCCCACCCCAGCTCCCCGGGAGTCCCCCGTTGGGGCTCCTGTAACCAGGGTGACAGCTTTGCCCCCACTGGGCTGACAGCGACAAATCGTTCCCGGGAGGCTGAGGGCCGCGTGGCCAGGCTCACCGGCACCTTCCCGCCGGCCACTCACCTCGATGAAGGTGCTGAGGGTGGCGTTGGTGGGGTTGTGCGTGATGAGGAACCGCATGTTCTTGTAGCTCACCTCCACGGGGGCCGGCCGGTTCATGCGGGCCATGACGGTGTGGGACACGGACGGGAGGAGCCCCCAGCCCCCCAACACCCGAGAACGGATCCCTGTGCTTGTCCAAGAGAGAGGAAATGCTTTAAAAAAAACCTGCCCCCACACCCCGCACAAATATTGTGCAAATACTTGGGAAGGGGCAGGACGCTGCCCGGTGCGTGGATACTTAAAATACAAAACGCAACTCTTTTAAAAAAGAAAAGACCCAGCCCCACCCGAAGGAAGGCGGCGGTCCAGGCTCCTGCCTCTTAGAGACGGGTCATTACAAAAGGGCAGAGAGAAAAATATCAACCGAAACTCAGCCAGGAAGACGGTGAAAAGCCCCGAGTCAGTCTGGCTGTGGTGTCCGTGTCCAGCGCGGTGCCTGTGGCTGGGGACGTGGTCCCGGCATCGATGGACAGGTGGCCAAACCCCTTCTCTCAAAGGCGGGCCCCGAGCCCAAGGGCCAGAGGAAGCCAAACTTGAACTGAACCAGCAGGGCCTGCTCGGGGCGGGGGTCACAGGCAGCGCCGGCGGGCAGGCGGGCGGGCAGCGGCTCTGATGCTCAGTTCTCTGTCACGTTACCCCATGGGGGCACGGCGAGTCCTGGCAGGGCACGGGCGGCTCAGGTGGCCCTGGGCCAGGCGGAGGCCATCGGCGGGCGAGGGCAATGGTGGGGGCCAGAGGCGCGGGGCCCCCTCAGCAGCGGGCGCCGTGATGCTGGGCACGGCAGTGCTCAGAGCTGCCCCTCCCGGTCCTCTCCATGGACCCCAGGCCGGTCAGCAGGCGACGTCTGGGGACAGAGGGAAGGAGGAAATGAGAACAGAGGTCACGGGGCCCCCTGCCTCCTGAGGGGGTGTCAGCCTGCTCCCCCCTCCTCCCCCCATCCCGGCGAGGCTTCTCGGGGCCCCAGGAGTGCCGGCCTCTTTCCCCACGTGAGAGCGCAGGAAGGACAGCCCCTATCAGGGCTGAGCCATGGCCCTGAGGGGACAGGAAGCCCCCTGGACGAAACGGAGAGGCATGGAGGGAGGGAGGGAGGGAGGGAGGGAGGGAGGGAGGGAGGGAGGGGGTTCAGGACCCCTCTCACACCCCAGGACAGGCCCCTGTCCGCTGTGGCACTCCTGAGCCAGATGATTCTGGGGCGGCCGGTCCTCAGGGAAAGGTGCTCAGGCTGGAGGCACTGGGACCCCTTGAGGGAGGGGAAGGAGGCCCCACTCAGCACCAACCACCGTAAAGGTCTCCGCCCCAGCGGCTGTGCCCACAGGGCTGGCCGGGCACAGGGTAAACAAGCCGGGCTCTGCCCTCTGAGAGCTCAGAGAGCCGGGCAGCCCACAGCAGCCAGCAGGCGCGCCCTCGGGCACATGCCCAGGTGGTGACAGCGCAGGCGGCCAGGAGCGGGGTCACTCTGTGATGGGGCCCGGGAGGAACGCTGCCGGACCGCAGGTGCCATTGAGCCCTGAACCCCAGTCTCTCCCTCTCCGGGCCCCAAGGCTCCAGGCCTGGGCCCCACCCACAGCAGCAGCCCCACTCACACCCCACATGCGGGCCAAGGGCCTTGGGCATGTCCCTGCCTCAGTTTCCCCATCTGCACAATGAGAGGCCAAACAGGATGCCCCTAAGGTCCCTCCAGCTGTGACCGGGCCATGCCTGCACTCCTAGCCGCTCGCCCAGCTCATTGGTCTCCGTGCCCAACTCACCACCTCTTACCTCTGCCCTCGTCCCTGCACCCCCTTCTCCGGCTGCCCGCTGGGCAGGCAGGGCCCCTGGAGCCTCGGCCCGGGTGCAGGGAGGGCCCACGGCCTGAGACCTGGGATGTTCTGGGCCAGCTCTGCTGGGCTCCTGGGCTCAGGGAGGATGCCACACCTCACTGCACGCTGCCCCCCGTGGGGACCCCAGGAGGGTTAAGCAGGGGTGTGGCGCCCCAGGAGGGGGAGAAAGGCAGAGAGAGGAATCCTGCCCTGGCTCGGCCGTCCCGCCTGCATCCCAGAGCCGGGAAGAGACAGCTGTGGACGCCCGAACACCAGCGAACAAACACCTGTGCCTCCTGGGGCAGGGGAGGTCCCATGTGCATGCATGTGTGTGCGCACGTGTGTGTGCACGTGCATGTGTGTTTACCAGAATGGAGAAGGGTCCAGGGAAGCCACGGGCCTCCAGGCCTTTCTCTGAGGGGCCGACCGCCACCTCCTGCCCACCGTGGCTGGGCACCTGGGAGACCCTGTGGGTGACAGCGGCTGGCCTGGCTCTGCTGCCCAGGACCCCAGGCAAGTCCTCCGGGCCGAGGGCCGCTGGGCGTGGAGGGGCCTAGAGCCGCCCCACATTCCTGCCCACTTGAGCCTAAAGTTGCCACTTGCCAGTGGGGTCAGAGGTTAGACTGGCCAGGGCCAGGGGGCCTGGGCAGAGGTTGGACCAAGGCCACCAGGCAGCCTGGGTTCTGGCCACAGCCCCCACTTGTCTCTGCAGGGTCTGGGGTCCCAGCCCCAGGTGGGAGCCAACAGAGATGCCCCAGGGCTCAACAGGCCTGTGGCCACCCCCAGGGCGGGGCCTCCCTCCGAACCACACCTCCTCCCTGAGGTCACCAGCAGGATCCCCCAGGGCAGACCAACTCCACCAGCCACCACCCCCAGGCCCACCCCATTCCACAGGAGCTGAAGCCCATCCCCCTCCCTGCCACCGCCCCTCCTGAGACGGCCTCCCCCCCACACCCTATCTAGAACGGCTGTCCCTGGAGACCTCTTGGGGAGGCCCGTCAGCGTCCAGCCTGCAGAGAGCGAACAGGCCAGGGAGGGACAGGGGACCAGCGAAGTTCCCAGCTGTTTTCTCAAGCTCAAGTCTAGGCGACTAGCTCAACTCTCAGCCCAGTTTACGGAGGTGGGACCCGAGGTCCGGGGCTCCGTCCTCCCTGGTCTCAGCCCATGAGGAGTGAGCACCCCAGAGCAGCAGAGGTCCAGCCCCTCTGGACCCAGAGCCGGTAGGGTACGGGGGAGGCTGAAGGATAGGGCACAGGGCGTCCCAGGAGAGGAAAGCCAACAGCAGGAGAGGGCCGTGGGCAGGGCTGGGCCAGGGGGCTCGCGTGGGGGCTGCCCGGTCCCGCGGTGCGCGCTCCCTGGGCGGGGCGCGTGGAGGCTGGTTCCGAAGGGTGCGGCCACCTCCCCGGGGCGGGGCTGGGGTCCTCCCGGCACGCCCCCCGCCAGGCCCCCGCGCGGCCCCGCTCACCCGAGCGCGCAGGCGTCCCGCCGCCGCCGCCGCCTCCATCCGCACGGGGCACGGGCCGGACCGGACCAGGGGGCCAGGCCGGGGCGCGGAGACAGAGAATGCAGGGCGCTGGCTCCCCGGAGACTCCACCGACCCGCGCGCGGCCCGGCTATTTATAGCGCCCGGGCATCACGTGGGCGGGGAGGCCGTGACCGGCTGGCGACCTGGCTTGTTGTGGCTCCCACACCTGCCGCCTAAATATAACCGCGCGCCGCGCCGGCAAACAAAGGGGCGGCGGAGGGCCGAGCGCAGAGGAAGCGCGCGGAGGAAGGGGAAACGCAAGGGCAGAGGGGAGGGCGCGGGGCGGGGCCCCTGCCGCCGCCGCAGCCTCCTCCGCCCGCGCCCTGCGACCCTGGGGCTCCCGGCCCGGCGGCGCAGAGCGGAGTCCCCCCAGCCCAGGGGCCCGAGAGAATCCGGGGTTGGGGGGGGGGGGAGCGTGGCGGGGAGCAGGCTCCTGGGGGCCCCTCAGCACAGGCCAGCGTTTTCTTGTTTATTGGTTGTTGTTTTAAATATATTTTTATTGATGTCAGACAGGAAGGGGGAGAGAGAGAAACACACATCCAGGATGAGAGAGAATCATGGGTCGGCTGCCTCCCGCAGAGCCCACCACCCGGGCCTGTGCCCTGACCGGGAATCCAGCCGTGGCCTCCAGGTTCCTAGGTCGATGCCCAACCGCTGAGCCCCGCCCGCGGGGGTGCACAGGCCAACGCTGAGAATGCAAAGGAGGCTGCCCCCCGGCCCCAGGGGGTAACCAGGCTGACACCCCGGGATGAGGCACCGCCTGCCTGGCCCTGAAGTCCACCTGCTCAGGCTCCGGCCTCACGCTGAGGACCCCTCCGCTGCCGAGCACCTACTATGTGCTCCACTCCACTGTCCCTCACTGAACCTCTGTGGAGTGGTGGGAACTGTCGCTCTCCTCCCTGCCCCCAACGTGCAGCGGAGGAAGGGAGGTGCTGGGAGCCACACGCACCGGGCCCCACAGGAAGGCGCGAGCGGGTGTGGTCTCCACCTCAGCTCGTCCTCCAGGGCTCAGTCAAGACGCCCCCTCCCCGGGAGGCCCTCCAGGATTTTCCCAGGCAAAACCGTCCCCTGGGTCCTGGCGTGGCTTCTACACGCAAGTGCTGCTGGGACCAGGAACCCCAAGAGTGGACTGAGGTGATGGTCCACGTCCTACCTGCCCTGCCAGCCCAGAGGCCCTCAGAAAGGGGGGGCGCCAGGAGGGAAGACCCCCCCAGCACACGGATCCCAGGAGGCCGCGCCTCCCCGGGAAGCCTGCTCCGAGCCCAGCGCCCAGACAGCCTGCCTGGCCCCTGCAATCAGCCGTCAACTCCGAGGGGCCCCTGGCCCGCACCCCCTCCAGTGCTCCTGCCCCGCCTCCAGCGACCACCCCCTGAGACAGCTCTGGACACTCGGGGTCCCACCAGGCTCCCACGGCGCTGCTCACTGAGGGTCCCCCAGACGCGGTGCCAGACGCCGCACGCCATGACCGAGGCTGTCGCCACATTGTGGCCAAGACAGCAGCTCAGCGAGCTCGAGGCGCCGCTGGAAGCAGGACCGCAGCTGGGCTGGGGTTTGCTCATCCGGCCTGGCCTCTGGGCGGCAGGGCCTCCGGCAAACGGCTGCCCCCAGCCAGCCTCTTCCTCCCTCACCCAGGTGACCGCCCCCTCGAGGTCAGGGATCCGGCACCCAGGACTCGGAACCCACCCTGCTGCTCCGGCTGCAAACCTGGGCCCCCACAGCCCTGTCCCCCCTCCCCAGGGGCACCCACCCTGGCCAGCCTGGGGGGCACCTGCTCTCCTGGCACGGCCCCAAGCCCTTCAGAGAAATCTATTTTTATCGGGCAGGAGCCGTTCCTGGCACCCTCCCAGAGCCAGCCCAGTCCGCACGCTGCTAGGGGGCCTGAAGGGGAGACCTGGGCCGTCCGAGCCCTCACCGCCCCCCCAGCACCCCAGGAAACCTTCCCAGAGCCCTCCCACTCCTGCACCAGGGCCCATCCACCTCCCTGACCAATGGCTGCTGCCTCCTTCCCTCCCACGCCCGTCCTGTCCCCTCTCCCTCCAGCCACATGCCCTTCAGCGTATAGAGTCCCTGCCCCAGGGAAGGCCGGACCTAGAGGTTGTCAACTCCACCCCCTCCCCCCACCGCGCAGAGCTGGCACCAGGAGGGCCCCCCACTTGTTGTGGACAAATGACCCAGCGTCCCGGGCAGAGGTCCAGATCTGGGAGATGTCCAAGCCCATCACGGGATCTCAGCCCCAAGGTCCAGAGGAACCTCAAAGGTCACCTACGCCGTCTAATCCCCCGCACGCACCCCCCAGCTCGCTCGCTGCTCCTTGGCAGCGCCTTCCATCTTCGGGCAGCTCCCCAAGTTATCAGCCCCTCCCTCCAGTGCCTCCCCAGAGCTCCCTGCCCGGAGAGGGACCCGCAGGAGAGGGCTTCCCAGCAGAATCAGCTCAGCAGGCAGGCGCTGCAGAGGCAGAGTTGGAGGATCAGGCAATCAGGAAAGGCTTCCTGGAGGAGGTGGCCAGGGGAGAGACAGGCTCCCGAGGCCCAGAACGGCACCTTCGGGGCTTGCCCGCCTGCTCTGACCCAGGGCCAGCGCTGGCCCTCTCTGGGGCCCGTGGCCTCCTCTACGCATGGAGACACTGCCAGCGAGGAGGGCACCTCCTGAGGTGGTGGCAGCTCCCGCTGGTCCTGGCACCGCGCTGTGGCCTGGAGGCTTCCGTTTCCACGGGGCCTGGCACCCATTCTACCCGCCGGGATCTCGAGGTGGAGAAGATGCTCCCGGAGCTTGCAGCCGACCCACAGCCCCGCACGGTCACCCTCGCCACACACGGGGCTTCCGTGGTGCCCGAGGGCCGTGGTGCTGGCTGGCCCACCACGTGCCAGCCCGCCGCAGCCACCCTCCTGTGCGTCAGCCACCAGCACGGCTGGACAGGAGGGCGGGGAGTCCCGGCTCCCCACCCACGGCCGGAAAGCTGCACTTGCCACCTCCACAGGCCGGCGGCGGCACGGCAGGAGCAGCCACTGGCCTCCGGCTTGGATACCTGGGGACCCTCGGGGGGAGTGAGCCCGCTGACAGCTAGTGCCCCCCTAAGCTGCGGCTCACAGCCACCTAAGCCTGAAGGTGGAGCCTGAAGGGTGTTGGGTCAAACGGATTAGAAGCTCCTTCATTTATGGGGGGGGGGGGTCTGTGTCCCTGAGGCTCCCTGATTGGTTCTGTATGGGGGGGCAGGTAACATGGCCCCACAGCGTGCTGAATGGGTCAAAGGTTTACACTGGGCAGGAGCGGGTGTGGCCGAATCCATCTGGACTAGTGGCCATGCCAACGTGGACCACGTGTGGCAGCAGCTCCTGCCCCCCAGCACCGCCGAGGACGCATGATAACGGGGTGACCTGGGCCAGCCCCGCGCAGGCCGCTGTCCTTGAGCCCTCGCTCACAAGCCCTGATTCCACTCCCGACGTGACGATCCGTGACCCGCTGTCCCTTCACCGTGACCACCCGCGTTCAACGAGGAGGACGCGGGCCCCAGGGCCTCACTACCATGGCCAAAAGCCAGGCCGGTCCCCACTGCCTGTGACCCGCCCCCCCCCCACAGTCCCATGAGGCCGGGACCACCGCGGGGAGGCTGGGGCGCGTGGCAACGCCGGGCCTGGAGAGAGAGGGTACGCACCACGTGGCCTGCCTGAGCTCCACGAGGAGGAGGCTCTTCCCCAGGTGCCCCCTCACCCCTCTGCCTGAGGGACCCACCCAGGCTCCCAGCTCCCTGCACGCACGGCAGGAAGGCCTGGGTCCCGCGAGGTCCGCCCCGGGTGGCGACACCCAGGCCTCCGGCCACCCCCCTTCCACACCCTGGCCCCCCCACCCAGGGCCCTCTGAGCCTGCCGGAAGCCCTCGGCCACTCACCCGAGTCCCAGGTCCTGGAGTCCCTCCGTGGCCGCGCCCCCAGCCTGGCTTTATCCCTGCCCAACTGCCCGCCCTCCCGCGTCAAGGCCCAGACCCCCGCCCGCCCCGAATCGGCAGGGAGGCTGGGGCGCTGGCAGGGGCAGCCCCGGGAGGTTCCCGCTGCCCGGCCTGTGGCTCCCGCCCCCGAGGTCGGCCATCAGCTGGACGGGGGGGGGGGGGGGGGGGGCGCTGGGACACAGGTCTGAGGTCACAGGGAGCACCCTGGTCCCAGGAGGAGGGAGGAGAGCCCCTCCCCCACGGGGCCGGGCAGTCCCCAGGGCCCTCTAACGGCAGGAGCCAGAGCTGGAGGGGCAGGAGGGGCAGGCGGTGCGGGCACCGAGCCAGGAGGGAGGGGAGTCCAGGCACCAAGGCCCAGGCTTGCAGCTGGGGGGAGGGGGAGGGGGGCAGGCGGGGAGGGGGCAGCCTACGTGCTCCCCAGGGCCCTGTCCTGTCTCCCCACCTGCTGTGGGCTGGGAAGGGGGTCCTGGGTCCTCTCCTTGCTGGGCGGGCTCACGCCAGCACACCCACCTGCCCGCCCAGAAACGGCCTCCCTCAACCTAAGCCCCCGCCGCCCACCCCCGCCTACCCCTGGGGTCCAGGTAGCAGCCGAGTTTCCCAAGCGCCCGGAGCCCAAAGGCATTCGACCCATCCTGTAGCGGCCACTTCCTCCCTGAGGGAGGAGGGGTGAGGTCAGCTGGGGGGACTTAGCCCACCCCGCCCAGGCCTGGGCTGGGCTCTGAGGAAGTGGGAACCCCTCCGTGGGGGAGGCGCTGTTCCTGCCTCCCAGGCCAAGGTCAGCGGCCCCTCCCCCCAGGATGCCGGCCAGGTCACGGTGACATCAGGGAGGGTGAGGCCCTCTCCCCTGACCCTGGATGGGGTGTGGGCGGATCCCAGGCCAGTCAGCCCCCTGAAGTGACATTGAGGGGGGCCATCAAAAAGTCCATGCTCGTGCCTGCCCCCAGGGGAGCTATGGGGGGGCAATAGCAGGAGGAGGGGCGCACCTCGTGCACCCGGGCCTCCCACCCATCGCAGCCCCTGAAGGGCAGGGCTACGTCCAGCCCCCTGTGAGCATCCCCCAGGTGGAGACAAACCCTGAGAGTCACCGTCCTCAGCGGACAGGACAGTCCATGACAGCGGCCGCGTCGGCAGCTCAGCAGGACTGCCAGTGCTCACGGCCACCTCCCAGCGCGCCCGGGAGCCCATGTGGACACGACCCGACATGTGGACACGGAGACGCCCACCACAGCCTGGCGCCACCAGGCCGCACCCCCCCCCGCCCCCCATGCCCTGGGTCCATGCCCTCCTGCACCCAGGAGCCACCACCAGGCCGGACGTCGGACTGGACAGGATGGGCTCTGGCCTCACACTGCTGGGGGCCCCACGCAGCCCCCGATGTTCACCTCTGAGATGGGCTGCCCACCTTCCTGAGGCCCAGGGGCCCTGCTGGGTGCCCAGAGGGTTGAACCTTCCGGCAGAGCCTCCCACCGTCGGACCAGGAGTGGATGCACGGGTCCGTGGTCCCAAAGCGTCACCCTCGTTCCCCGCGGGGTCCTAGACTTACCACCCACAGCCTGCATCTGCACTCGCACACCCCCGGGCTGACCCCGGGCCCCGCGGCGCCCCGTCCCCAGCGGCCCTGCTGCGGAGCCCCCAGTGCCCAGGCCGGGCTGTCTCGGGTGCTGGCGGCAGCTTACAGCCCACCCCTTATTCTGGAATACGGGCGTCCGACCGGGAGTTCCGTGTCCCCAGGATTCTAGACGGGGGAACTGAGCTCCCAAAGGCCGCCCTGGTTGGGCGTTAACCCTGTGCCCACAGTCCCAGGCTCTCTTCCGGGGCCTCGGCGGCTGGCACCGGCTCCTGGCACCCGCACCACTTCTTCAAGGCCCCTAAGGCCGTGCCCGGAACGGGCGTGGCGTGCCAGCGGGACATGGAGTTTCAGGACCCACTTGGAGCTACTGGCTCCTCAGAGGCACTCCAAGGCCCCTCCCCCGGACCCCGCCCCCCCTCTACTCAGCCGTCCAAGAATGAGGAGGCCCCCATCCCGTCCCCCCGAAAGCTCAGGGCCTCTCTGGCTCACCAGGCATCACCCACCCTTCCCGTGAGGCACAGACAGGACCCTCCTCAGGCAAAGGGGCCCCAGGGCACAAACCAAGCCCCGGCTGGGCTTCAGAGCACTGGGCTGGGTGCCGGGCCTCCCAGAGGTCCCTGTGGCCTGACAGTCCCTCTCGCTGGCTGGGCGGAGGCTGCCCACCCAGTCCTTGCCCACAAGGCGAGAAAACAGGAACTGCACCCACAGGTGCCAGCCCTCAGGTGCCCATGGAGGGTGCATGGTCTGGAGGGCGGGGGCTGGGCGCACACGCGAGGGGTGGTCCCCAGGGAAGCCCGCTCTGCAGCGAGGCCTGGGAATTCCCTGGACTCGATGCTCCCACCTCACGGACCCAGGCCTTGGACCCCAGCCCCGCTCCACCGAGAGCAGCGGTGGCTCCTTGGGGCCCCGGGACAGCGCAGGGACAGGGCCCTGAGCGGGAGAAGGGCTGTCAGCTTGCAGCCAGCACGCAGGCCTTGCAGCCCCTCCTGCCCCCCCCCCCACCCGGGCAACAGGGTGGGACCTCACCCAGCACCCCAGACAGGCAGCCGATCCCCGTGCCCACCCAGCCACCCTGCGCCCACTCGGGAGAGGAGCAAGCTGGCCTGTCCTCAGACTTAGTGCCCGGTCAGCAGGGCGCCCCGGGACCTTGTGGGCCCCCTGTGGCTGGAGAGCCGGGGTCAGGCGCGCTCGGCCCATCGCAGGAGAGGAGCCCGCGGCCCAGCTGGAGCACGGGCGGCCCACAGCTCTGAGTCCACGCTCAGCCCCTGCCCGGCCCACGCTGCCTCATGCATCTCACGAATGTCCCTTCCGTGGGCCCGTGTCCAGTCCTGTGAAGGGCGGGGGGGGCGGGCGCGAGGACCCCACATCCATCCCCCACACAGTCCTGGAAGGCACAGTCGCCCCATTTTTGAGGCTGGGGCTATGTAGTCATGACTTGCCTCAGGCCCCACAGCTGGGGGGCGGGGCCAGGATGGAGACCCGGCCCAGGTTGGCACTTTCTCTGCATTTTTCTCCTTAAAACAGCCCTGGAAGGTCCAGGAACACCCTCAGATGTCAGGGCTCCAGAAGGCCCCTCACCCACCTCTATTCCCCGAAATCCCGCCCCCTGCCCCGCCTGGAGCACGAGGCGGTGGGGGCAGCCAGCAGGAAGGGGGAGCGGGACCGTGGCGGTGGCCAGGGCCGCTGGCCAAGGGCCAGGTGGACGCACGTCAGAGGAGCCTGCGGGAGGCGCGGGAAAGGGCTCTGACCTGGCCGTGGAGGCCACGTCCAAAATAACCGCCCGCCGCCCTGCGGGGACCCGCCAGCGAGCGCCTCCGCCAGGCAGCCCAGCGGGCGCGGAAGGGCACGGCTATTTCTAGGTTGGCCTGGCAGCGAGATGCAGGACCCCCCCCCCCCCCCGCCCAGGGCCCCCAAAGAGCCAGGGCAAAAGGGGTGGCTGAGGCCCAGAGAGGCGGGCGCTGTCCCCGGGACACACAGCATAGGGGCCCGCAGCGCCCCCAGATGCCCAGGACCTGCTGGGGGACCCTCATGGCTGCCCTTTGCTCTCTGACCCACCTCCTTCAAAGAAGAGTGTGGGGCCGGGACAGGCGAGGGACTCACTTTCATGGTGACCAAGCATGTGCCCCCATCACCCCCTCTAACCCCTCGGTGACTCTGTGAGCCCCTTAGGGGCAAGGGCCTGAGGCTCAGAGCCAGGCCCAGCCCCAGCCGTGCAGCCCTCACCCCGCCACCCGTAGGGGAGGAACCAAGGACAGATCCCCACAAAGAGGGAAAGAGGCCACACACATGAGGGGGGAGGCGAGGGCCAGTCGGAAGCCTCCGCCTCATTCACTCGGCAGCACTCACCTGCGATGCGGCACCTGCTGGGGCAGGAGGAGGCGCCCCGCGCCCGCACCCCCCAGCGCCAGCCGAGCCCTCTGCGCTCTAAGAAAGTGCCCGCGGCTGGGAGCCCAGGGCAGGGCGGGTAATCCTATTTCGCAGACTTTAACCCAGAGCCTGCTCAAGCCAGATGGTGCAGGCAGGGGAGGGTGCCTCACACTTGCAAATGGAGTTAAAACTCCCGGCACAGGACATTCGCCATTTTAACTATTTTAAAGCGTGCACTCCGGTGTGTTTTTAGTATCTTCAGGGTTTTGTCACGGGCACCACCATCTAATTCCAGAACATTCCAACACCCTGAAAAGGAAACCCCGTATCCGTTAGCAATCAGCTCCCCTCCCCCTCCTCCAACCCGTCTACCTCGCAACCACTGTCCCGCCCCTGAGGATCGGCTCTTCTGGACACTTCCACATCCGTGTAACCACACGTGACGTGGTCTCCCGTGGCTGGCTCCCGCCACCCAGCACCGGGCCGTCCCGGGCCGTCCGCCGGCGGCAGTGTGAGGACGTGGCTCCTTATCACGGCCGCCTAATGCTCCGCGGGGGGGAGGGACCACCTTTTGCTGCCTGTTCACTGGCTGATGGACAGACACTTGAGTCGCTCAGGCCTGCTCGCCTTTCACCCTCGGGGACTGAGGGGCATCACGTTTGTGGCCAAAGGACTCCCCCCACCGGCGGCGTGGCTCAGTGCTCGAGCGTCGACCTATGAACCAGGAGGTCACGGTCAGGGCACATGCCGGGTTTTGGATTCGATCCCCCGTGTGGGGCGTGCAGCAGACAGCTGATCAATGATTCTCTCTCATCCTTGATTCTCTCTCTCTCTCCCTCTCCCTTCCTCTCTGAAATCAATAAAAAATATATTTAAAAAAAAATAAAAACGCCCTCTCTTGCCTGTCCTGGTCCGCCTGGTACCTCCGCGCAGGGCAGCGGGGCGAGGCCGGCTCCCCTCAGACCTGCAGCCCACCTGGCTCTGCCTTGGGAGGTGGCCAGTCTCCTGCAAAGGGGACCCCCACACCCCGAGGGCAGCTGTGAGGCGGGGTCGTGACTGACACACAGTCTGTGCTTGGAAATGGCCAGCGACCCTCCGGGACACGCCCGCGGTCGCCTGTCCTCGGCCCACCGCTGTCCCCGGGACACGCACCGGGGTCCAGGCCCCGCCGAGGGACACGCCTCCCGGCAGCACGCTCTGGGATCCCAGCTCTGCCCCAAGCCCTGGTTCTCACGCTCACTTCCTCCTGGGGGTGGGGAGACTGGCCCTGGCCCCGAAACCCCAGCAGCTCTCAGGGAGGGCTCTGCCCGTCAGGACCCTGAGCCAGAGGCTTCCGAGGAAGTGGGGAGGGGAAGGGGGGGGAAGGCTCCTTGGCCTCCCCGTGCCCGCCGGGCAGGGCTGTCTGCCCCCAAGCCCACCGGGTCCGTCTGAAGGACAGAGGCCTGGGCAGGCGTGAGGCAGCCAAGGACGCAGGACACAGGGCCCCACGGGGTCAACGTCCTTCCTAGGCCGCGGGCCCAGCTGGCAGTGTCTGTGGGAACGGTCCCCAGGCCCAGCGGCCACACTCAGGGCCGTTAGTGGGCATCGGGGCAGCTGGGCACCTCCGAGGGTGGAAGCCCCGGCCCTGACCCGCAGGGTGATGGGGGAGGGGGTGTGGGGCAGGGGCTGGGGGACTGAACCCATCCATGCGCAGACACACACACACACACACACACACACACACACACACACACACCCCACTCCCCTAACGTCACCCACGGCCCGGGGCTCAGGCTGCAGGGGCCTCCCCCGTGGCCAGAGACTATGACTCGTGGGCCAGGCCCCCGCTGGACCTCACCTGGGGCTCGTGTGTGGACGGGGTAGCTGACGGGTGGACGGGCAGATGGACATACTGTCTGAGCGGGTCAGTCTATGCTCCAGCCACGTGGGCCCGGAGCGCCCAGCTCTGCCCACTCTGTCCTCATTCCCTGCCCCCAACACTCCACCCAGGGACCCCCAGCCGCTGGCTGTCCTCTGTCCTCACAGGCCTGAGGCCCCTGGGGACAGCCCTTCCGGTCACTTCCTGCCAGGAGGCCGGGGGAGGGGTGAGCAAGGCCTCCAGATGGCTTCCCTCCCTGCCCTGCAGGGCCGCGTGGGAACAGCCCCACCCACAGCAGCGGGGGAGAGCGGGGGGCTGGGGAGCGGGGGGAGAGGGGGGGAGGCTGCAGCCCCCATCCATCCGCAGAGCCCCTCCCACACGTCCGGGCCTCCTAACCTCCCCTAAGAAGGGCTCCACACCCTCACTGACGGAGGGGTAAACTGAGGCAGTTTCCCACCAGGCTCTCCTATCTGCTCGCCAGACGCCTCTTTCACCACCAGCCAGCCTGTCACCGCACCAGCGAGGCAGCGCCTCTCCGCCCATTTCACGGGTAGGGACACCGAGGCCAGCGAGCAGAGGGTCTGGGGCGGGAGGAGCGGTGGCTGTTCCGGGAGGTGTGGGCTCGCCCCAGCACACACACACACCAGGCTCCTCTCTGGCCCCCTCTGTCAGAGAGGGCACAATCCGCCGACCCAGGGCTGCCAGGGCACTGCTGTGCCTGCCTCCACCCAGGCCCCTTCCCTCCCTGCCTCCCGCACGGGCCTCGCCCACACACCAGCCTCCCACCAGGAGCAGGCGGTGGCACAGCACACAGCCGACCGCGAGGATGGACAGGATGGACCCAGTGCCCTGCCGGCCCCCCGCCGCCCAGAGCGGCCCACAGGGGTGCCAGTGGCTCCCGTGGTGCTGGGAACGCAGGCCTGAGCCCTGGGGAGCCTCCCTTCACCCAGGCCCCTTCCTGGAGCCCCTCTCTCCAGCCATTGTGATGCCCAAGCTCTTCAAGCCCAGGCCAGATGCCGCCTCCTCCCAGAAGCCCACCCTGGCTTCCTGCCCCTCCACAACCTCCGTCTTGGGGACCCGCACTCCGGGAAGGCAACTGCTATCTCCTGCGGGTCCCGTTCACCCACAGGTCCCTGCCGGGGTCAGGACCTTCTCCCATCCCCCTCGAGGGCCAGAACTGGCCTGGGCAGCCCCCCCAAGAGGCAGTAGATGGGGGAGGGATGCAGGGCCTGTGGGTCCACCCTCCCATTGCGGCCCAAGGCTCTCCCTAGGTCAGTGGTCGGCAAACTCATTAGTCAACGGAGCCAAATGTCAACCGTACAACAACTGAAATTTCTTTTGAGAGCCACATTTTTTAAACTTAAACTGTATAGGTAGGTACATTGTTATTAACTTAATTAGGGTACTCCTGAGCTGGTCTTTGCTAAAAACTCAAGGGGCCAAAGAGCCGCATGTGGCTCGCGAGCCGCAGTTTGCCGACCACTGCCCTAGGGGACCACCAGACACACACTCCCCGCTGCCCAGCCCTGCCCCTAAGAGGCCACCTCCGGGGTCCCTCCAGACCCAGGCCCCGGGCCCACAGGTGGGTCGGGAGGAGGTGCACGTGAACGTCCAGGGAACTTGCGTGTGAGATGCAGGGCAGCACACGCTCCAGCTCGCGGACACGCCCAGAGCCCGGGCGCACAGCAGTGAGAATCCCGGGGACGCCACGGATGAGAACCCCAGCAGCACTGACCCGATGCCGTCCCTCCCCGACCTGAGGTCCTGGGCAGAGAGGGAAACTGAGGCCCCCAGGGCCCAGGCCTCGGACAGCGCCCCGTGAGCCCGCCCACACGGGGCAGACGCAGGAGCGGGAGGAAGCGGGCCGCGGGGTTCAGGTGGCTGCGCTTAACCTCCACGGCCACGGGCTTGGTCCTGGCTCCGCCCCCCCAGGCTGCTGTGAGGTCCAGGGTCTGTCCAAGCTCCCACTCTACAGGCGAGAAAACTGAGGCTCGGGAAGGACAGGGGCGGGCCCAGGGTCCCCCAGAGAGGCTGGGCAGACCAGGGCCATGCCTCTGGGCTCCCGTGGGCCATGTGGAGGGGACAGTGGTCATTGTGGAGGACCTCGGGCACCCCCCGGGCACCCCCTGGGCTCCATCTGGCAATTCCCAGCAGATGGGCCCCGGGCCGCGGCCGGAGAGCAGGGAAGCCCAGAGGACACTGGCGGCTCCGGGGGAGATGAAGGAGGGGAGTGTTTGCTTTGGCAGAGCCGGGCGGGGGGGGGGGGGGCGGGGGGGGGAGCGAGGAGGGGCCTGGGGCCCAGCACCAGGGGCGGGCGGAGTGGCGGGCAGGTGAAGCCCACTGTGTGTGCCCGGGGTGACGGTGGACCACACCGGCCGTGGGGAGCCCTCTGCACCCTCCGGCCTCCGTGCCCTTCCAGGAAGCCTGAGTCACAAGAGGGGCCCCAGAGCCGGGAGAGCGCCGGTCCCATGGGAAGCGGCCGGGCCGGGCCGCCTGCCTGCCTGCCAGCCCGCCTCCTGCATCTGCGCCAGCCCAGCTTCGGGGTCCCTGCTAGCCAGGGCGTGGGAACAGCTCCTGCAGCTCCCAGGACGGGGGCGGGGGGCAGGGCGGGGGGGACTGGCGAGCAGGTCAAGGCCCCTTCTGCAGAAGGGAAAACTGAGACGGAGGGGAGTGCCTGCCCCCCAGTCAGCATGGCCCGGGAGCCCCTGGGCCCACAGCTGTTCCTGCAGCTCAGCGCCCGCCCACCGCGCACCCGAGACCCCACCCCGGGGCCCTGGGGCTGAAGCCTTCCTCCTGGGGCCCCCGCTTCTAGGGCCACTCCCCAGGGAAGTGGACCCCTCGGGCGCTGCTCCATCCCACCACCCTGTTCTAGAACATTCTGCAGCTCCTGCCACCAAGTCCCCCAGCATCCGAGTCCTGGAATGGAACCACAGCACACTGCAGTCTGGGGGCTCAGACCTTCCACAGCCCACCAGCAACGGTGCTCCCGGGGGGACCCCGAATCCCCCAGGGGACCTGTGCACACCGCAAAGAGCATCTGGGGGTGCTGCCCAGTGGGTGGCCCTCGATCGGATCCGGCCCCAGCTTGCTGGTGCAGAACAGAGACCCACCCCCAGGCCTCCCAGCCCGAGAGTCGGACCCAGAACCCACCCCCACTTCTCAGGCCGCCGGCAGCTCCTGGGCACAGGGCACCAGGGTGCCCCCCCACTGGCCACAGCCCTGCCGCCCCTTCCCACTCGGCCCCATGGACCTTCCAGGTCCTGTCTCCCCAGCTCGGCCCCTCCCGGACTCAACCAGGCTCAGTCTGGACACGTCATAAAGGGACGGCCGACAATCCAGGCCCTGGGGGACAGGCCAGGGGCCGGAGCAGCGGACTCAGGTCCGAATGGTGGCGCTTCTCCTCGCTCCCAGCCGATGTGAGGATAGCAGACGGGTGTCTGTCACCCTCACATTCCTGGCATCAATCAGGGTGGGGACCGAGGACCGTCCCCAGTTCATCCCCTGGCCTCAGCTTACCCCGCCTGCAGGGAGGGCCGGCACCCCCATTCTGCAGATTAGGAAAGTGAAGCGCAGTCCCGGCAGAGCTGGGATTCGAACCCAGGGCTGGGAGACCAGAGCCGAACCACTGCTGAGAGGACGGGCGGCAGGAAGGGAGCTGAGGGGAGTACCGGCCTCAGAGAAGGCGGGCGGAGGGGAGGCTGAGCAGGGAGAGGTGGAGTCAGAGCACAGGCCTGAATCCCAGCCACCCAGTCCTCCCTCGCCCACCTGCCCCTCCCCACCCACCTGCCCCCTCCCCACCCACCTGCCCCTGCACTGCCCCCTCCCCACCCACCTGCCCCTGCACTGCCCACCATCCTAGAAGCAGGGCTGGGAGCAGGGCCCCGGCTGGGCTGGGCTGGCCGGAGGGGGGTCGGAGGAGGATCCCGCAGAGGGGGACCTGTGGGCGCGGGATTAGCAGACTAGCTCAGAGGACAAGCACAGGTGGGAGCTAAGTGGATTTCCCGAAAGCAGCCTGCAGCCCAGCAGCCTGGCCCGGGAGGGGCGGGGCCACAGAGGAGGGGCCCTGGCCAGGCAAGAACCAGCCTTGGGCAGCGGTGGGCTGCACTCTAACCTCTCCTCGCCTCAGTTTCCCCATCTGTAAAGTGGGGTCATAATGGGTGTGAGGGGTGCATCTACAACAGGAGGAGCGGCCTCAGGGGCTGGAGCCTGGTGGCCGCGTCACACCCCTGCCCACCCGCACCTCAGCTGCAGCAGCAGGGCCCGTTCTGAGCAGGCTCGGACCCTCTGCACCCCAATAGTGCTGCCCCCAGGCACACGGGGCCCCAAAGGTGGTCATTCCCTGGCCAGCCCTCACCAGGGGGCTTGCACCCAGCCTCCGTCCACAGGCGGGCCCTCAGGGGGTGTCCCGAACACTGCTCAGGGGTCCTGGACACAGGACAGACCTCCGCGGTACTCCTGCGTGCTGGTCGGATCACCCCAAATCACCCCCCTGCGCCCAGCACCCCCTCAGGCGCTGCTAACGGGGAGCCAGGTGAGCGACAGCACCCCACCCGGAAGGAGCCGGCCTGAGACGCGGGCCTGGCGTGCAGGAGCTGGAGGGCGACCCCCCTTCTCTCACTCCCACGCCCATCGCTCAAACTTCGTGCCGCCGGCGGGGCTCAGGGGGAGCGTCGACCTGTGACCCAGGAGGTCAGGGTTCAGTTCCCGTCAGGGCACAGGCCCTGGGTGCGGGCTCCATCCCCAGTGTGGGGCGTGCAAGAGGCAGCCGGTCATGATTCTCTCTCCTCATTGGTGTTTCTCTCCCTCTCCCTCTCCCTTCCTCTCTGAAATCAATAAACATATATTTAAAAAAACAACAACAACTTAGTGTGAAATGGAGTAACCACCAGTCCTCTCTCCGGGCCGGTGGGTCGGGGTCCCGGCGGCTTCGCGGGCAGTGCGGGCCCGGGCTCTCCTGAGGGTGCCATGGCCGGGGCCACGCGTCAGAGGGCCCCCCGGGGCAGGGGCTGCTTCCAGGCCTCGCTGTTCAGCCGGCTGGGCAGCTCCGAGGGGCGCGGGTGGCTGGCTTCCCCGGGGGGGGGGGGGGGGGCGGGGAGCATCCCGGAGCAGGCTGCGGGGCGTTGGCATCAAAGCCTCCGGCCGGTGCCCATGGACGGCACAGGCCCGCCTGAGTCAGTGGGGAGGCCAGGGGGCCTCAGGGGCTCTGCCAGAGGGCCGGCAGCTGCAGGGTGGGCTCGGCTCCCTGCGGGCGGAGGGTCTGCCCTCGAGGGCCGCCCCCCTCCCAGACAGTCCCCCACAGACAGCCCCCCAGACAGCCCCCCTCCCAGACAGCCCCCCACAGACAGCCCCCCACAGACAGCCCCAGGAGCGCCGGGCATCAGCGTTGGGCAGGCCTGCTGGTGTGGGCAGGGGCGTGGGAAGAGGGCTCCAGCGTATGCAGAGGTGGCCGCGGCCTGGCGTGTCCCCTCCAGCCCTGCACCCGGCCGAGCCCACCTCCGGGCCTTGCGCGCTGTGTCCTCACCAAGGACCCGCAGCAGAGTCTGAGGCCCCAGCCCACCGTCCAGGCCCCCACGGTGAGGAGCCTGGACATCTATCCACCCACTCCTGACCCAGCACTTAGAGATGGAAGGCTTGGGGGTCAGGCGTGCTGCGTGGGCGCCCCCTTGTGGTGAGGAAGGGCCTCTCCAGGCCCCAGGACTTTCCTCCTCTCCCCTCCTTCCTGACCTCCCTCCCCTCCTCCCCCTCCCCCCCTCCCCTCCTCCTCCTCATCCCTTCCTCCCTCCCCTCCTCCTCCTCATCCCTTCCACCCTCCCCTCCTCCTCATCCCTTCCTCCCTCCCCTCCTCCCCCTCATCCCTTCCCCCTCCCCTCCTCTTGCTCCTCCCCTCCCCCTCCCTCCTTGTCTCCCAGTCCAGGGGCCTCCTTGTGAGCTGGGGGGACAGGCCTGGGAACTGCAGTGTGGGTTCTAGGCCTGCTTTCCCAGCGTGGGCGTGGAGCCGGCCCTCAGCACCTGGGTCTCACCAGGGTCTAAAGTTTCCCCCGAGAATGAGGGGCAGGGATGACGCCTGCCGGGGCTCAGGGAGGGTAGGCAGGATCCAGTGAGGTGCCCTCCCCAACCCAGAGCCCCAGACCTGAGTGGGCGAGGTGGGCAAGCTAGGGGGCAGAGGGCAGGCAACCCTCACTCCTCCCGTCCTGACCACTGGGGCCCCCACCCTGGTCACCTGCCGCCTCTGGTGGGGCCTCCCCCGCAGACTTAGGGCCTCTGCATGGGGCCCTCTACATCGGGGTGCTCCACACTGGGGGGCCTCTGCATTGGGGCGAGCTTGCTGAGATGGCTGCTGGCCTCCTGCAGGGCCCCCGTCACTGCCAGCCCACAGGTGGTTCTGTCGGCGCCTTCCCCCCGCCCCCGGCCTTTGACCCCGTACCCCACCCTGGACAAGCGCCGACCCCACTCACCTCTAGGCCCCCCGGCCTCACTGTCCTTCCACGGGTCCTGCCCCCCACCCCCCCGTCTCCTGGGTACGCCTCTGCGGGTGCACGCACCCTCCAGCGCCCACAGCGGCGCCCCAGCGTGGCCTGTGCCCCGGCGGGGCGCGGGGCCTGTTGCGGGGCAGGTGGCCAGGAGTGGGAACGCCCGCTCTCCCCAGAGCTGAGGGTGAAAGGGCAGACTCTCGGGCTGACCCCGGGGGCTTCGGGCAGCCGGGCCTGACCCTCAGAGGCCTCCCCTGGGGTGACAGTCAGCCTCCGTGGTGGCAGTGCCGGGGCCCCTGCGTCCCCAGCAGCGGGCAGGCACTAGGGCCATGATCCCTGTGGGCACCTGGGAGGTGCTGACCGGAGCCTTGGCACCTGCGTGTGGTGGCCACCAGGGGGCAGCCCAGCTCGCCGGAGCCCCGCTCCCAGCACGCTCTTGGGGCTGGGACCCCGCAACTTGTCACTCCACCGCTGACCACTGACCTCCCTCCCACCGGGGCTGCTGCTCTCCCGGGGGCGCCAGGGGTCACCTCGAGCTTGTTCACGTCCACCTGCTGCCAGTCAGACCTGTGCCAGCCCGGCCCCCGTGGGTGGGGCAGAAAGGGAGAAGGGTGTCCGAGTGTGGGGAGAGAGAGGAGGAGGCCCTGCTGGTGGGGAGAGAGAGAGAAGGGGGCCCCGCGGGTGGGGAGAGAGAGAAGGGGGCCCCGTGGAGAGAGAGAGAAGGGGGCCCCGTGGGGAGAGAGAGAGAGAGAGAAGGAGGCCCCCCGTGTGGGGAGAGAGAGAAGGAGGCTCCCCGTGTGGGGAGAGAGAGAAGAGAGAGAGAAGGAGGCCCCCCGTGTGGGGAGAGAGAGAAGAGAGAGAGAAGGGGGCCCCGCGTGTGGGGAGAGAGAGAAGGGGGCCCTGCGCGTGGAGAGAGAGAGAAGGGGGCCCCCCGTGTGGGGAGAGAGAGAAGGGGGCCCCCCGTGTGGGGAGAGAGAGAAGGGGGCCCCCCATGTGGGGAGAGAGAGAAGAGAGAGAGAAGGGGGCCCCGCGTGTGGGGAGAGAGAGAAGGAGGCCCCCCGTGTGGGGAGAGAGAGAAGGGGGCCCCCCGTGTGGGGAGAGAGAGAGAAGGGGGCCCCGGATGTGTGGCAGAAAGGGAGAAGGATGCGGGGAGCCCGTGGGCAGGTGCCGAGGGCGGCGGCCTCTGGTCCCTCCACACAACGCACCTGGCCCTGCCCAGGCCGAGGGGGGGCTGCTAACGTCCGGAAACGGGGCACACGGAACAGTGACCACCCAGAACAACGTGCACAAGGAAGGCCCTGAAGGGGTGCCCCCAGGTGTGTGCCCCCAAGGGCTCAGAGCAGGAGCCCCCCCCCCACCTGCTCCCCGGTGTCTCCTGGGTGAGAGCCGGTGGAAACGCCCCGCGAGCAGGAGGCGGAAGAGAAGCCAGCGGCTGCAGACAGGACGAGGGCGCGGGGCGCACCTGTGTCCGGAGTGGGGGGTGGGGGGGCGGGAGGGCTGTGAGAGGACGCAGACCCCGAGGCATCCCTGGGGAATGTCAGAGCAGCAGATCCGCACAGTGAGGAGCAGGGACTAGGGGAGGCGTGGGGTGGCTGCTTAGTGGGTTCGGGGTGATGGGAATGTTCTGGAATTAGGGGTGATGGCCACACCTCAGGTCTGTCCCTGGCCTGCTGGGGAGCCTCTGAGCCTCCCAGACTCACCTGTGAAATGGGGACAGTGGCTGGGCTGAGGACAGCGCTACCCAAGACGTGTGGAAGGGTCCCCCCAACCCCCCCCCCCCCCAGTCCCCGCAGCCTCTCTGCCGGCTCCAGCCAGGATACGCTCAGGCCTCCCTCCCACACCTGGAGCTTCCAATGACAGCCCCGTGTAAACAGCCGAGGCGGCAGGCGGAGACGTGTCAGCTGGCCTTAAACAAACCTGCCTGGGAGACGAGGAGCAGGCCTGGGGGCGGCGGGGAGCTGGGGGGGGGCTGGGACAGGGGGGCAGCTCAGGCTGCAAGGATGAGAGATGGAAACAGGATTTGGTTGACGGAGGGGAAAATAATTATCCACAGGCCTCGGACAAAGGCCATTTGTTCTTGAACAGAGGGAGGGATGGGAGGAGGGAGAGATGGAGAGATGGAGATGAATGGAGGGATGGATGGAGAGATTGATAGATGGAGAAATGGAGGGATGGAGAGATGGATAGAGAGGTGGAGGGATAGAGGGATGGAGGGATGAAGAGATGGAAAGATGGAGGTATGGCTAGAGAGATAGAGAGATGGAGGGATGGATAGAGAGAGGGATAGATGGAGAGATGGAGGTATGGAAAGATGGAGGGATGGAGGGATGGAGGGATGAAGAGATGGTTGGAGAGATGGATGGAGAGATGGAAAGATGGAGGGATGGCTAGAGAGATGGAGAGATGGAGAGATGGATGAAGAGATGGAGAGACAGAGGGATGGAGGAGGGATGAAGAGATGGATGGAGAGATGGAGAGATGAGGGATGGCTAGAGAGATGGAGAGATGGAGGGATGGAGAGATGGATGAAGAGATGGAGAGATGGAGGGATGGAGGGATGAAGAGATGGATGGAGAGATGGAGAGATGGAAAGACGGAGGGATGGCTAGAGAGATGGAGGGATGAAGAGATGGATGGAGAGATGGAAAGACGGAGGGATGGCTAGAGAGATGGAGAGATGGAGAGATGGATGGAGGGATGCTGGCATCTGAGACTAAGCTGGGACAGTGACCAGGTGTGAGCCAGGGTCTAGGTTGGACACTGGAGGTAAGCGCTGGAAACCCAGTGTCCGCTCCGACCAGCATCTCTGCGTGTGGGCAGGAGCCCAGTCGCGGGGCGGCCCTGGCATCTGGACTGAGGGAAGCCCGAGATGATCCTGGAGCACCCAGCGCATTGGACCCGCACGGCCCCGCGTGGGCCCGGAACACATCTGTCGTCTCATTTACTCCTCACTGCAGGGCCATGCAGAGCCATCCTCGTCCTGCCGATGGGGAAACCGAGGCATGGGGAGGCTAAGGGACTTGTCTCAGGTAGGAGGCAGTGGGACCAGGATTAGAACCCAAATCCTTTCAGAATGCCCCCATCACTCGTTGAGGCTCCATCCGTCGTCTCCCCAACTTCCCGGGAGCCAAGCTGGGGTCAGAAATCGGGGAGGTCCGGGGCGTGGGGACAGAGACCGGTGCCAAGCCTGTCCTGGCTCTTACCCTCCGTCTCCCTGTGTGCCCACAGGGGCCCTGCCCCCTGCAGAGAGGGGCCTGGACCACGCCCGGCTCTCACCTGCAGGGCCTGAGGCTCTAGCAGACAATTTCACACACGGACGCAGGGCTTCCTGGCCGCTGGACTGGCCTCCCAGCTGAAAGAACAGGAGGTTCTCGGAGCTTCCTCCGGCTCAGAATGGTTTTTATTCAAGTTGTTTGTTTAGTGTTCTCAGAGAGGAAGGGAGAGGGGGAGAGAAACATCCATGATGAGAGAGAATCATGGATCGGCTGCCTCCTGCACGCCCCCCACTGGGGACTGAGCCCGCAACCCCTGGCATGTGCCCTGGCCGGGAATCCAACCTGGGACCCTTTGGTCCACATGCCAACGCTCTACCCACTGAGCCACACCGGCCAGGTTTTCTTTGTTCTTATTAAAGTGGAGTTGGCGCACGGCGCAGGTGTTTGGCCCCGGCCACCTTGGGCAGCGAACACGCACGGCTGTTGGCTGTTAGGACGCGCTACCCGTCCCGACACTGCCCGTCTCTGAGGCCCCGCTCCCCAGCGGCCTCCTGTCCCGTGTTGGCGAAGACCCTGCAGGTCACAAGCTGCTCCCGAATCGGCGATGTCCGTGGGTGGGCTGAGGGCTGGTGTCCAACCGACCTCCACACTTTCCCATCTCAGAGCGATGGGGTTATGTGGGGCGCGGCTACAGCGTTTGGACAGGTCCAAGCCTCGGACCGATGAGCGGGCACAGTCCTCTCGTGGCCACGTGCAAGTCCCAGCGTGGAGGGCAGGGCCTCCCAGCACCATGACAGCCAACAGCTGGAGTTGTGAGCGTGAACCTGTGGTCCGAACACGTGGCCCCACGTGCCTGGGTGATAGAGGCTGCAAGTAAACAAAGCTGGACCAGGTGCATGTGATTGAGGAGGATCGAAACCCCCGGGAACGTCGTAAACATCTTGGCCACGCCCTTGCTTTGCCTCGTGGCATTGGCTATAAAATAGAGACACGGCTTGTCGTCCGTGGCGCTGTCTCTCTCCATCAGAGAGGCAGCGTCCCACCCGGACCCAGCTCTCTTCTCTCGTCTGTCCTTTCTAAGCCTTCACCGCCCCCTCCGGCTCACCGAACCTGGCGGAGCTGGCGGAACACAAAAGGTGCCCAATGTGGGGCTGAGTCTGCCATGGCCGTGCCGGCTCGCCACAGGGTTGCAGACCCTGGGCGGGGGCCGTGGAGGCCTGTGGGGTCCCCCTGCACCGCAGGCCCCACCCCACGCCTGCCCACCCCTGGCGCTCCGTTCCCGTGCCCTCCCCGCCCAGCAGCCCGGAGCACTGGCTTGGCTTCCCGGAAAGCCACCAGCCCGGCCAACAGAAACAGCCTCCCCGCGTGGACCGTGCCCCCGCTGTCCCTGCCCCCAGTCCAGGGTGGTCGAGGCAGCCAGGTCAGCAGAGCTGGGGAGCCAGGGCCGCCCCGGGGGGCCTGCTACGCAGACAGACGCAGACAGACAGGCAGGGCCGCCCCGGTCCCACGGGGTGTTCTGAAATAGAAAGCAGGTCCCGAGCCCACGGGGGATGTGGCTGCCTCTTGACCTGGGTGGGCCGGCTTGGCTCTGCTGCGAGAGCCTGGCCTCCAGGACTTGGACAGGGGCCTGGACCTGGGACACCTCGAACCCGACACTCTCTGCCCTGGGCCAGGGCCTGGGGTCCTCGCTGCGGTCCCTGGGCGAGGGGCTGGGGAAGAGGGGGCATCTCCCAGCCACCGCCTCCTCACTCACTCGGCCAACCCCGCCCAGCCCAGCCTCGCCCATTTCCCACTCCTCCCTCCCTGCTGTGGGCTCAGCGGGCACCCCACCTCTGGCCTGGTCCCCACCTGCTGGGAGCGCGCTCCTGGGCAATGTCCTGGACACGCAGGCCCGGTGCTTCCTGGGAGCGGGCCTGGCTGGGGCCTGACACAGGCCCGCTGACCATCTCCAGCACATGGGTGGTCCCGCTGGGCTCGAACCGGGGCCGCCCAATGGCCTTCCAGCCGCTCATCTCTGACACTCGGGTCACTTCTCCCCAGCCCCTTCGCCCCCCCCCCCCCTGCCACCACCAGTGGGGGGCGGCCAGCAAGGATTCCGGAGCCCAAGGGGCACATGACCACTGGCTGACCCCTCAGGAGGGCTCCCAGGGGCCCTCCCACCCCCAGCCCCAGCTGCCGTGCTTTCTCCAGGTCACCCCAGGGCTGGGGGCTCCCCATACTCCCTCCAGGGGCCTGAGCCCTGCCTCGGAGCTGGCCTGCACCTCCACCCAGGCACCACCCCCGCCCCGGGCCGACTCCCCCCGGGCAGACAACAGGACCCGTGGAGTGGCCGGGCCTCGGGCGGCTTACACCCTCCGGTGGCCCCGGGACCAGGGCCCCTCTGAGAACAGATGAGTCCGGAGCTGTCGGCACCAGGAGGGTGACAGGGCCCTCGAGAGGGTCCCCTGCTCCCCCGTGGCCCCCACTCACCGGGGCTATTCATGCTGAGTCCTCAGGACGGCCAGCGTCTGTCTGTCCTCTGTGAGTCCTGCAGACAGAAGTCCAGCCCCAGCCGCCTGGTGGCTGCGGGGGAGGGGGGCGCCCTGTGGGCTCACGGATGGGCAATCAAACCCCTGGAGAGGTTCTGGCCCCTGACCCAGACAGCCCGCCCGCCCAGGCCGGGGAGGTGGCCAGGGTGAGACTGTCCCTGTGGGCCTGTCTCCACTGAGGGCCCGGAAGGGTCACTCCAGCCTCCTGGGCTCCCCCCTCCCCTGCCCTCCCTCCCCTCCCCCTACCTTCCCCTCCCCCTCCCTCCCTCCCCCTGCCCTCCCCTCCCCCTGCCTCTGCCGCAGCTGTGCGTCCACCTCGGGGAGCCTCCCCCAGGCCAGGGCACCTCCGCGCCCTCCTGCTGGTGGCCCCGAGATCTCGGCGGCCGGGCCTCGGTGGGCAGCTGCCCCTGTCATGCCTGGCCCGGGCCAGCTCAGCGGGGGCAGGTGTTGGAGGGTTATGGTGGGCACGTGAGCACAGGGGCCTCACCCCTGCCTCCCTCACTCGGACCCGCAGCCCCGACCCCCAGGCTGGCCACCAGCCCTGCCAGCGCCTGTCAGGGAGAGATGTCCTCCCGGCGCCGCCCCGGGGCCAGGCCGCAGCCACGGAGACTCACGAACCACTGGCCGTCAGGTCCGCGTCTTTCCCACGCGGCCGCCCAGTGTGTCCCCGCAGAGCCGCTGGCTCTCAGAGGTCAGGCCGGGCCGGGCAGGGGCAGCCCCACAAACACACTTAGGCCCGTGCGTGCCCCTGGGGACCACACCAGTGGGCACAGAGGCCAGGTACTGCTTGTGCAGGCCCTCGAGCACACGGGCACACACGGGCACACAGGGGCACACACGGGCACACGGGCACACGGGGCACACACGGGCATACAGGGGCACACATGGGCACACAGGAGCACACACGGGCACATGGGCACACACGGGCACACAGGGACACACGGGCACATGGGGCACACATGGGCACACGGGCACACAGGGGCACACACAGGCACGCATGGGCACACACGGGCATACAGGGGCACACAAGGGCATACAGGGGCACACACAGACACACGGGCACACACGGGCATACAAGGGCATACAGGGGCACACGGGCACACATGGGCACACACGGGCACACAGGGGCACACAAGGGCATACAGGGGCACACACAGACACACACGGGCACACACGGGCATACAGGGGCACACACGGGCACACATGGGCACACACAGGCATACAGGGGCACACACGGGCACACACGGGCATACAGGGGCACACACGGGCACACACGGGCATACAGGGGCACACACGGGCACACAGGAGCACACGCAGGCCAGATGTACAAAACGCAGACCCCAAGGGCAGTGCGGGCAGGCACACAGACATCTGCCCTCCCAGCAGAAAGCTGGGTCTGCGGTCCTGCCCTCCCCCAGCACCCAGGGCGCACACGGGGGTCAGGGAGCCCAGGCTGCAGCCCCCAGACCTCCCCCTCGGCCCCTCCCCCTCCTGGCCGGTGCAGCTTCAGCCCCACCCCTAGGTGCCTCAGTTTCCTCCTCTGCCCCGCGGGGCTGTGGGCTCTGCAGCCCCTAAGCTCCTCCCGCCAGGGGCCTGACCAGGCTCCTCCAGGGGCCGTGGGGGGGTGGGGGTGGGGGGTGGGGAGTAGGGTCTGCCCCGCCCCCGCCCGCCCCCGCCCGCCCCGCCCCCACCGCGGTTGCCTTTGCCCAAAAGGAGCCCCGGGCGCCGGTGACGTCAGGCCCCAGGAAGGCAGCCGGGCCCTGACCGAGTGGCCGCGGAGCTGCCGAGGGAGCAGGGAGCTGGGGAGCCGGCGCTGCCTGGCCACCGGCTGGCGGAGGGAGGTGAGTCCAGGGCTGGCCCGGCCTCCGCTCAGCGCCGTGCTCACGCCCAGCACAGCCCGGCCGGAGGGGCTTCGGGTCCTGGCCGGGAGGAGCCACTGTGCAGATGGGAACACTGAGCGGGGAGGGCGGGAGGGCTCCCCAGGGCTGGTGGGGCGCCCCCCTGCCCCAGCCTCACCTGTGCTGCTGAGCCCCACACTCTTCTCTGGGTTTCATTCATTCACGCCCTCGTTCACCCAGCGGCTCTCGGACCCTCTGCCGGGCGCCCAAGGCGGCGCCGGATCTCCCACCTGTGGAGGCACTAGAAGGGGGACCCCAGGGGCCCTTGATGAGCTGTGGGACCTCGGCCCCCACCTTCCTCCAGGCTGGGCAGGTCTGGGGGCTGAGGGGCTCGTGCGGACAGGCTCCGAGCAGGGCGCCCCACCCTGTGGAGGCCCAGCCCAGCCACCCCACAGCTGAGGCTCTTAGCTCCAGCCCCCCCCTTTCCAACCCAAACAGGGGTGGGGAAACTGAGGCCCAGCGCACCGGCTGCCCGGCAGGGACTGGGAGCTGGCTCTGCCCCGTCTGGCTCTGGCTGGCGGTGACTGCCCTGTGAGAGGGAGCCGGTCCCGCGGGGGGCGGGCAGGCGGGCTGGGAACTGGCCCGTGGCCAGGGTGGCGGGAGGGCAGACACGGAGCAGCTGTGCGGCCTCCGGCAGGACTGAGAATGGAAGGGCGGGCAGGATGGAAGGGAGGCAGCGCTCACGGCCTCCAGGCCGGCCGCCCGCCCAGCTGCCCACTGCCCACCATACCCTTCCGCCAGCATGTGGTCCCGCCCAGCCAGAGGGGCGCTCAGGTCCCCTCCCCTGCAGGGGCCCCTGGCTGGGCCGCCCGGTCAAGCTGCTGCCCTGGCCTCCGGTTCCCCCTGCACAGGCCGTGTCCGCTGTTGGAGGCACGGGGCAGAGGACACACACCAGCTCCTCGCCCCCGCTGGGTGACTCACACATGCCTGGGGCTGGTAACACCAACTTGGGGGCGTCTGGGGAAGGCTCAGTGAGCCCCTGGAAGGGGACATCTTGGAGACAACACATGAATTGTGGGGTCACAACTCTGCCCCAGGGAAGGGTATCCAGGGCAACAGGAGGTCGGGGGGCACAGGGACGGCGGTGTGGGGTGGGGACTGGGGGTGGCGGGTGACACTGGCAGAGACACCTGCCGGGCAGAGGGAACAGCATGTGCAAAGGCCGAGAGTCCCAGGCCGGGATCTGCTGGAGAAGGGTGAGGCAGAGGCCAGACAGGATGCCTGGAGCCCCATCCCGCTGCCCCCAGTGAGGCTGCCTCGAGGGGTGAGCCGGGGTGGCAGCGAGGCTGTCTGAGCACCCCAGGACCCCAAGTGCAGGGACTTGCATTTCATCGGGTGGGATGTGAGGCAGAGTCCGGCGGGCGTGGCGGAGCCCAGGTGCCCTCTGCCATCACCCCACCCATGCCCACGAGTGGCCCCTTTCCCAGAGCCCAGTGGCGGGAGCCTAGATTCTGGCTGGCACCCCCTAGGACCTGCTGGGTGACCCAGGGCCAGCGGGGTCCCTCCTGGGGCCTCAGTAAGGGCCCAGCCGTCCTGGTAGAACCATAGGCGATATTCTCAAGCTGCTGCCATGAAACCAAGAATAACCAGAAAAATAAACAGGCAGATGGTTCCTCTAATATTGGCTATTTTGGCCCTGGAATGTCATCGCGTGGGGGGCGCGGGCACACACGGGTGCTGCGTGCCTGAGAATCTCCTTGTGCCCAACAAACCTCAGGTCCAGAGGTCCCCCCCCAGCCGGGCCTCCCCAGCCCGGTCCCACCCTGCGTGGCCTGGGAGCAGGTGACCTGGCTGCGAGCCACCAGCTTCACGCTGTGTGGCCTCAGGCGCATCACCCATCTCGCTGGGCCTCCGCTCCCTCGTCTGTGACGCCCAGGCCGGCTGTGTGGACGCGTGGACGCACAGCACCTGGCCCAGCAGAGGCTCCGAGCACCCTGGCCAGGGAAGAGTGTGTGCCCATGGCGGAGGCACGGCTTCCCTGCACCCCATACGTGGCAGGTGGGAGGCACCCACAGAGAACACGCAGGGACAGGTGGGCAAGGGGGCTCGAAAGGACACACCCCTCCCTGCCAACGAGGGGAGTCAGCATGGCCCCGACTCCCCGTGGGGTCTGGGCCTTTGTTGCGGGGCGCAGAGCAGGGGCCCAGTGAGCTGTGAGTGGACGCAGCCCCCATTCGTGGGTGTGGCCATCAGGCCGGAGAGAGAGGAGCCCCAGGAGGGGACAGGGTCAAAGGGCTCGGGAAGATGCTCATCCTTCCTCTGTGGGCGGATCCTGGGTTCGAGCCTTCACCAGGGCTCGGAGAAGCCCCGCCCTGGCAGCTGGGAGGTCCAGTCAGGGCCCCGCTCAGGGGGAGCCCAGAGCCGCCGCATTGCTGCTGTGAGGACTGTGAGCCTGGTGGGGCGCGGCTGGCCCTTCTCACTCCCTCAGACTCCTCCGGCCACTGCCAGATTTCATTCATGGGCTCACTCACTTATTCATTCAACAAACCGGTTCCCAGGATCCCAGGTGAGACCCTGGAGCTCTGAGACCTGAGCCAAACACGGTTAATGGCTGGTGGAGGCACACGCCTCCCCCCTGGACGGTTGCCCTGGCCCGGTCTCCAGGCCACGCCCAGCACTGTGCTGGGCACCACAGACGCACGCGGCCCCGCCCAGCTGGCCCAGCTTCAGGGTCTGCTCCACCTCTGCCAGGCCCTGGGCACCTGCCAGGAAGGGGAGGGACAGGGCCATGCCTCCCCTGGGAAACCCTAGTGACCCCATTTACCAGGTGAGGACCAAGCCTGCTGAGGGGGGACAAGGATGGGACGGCCACTCAGCAGAGAGGACGGGGAAGAGATGGTGGGAATGCAAAGTCAGAGGTGAGGGCCCAGGCTGAGGCCAGGTCACGGCTCAGCGTGTGACCAGGGTCAGGGCTCAGCATGTGACCAGGGTCAGGGCTCAGCGTGTGACCAGCGTCAGGGCTCAGAGTGTGACCAGGGTCAGGGCCCAGAGTGTGACCAGGGTCAGGGCTCAGCGTGTGACCAGGGTCAGGGCTGAGTGTGACCAGGGTCAGGGCTCAGAGTGTGACCAAGGTCAGGGCTGAGTGTGACCAGGGTCAGGGCTCAGCGTGTGACCAGGGTCAGGGCCCAGAGTGTGACCGGGGTCAGGGCCCAGAGTGTGACCGGGGTCAGACTGAGTGTGACCGGGGTCAGGGCTCAGGGTGTGACCAGGGTCAGGGCTGAGTGACCAGGGTCAGGGTTCAGTGTGACCAGGGTCAGGGCTGAGTGTGACCAGGGTCAGGGCTCAGGGTGTGACCAGCGTCAGGGCTCAGAGTGTGACCAGGGTCAGGGCCCAGAGTGTGACCAGGGTCAGGGCTCAGCGTGTGACCAGGGTCAGGGCTGAGTGTGACCAGGGTCAGGGCTCAGAGTGTGACCAAGGTCAGGACTGAGTGTGACCGGGGTCAGGGCTCAGCGTGTGACCAGGGTCAGGGCTCAGCGTGTGACCAGGGTCAGGGCTCAGCGTGTGACCAAGGTCAGGGCTGAGAGTGACCAGGATCAGGGCCCAGAGTGTGACCAGGGTCAGGGCTCAGCGTGTGACCAGGGTCAGGGCTCAGGGTGTGACCAGGGTCAGGGCTCAGCGTGTGACCAAGGTCAGGGCTGAGAGTGACCAGGATCAGGGCCCAGAGTGTGACCAGGGTCAGGGCTCAGCGTGTGACAAGGGTCAGGGCCCAGAGTGTGACCAGGGTCAGGGCTCAGCGTGTGACCAGGGTCAGGGCTGAGTGTGACCAGGGTCAGGGCTGAGTGTGACCAGGGTCAGGGCTGAGTGACCATGGTCAGGGCTCAGCGTGTGACCAGGGTCAGGGCTGAGAGTGACCAGGGTCAGGGCTCAGTGTGACCAGGGTCAGGGCTCAGCGTGTGACCAGGGTCAAGGCTGAGTGACCAGGGTCAGGGCTGAGTGTGACCAGGGTCAGGGCTGAGTGTGACCAGGGTCAGGGCTGAGTGTGACCAGGGTCAGGGCTCAGCGTGTAACCAGGGTCAGGGCTGAGAGTGACCAGGATCAGGGCCCAGAGTGTGACCAGGGTCAGGGCTCAGGGTGTGACCAGGGTCAGGGCTCAGAGTGACCAGGGTCAGGGCCCAGCGTGTGACCAGGGTCAGGGCTCAGAGTGACCAGGGTCAGGGCTCAGGGTGTGACCAGGGTCAGGGCTCAGAGTGTGACCAGGGTCAGGGCACAGTGACCAGGTCAGGGCTCAGTGTGCCTGGAGGACCCGGGAGTTGAGCCCCAGTGCTGGGGTGACTGGAGGGGCCGGGCACAGGCCTGGGCAGCACCTGACCCCTCCCGGCAGCGCAGGGGCGAGGCAGAGGCCCCGCTGGGAGACCTCAGCAGGTGCTGACCCTGAGCCCCAGGACGGGGCAGCCCCTGCTCACCAGGCCTCCCTGCAGGCCAGCCTGGAACTGAGCCCTGGCCAGTGAGGGCTCCTCTCCTGGGTGCACCCCGCCGGGCGAGGCAGTGGGTTCCCCATCCCAGCAGGCAGGGCCGAGTTCTCGCTCCACAGGGTGGGCGCTGCCAGAGGGAGCCTGTTCCGGCCCGTTCACAGCGGGCCGGTCGACTGGCTCCCTCGGTCACTAGGAGAAAGGGGTCTCCCCTCCCCCTTCGCCCCTGGCTGTCCACACGCCGCCCCTCCTCCCTGCGCTCTCCTTTCCCCTGGAAAAGCCAGAAATGTCCTTATTTGGAGGACCGGCCGCGGTGGGGCCGGGGGCCCGTTAACCCTTCCTTTATAAATAAAGGGATAAATCTCAGCAAGTTAAACAGCTCGGGTGGGAACATAAACAGAGGGGCAGCCCCAGCCCAGCCCCACCGCCCCCGCCAACGTGTCGGGGCCACCGGGCGTTTATGTAACTCACACCCACTCGGCCCCTCCGCCTGGCCCTGGCCCTGGCTCCGGCTCCGGCTCCAGCTCCGGCCCTGGTGAACCCATGCCTGTGCCTCCACCACAACCAGGTGCCTGCCTCTCGGGGCTGGGAGGGAACAGGGCGCCCGAGGGGCTACAGGGGTGGGCAAACTTTTTGACTCGAGGGCCACTATGGGTTCTTAAACTGGACCGGAGGGCCGGGACAAAAGCATGGATGGAGTGTTTGTGTGAACTAATATAAATTCAAAGTAAAGGAGCGGAGGGGAGAGCAAGAGAACCGGATAGAACAGCCGGATCCGGCCCGCGGGCCGTAGTTTGCCCAAGGCTGGGCTAGAACGTCCCTGCCCCTTGGGAGCGGTCTCCTACGAGGACCCTCACCCAGGGCGTTGTCCTGGCACAGCCGTTGGAAGCGGGGAGAACAGGTGGGTGGGCCGAGGACAGGCCGGGCCTCAGGGCGAGGGTCAGCGGGCAGGTGAGCATTAGGTGGGGACCCTGGTTCCCTGGCCCCGACCACGTGCCGGGCGCTGCTGTGCTCGGTTCCTTCTCCGCGGCCCCTCGTCCCCACGGGGCGGGTCAGGACTCAGGCACAGGGCGGCTAAGTGACTCCCCCACTTCGCCCAGCGTGAGGAGGAGGCGGGTGGGAGCTGGGTTCAAACGCCACACACTGCCCTGCCCTCTGAGCTGAGCCTCACTGGTCACCTTTGTCTCCGAGGTGCCGCCTGGGCCCTGCAGAGAGGGGCAGGCTCGGAGCACCAGCCTTCTTCTTCTTCCTCCTCCTCCTCCTCCTCCTCCTCCTCCTCCTCCTCCTCCTCCTCCTCCTCCTTCTCCTCCTCCTCCTCCTCTTCCTTCTTCTCCTTCTTCCTTCCTCCTCCTCCTCCTCCTCCTCCTCTTCCTTCTTCTCCTTCTTCCTTCCTCCTCCTCCTCCTCCTCCTCTTCCTCCTCCTCCTTCTTCTTCTTCTCCTTCTCCTTCTTCTTCTTTCTTCTTCTTCTTCTTCTTCTTCTTCTTCTTCTTCTTCTTCTTCTTCTCCTTCTCCTTCTCCTTCTCCTTCTCCTTCTCCTTCTCCTCCTCCTCCTCCTCCTCCTCCTTCTTCTCCTTCTTCTTCTCCTTCTCCTTCTTCTCCCCCTCCTCCTCCTCCTCCTCCTCCTCCTCCTCCTCCTCCTTCTTCTTCTTCTTCTTCAATATATTATTATTGATGTCAGAGAGGAAGGGAGAGAGAGAGAGAAGCATCAATGATGAGAGAGACTCCTTGACCGGCTGCTTCCTGCACGCCCCACACTAGGGATGGAGCCCACAACCTGGGCCTGTGCCCTGACCGGAATTGAACCCGGGACCCCTCAGTCCCCAAGCCGACACTCTATCCACTGAGCCACACCGGCCGGGGCAGAGCACCAGTCTTCTGCCAAAGCTCCACATGGGAAGCCCGGGCCGGGGCAGCAGCGGCCGGAAGGCAGAAATGCTGGGTGCTCGGTGAGCAGACCAGCCGGGGCCAGCCGCCAGGGCTCCCGTGCCACCGGGGTAACCCCATCTCTTTCCTCCCAGGCCCGGAGCGAGCGCTGGCGGCCGCCGTCATGGCCTCTGAGTCTCCGGCGGGGCCCTCGGCCGTGGCGGCCCCCAATGCCACGGCGCAGGCGGCCGCGTGGGCCAACCTGAGCGCGCCCGAGGGGCCCCTGTTCCACGTGTTCGCGGCGCTGGACGAGGAGCTGCACCGCGCCTTCCCGGGCCTGTGGCTGGCGCTGCTGGCCGTGCACGGCGTCGTCTTCCTGGCGGGGCTGGCGCTCAACGGGCTGGCGCTGTACGTCTTCTGCTGCCGCACGCGGGCCTCCACGCCCTCCATCACCTACACCATCAACCTGGTGGTGACCGACCTGCTGGTGGACCTGTCGCTGCCCACGCGCTTCGCCGTCTTCTACGGCACGCGGGGCTGCCTGCGCTGCGCCTTCCCGCACATCTTCGGCTACTTCCTCAACATGCACTGCTCCATCCTCTTCCTCACCTGCATCTGCGTGGACCGCTACCTGGCCATCGTGCAGCCCGAGGGCTCCCGCCGCTGGCGCCAGCCCGCCTGTGCCCGGGCCGTGTGCGCCCTCGTGTGGCTGGTGGCCGGCGCCGTGACGCTGTCGGTGCTGGGAGTGGCGGCCGGCGGGCCCTGCTGCCGCGTCTTCGCGCTGACGGTGCTGGAGTTCCTGCTGCCGCTGCTGGTCATCAGCGTGTTCACCGGCCGCATCGTGTGCGCGCTGTCGCGGCCGGGCCTGCTGCGCCAGGGCCGCCAGCGCCGCGTGCGGGCCATGCAGCTGCTGCTCACGGTGCTCGTCATCTTCCTGGTCTGCTTCACGCCCTTCCACGCGCGCCAGGTGGCCGTGGCGCTGTGGCCCGACATTCCTCGCCACGCCAGCCTCGTGGTCTACCACGTGGCCGTGACCCTCAGCAGCCTCAACAGCTGCATGGACCCCATCGTCTACTGCTTCGTCACCAGCGGCTTCCAGGCCACCGTGCGCGGCCTCTTCCGCCGGCGCGCCGCCGAGGGCGAGCCGGGAGCCGGCGCCGAGGTCGGCTTGCGCAAGAGCTCCGGGGGCTCGGGCCACCGCCACGTCCTCGGCCCCGGCCCCTGTGCCCTCACCCAGGCCCTGGCGAACGGGCCCGAGGCATGATGGGCAGGACCCAGCAGGGGGCCAAAGGTCAGGACCGGGCAGGGCTTGCCAGGTCAGGACCGGCTCTGCCCGGCCAAGTCGGGTTCACCCGGGCCCGTGGGCGATGCCTGCGCAGGGCACAGCCGGGATCCCAGGGCCCCTGCGCCTGCCAGGCTCCAGGCCGGCGGGGGCGCTGACCCGCTCGCGGTGCCTGGGGTGTGGATGTGCCCTGGACGCGGGCGGCAGGAGCGCCTTCTCGCCGGGTGTCCCGTCCCCAGAGGGGTCTTGAGCCAAAGGGACAAAGGCTTGTAGAGACTGGGGCTCCACGAGAGTGAGACTCTCAGCCCGAAGCCTGGCCCGCGGCTCAGGGGTTAGGCCGTTGGCACGCACGGAAGGGTCTGGGGTTGGACTCCCGGTTCAGGGCACGGACCTGGGTGGCAGGTTCCCCAACCCTGCCCCCGTCGGGGTGCCTGCCGGAGGCAACCAACGGGTGTGTCCCTCTCACATCGATGTTTCCCTCTCCCCGCCCTCCCTCCTTTCCACTCTTTCAATAGAAAAATATATCCTCTGGTGAGGGTTAAAAAAACAATCGTCAACCCTCCCCCTCCCCACCTCTCCCCCTCCCCCTTCTCCATCCATTCCCCTCCCCCTCCCCCTTCTCCATCCATTCCCCTCCCCCTCCCCCTTCTCCATCTCTCCCCCTCCCCCTTCTCCATCTCTCTCCTCCCCTCCTCCATCCCTCCCCATCCCCCTTCTCCATCCATCCCCCTCCGCATCCCCCTTCTCCATCCCTCCCCCTCCCCCTTCTCCATCTCTCTCCTCCCCTCCTCTATCCCCCTTCTCCATCTCTCTCCTCCCCCTCCTCCATCCCTCCCCCTCCCCCTTCTCCATCTCTCTCCTCCCCCTTCTCCATCCCTCCCCTCCCCTTCTCCATCCCTCCCCCTCCCCCACTCCACCCCTCCCCCTCCCCTTCTCCATCCCTCCCCCTCCCCCTTCTCCATCCCTCCCCTCCCCCTTCCCTTCCCCCTTCTCCATCCCTCCCCACGGAGACAGAAGAACAAGCACAGAAAGGAAATGGCAGGGGACACAGATTTCCTTACGTGAGTGATGGAAAGGGCCCTGTCTGTGGGACCCCCACCCCAGGTGCTGTGATTTGCATGGTGAGACCACAGACCGCCGGGGGCGCTAGCTCGGAGCCGGCACTTGGGAATCTGGGTTGGCGCCTGAACCTGCCGCCGCCCGCAGCGAAGAGGCTAGCTCTGGCCCTCCGCCCTGCGGGAGGGCTACCCAGCACGTGCGGTGCCACGCTGGGGCAGGCCGGGTCCCACTCAAAACCCGGTCCCGCTTCCTCCCACCCCGTGCCTGCGGTAGGAGGCGGCTCAGGCCTTCCCAAAGCCCAGCCCGGGAGTGGCCTCGGAGGCCTGCCTGCTGTCCCGGAGGCCTGCCTGCTGTCCCGGAGGACGGCGGGCTCTGGTCCCTCCTGCGGCTGAGGAAACCCGGAGCAGAGACACCCAGGGCCCGGTCGCAGGCTCCGGTCGCCTGGCCGCACGGCCTCCTGCGCGCCCGAGGCAGAGGCGCTGACCAGCTGCCCGCCCGGCTCCCCCTGGCTCCCGCCCTCTGGGGAGGGAGCCTTCTCTGGCGGGAGCTTTTTAAAATACGTTTTTATTGCTTTCAGAGAGGAAGGGAGAGGGAGAGAGAAACATCCACGATGGGAGAGAATCAATCCCTGATCGGCTGCCTCCTGCGCGCCCCGCACTGGGGACCAAGCCCGCCTCCCGGGCACGTGTCCTGACCGGAATCCGAAAGGTGACCTCCTGGGTCATGGGTTGTGGCTCAGCCCCAGAGCCTCGCCGGCCGGGCTCTGGCTTGAGCTTCTGACCGCCTCCTCTGGCCTGGCCTCCAGGATTGCCTCCATGTGCCTCTGGCCCCCAGGTCTGCAACCCCTCCATCCAACCTGGTTCCTCAGGGACAGCAAGGGCCTGGGGGGAGCCGCCACCATTCGACCTTGAGAGGTGGCCCCCTGCCTCCCGGGGCCAGGGCGGGAATGGGGCCCACCTCATGCCTTTGAGAAGCCCGCCCAGTGGCGCCTGGAGAGCCCTCGCTAGATGGACCAGTCTCCCCATCTCCGCGCCTCTTCCGGGCCTGGCAACCGGGGAGGGGCTGGGGGCCGGGCCCCCGCATCCACCGAGGCTTGCTCCCTCCTGAGCCCCAGAGGCCAACCTGTGGGGGGGAGGGGGGTGTGGCGGGGAGGTCTCTGCATCGCCCTGCCCTCCTCGCGGCCTCCCTTCCGGATTTTCGAAAGCCCGAGTGACGCGAGATGGCATGTGTATTTATATCTGATGTAAACAGTCTCCTTGACGAGATGTCTTCGTCCCGAATTAAACCTGTTTGTCCCCTTCGTGCCCTGACTCACTGCTGGGCAGGGGTCGCCGAGGGCTGAGCGGGGCGGCCTGCGCACAAGCCCCGCACCCACGGCCCGTGCCCAGGCAGCTCCCGGAGAGGCTGGGCCAGGGGCTCCTGGTTCTGCCATCCCTGGCCTCTGTGAAGGCGGGGGATGGAGGGGCTGCAGCGGGCAAACTGGTGGGCAGGGTGTGGGCACAGTCATTGGTGTCGGGACACAGATGGGCAGAATGACGAGTGTCCAGGGAGGAGAGGGGGACATGGGCAGGGCGGCCGGAATGCCCAAGTGTCTTATCACCAAAGGTACGTCCTGCAGGGAGAGGGAGGGATGGGTCCACCAGCTGACCCCGGGAGAGGGCGGGGCTTGTGGGCTTGCACAGTGGGGCTTGTGGGCTTGAAGCGCCCCATAAGCCTGGGAGGTCAGGACTGTCACCCCCATTTCACAAATGGGGGAGCTGAGGCTCCGGGCGTGTGGCTCCCCGTTCCTGCCTCACACACAGCAGGTCTGCGTCCCGGGCCAGGGAAGCGCTGTTGGAGGGGGGGGGGGGGGGCGGAGGGGGCGTAGGACAGGCCCATCACTCTGGCTGTCTGGCACCCTCTGCGCCGGAGGCGGCGGGGTAAATATTAGGGCCTGTTTGGATTAGGCTCCATTAATAGCAGGAAATGTCACGGTGGCGCCCGCCTGGCTTCCTGGAGGCCCGATGCCTGGGGCAGGAGTCGGCGCCCCGCGGAGATGGATGTCCCCCCTGCGTCCTGGTTTAGACCCCACACTTGCAGCACGCCCCCCAACACCCGCCTCCCACACCCCTCCGCCTGAAGGCACAGGCCAGGGACACCCAGGAGGCGTGAGAGCTGAGAAGACACTCCCGGGCCAGTCACGCCTCATCCTCACGCCCTCTGGGGGGGTCCCCACGCCCCGAGGGGTCTGTGTTCCCAATTCTCAGAGGGGGACAGGGAGGGTTCAAGGCCACTAATGTCACCTGCAAAGGAGCTAGACTTCCCACGCAGCCCTGCCCGACCCCGGGCCAAGGCCTCACCACCCCTTGCCCCTTAAAGCAGCCAGGAAGGCTGTGGGCCCGGGGGCGCGGACCAGTGGCTGGTGTCGCAGAGGGGAGGGGGCCCCAGTGCAGGGAGCAGGGGAGGGAGAGGACAGGCAGGGGACTGAGGAAAGGGGGGGACAGGCCCCCTGCAGCCAGGCCTAGGCCCCTGTTCTTTCTCTGCATCCCCCCACCTCCACATGACCCCCCTCTTTGCCCCTCGGAGCCTCCGCTGCCCCGACTAGCCGTCAGCCCTCTGCTGGCAGCCCCTCCCCGGCCCTGCCCTCAGGGCTCCCACACTTTGGGGGGGCCATTCCAGTGCGTGGCTTGGTCTTAGTGGTCCCCCCCACCCACCGGGCTGCAGCTGAGCAGCTGACCTGGGGCCTCCCAGCTCCACCATCTGCAAGTGGGAGCCTTGGGCCCCGAGGGCAGGAGCCCGGCTCCAGACCAGGGCCTGGGGCGGGGGCCGCTCGGAGCCCCCCTCCCCACACTTTGCTCATCTGTAATTAGGGCTTAGGACACAGGACTCCCCAGCCTGCGGGGGGGCTGGCCTGCTCCCCCTGCGCACCCAGTGGGGCTGCACGCCCCCTCCCCCCGGGCCCGCGAGGACTTGCTTCTCTTTTTGTTTTTATTAAACGGGTTGGGGTGACATTGGTCCACGTGGTCACCAGGTCTCGGGGGTGGGTTTCTGTGTTACAGGATCGGTGAGTTGCACCGTGTGCCCACCACCCACAGTCCCATCTTCTCCCGCCCCGTACATTAGGACCCCTCCCCCACCCCTCCCCTCTGGCAGCCACCGCCCGCAGCCAGGACGAAGGGAGAGGGTCTGCGCTCCTACACCAGCCGGCCTGCCTCCCCGGCCCCGTCACCCCCAGGGCTCAGTTGGGGAGGGGGTCCTGGGCAGAGGGGTGGCCTCACACAGTGTGGGGTCCCCAGTCACACCCCAAGCCAGGGAGGCCTTCCTGGGGTGCCACCTGACAGAGTGGGGGCTCCCGAGGAGGCTCCAGGGGGGTAGGGGCAGGGCATGAATTCGGTGGGAGGAGCGGCCAGGGGCACAGCCCACCATCGGGGCCCCACTGTGGCCCCGGGGAGAGCCCGGGAGGAGGCAGCGTTCCCCTCATCTCCCGTGTCTCCCAGGGTCCCGGGACCCACAGACCTTCACATCCAGGCCCCAGGATGAAGCGAGCTGACCCCTCGGAGCCCCAGGTGTCCAGAAGCACTGGAGGCTTTGGGACCCATTCCTGGGGGTCCGGGGCCTCCTATGGGCCTGCGGGGGGTGAGAGTCCAGCTGTAGTGCATGGGGTGAGGCCCAGGGGTGTGAACCCCCCTCTATCCTGCCCCAGGCAGCACCTGGGACCCGAACCCCAGAGGCTCACAGAGAGGGCGTCACAGGAACAGCGGGGGCAGCGGCTCGCCCGCCCATGCACACCCCTCGGCCACACCAGCCTCTCCATCTGGAGGGAGTCACATGCCATCCGGAGCCTCCGTTTCCCCTTCCGTCAGGGAGGTAATGGCCCCTTCTACCCCGAGGTGGGGTTGTGCGCATGAAACACGTGTGTGTGTTGTATGTGCGTATGTGTGTGCGTCACTGTGAATGTGTATATGTTGTGTGTGAGAATGCGTGTTTGTGTGTGCGTGTTTGTGTGTGCGTGTTTGCCGGTGTGTGGGTACACACGGAGCTCAGCACTTCAGCATCAGTGCCTGACCTGAGCTATCGGAGGGAACAGGGCTGCCTCCCAAGGGCCCCACACATTCATTCATTTCCTCTCATCCCTTCACAGCCTCGCTCACCTTCCCCGTGCAGGCCTCCCCGCAGGCCCTCTGCCCCAGCACACACGTGCACACACACACACACATACGCGCGCGCACACACACACACACACATACGCGCGCACGCGCACACACACACGCACGCACACACATGGGCACTGAGACGCCCCTTTCTGGAGCACCCCTCTGGGTTACGCCCTCTCTCCGAGCTTCCCCTGGAGCCTGCACGCACCTGGCAGGGGGGCAGAGCGAGGGGCACATTCCAGGCTTGGGTTCGGGCACAGGACCCTGGGTTCTCAGAGCTGCCCTGTCGTGGCCCAGCCCCTCCCTCTGATGGGCTGGAAGCGCCCATTGGACACAGGTGTCTGGAGGCCTGAGGCCACCAGGTGGCGCTGCTGGCCTGGGAGAGGCGGCCAGCATCCCGGCTGGGAGTAACCCTCCTGGTCGCCTCCACCACCGGACCCTGGGAGGGGTGGCCCGGGGGTCAGCAGTCCCAGGCAGGTGCCTGGGGGAGGGAGGGGCACAGTTTCCTGGCCCACCCAGGAAAGATGACACGGAAGAGGGAAACCCAGGCCCCCCCCACGGGAACCTTCCAGGCCTCTCCTCCCCACCTGCCAGAGGGCGGGGAGAGGAGCCACAGTGAGGTCAAATGGTGAGCCGTCCCTCCTGTGGAGCCAGACCTGACATCACCTCACTCACCACCTTGCGAGCCCAGAGAGGCTCAGACACCTGCCTTGTGTCACACAGCCTGGCGGCGAGCAGGAGAAACCCGCCTGAGGCTGGGATGTCCTGACCGGCAGCACCGGCACTTGCCCCAAACCCAGGTGTCGAGGAAGCAGGAGACAGACAGATGGACGGACGCCAGGGAGAAACGGGCCGGGCCATGAGTCACTTGGTGGTCCCTGGCCTCTCCGGTCCGGCGAAAGGGACAGGCCGTGCTTGTGGGGACGGAGGGAGGGTTAGGGCCTGTCGCTTCCAGAAAGACCCAGGCTGTGGGACTGGGTTCAAATCCCAGGTCCGACCCTTCGTTGCTGTGTGGCCTTTGGGCGAGGGAGCCCGCCTCTCTGAGCTCCCCGGTACATGGCCTTGCTAATGCCAGCTCCTCGGCGTTGGGATGGAAATGTGGGGAAGGGACACGCATGCAACTTGGCGCCACTCACATGGCAGCGAGAACAGTCTCCATGATGAGACTCAACAAGCACCTACTGTGCTCCTGGGCATGGAATCGGGGGCGCAGCAAGGGACGAGGCACAATCCCCACCTCAAGGGGCTCACAGCTCTCGTTCGGTCACTGAGGTGAGGGGTTGGCAGAGATCCAGCCTAGGGCTCGACTGCCTGCCACAGGGTTGGGGAAGGCTTTCCAGAGGAAGTGGCATTCAGTTGGGTTTTGAAGGATGAGTAGGAGTTTGCCTCTGGGAGAGAAGCAAGCGAGGACATGCCTACCGCAGGCGTGTGGGGTAGAGCTCACAGGCGTGGGCGCGCAGGCCGTGTCCCGGAAGCACGGGCTCGGAGGCCTGGCTGACGGGCGGAGGACGGGGCAGCGCGCTGCCCACTCCGGCCTCCGTTCCCTCGTGTCTAAAAGGATGAAGGCCTCACCTTCGCACTGAGACAGTGGCCGTGGAGAGGGCCAGCGAATGCTGATGTGCCCCCTTTCATTCCCCACGCTCCCCGCGGGGGCCTGGCCATCTCTGTCCACACGTGGCTACTTCCAGGCCCAGCGCGTCCTTTCCCACAGAGGACCCGGCTCCCGGCCACGGTGGGGGCACAGGGGCTGGGGTGCGCCGCGCAGAATCAGAGTCTGCTTCCGACCAGAGAGCCCCGGCCCCCTGGATGGAGCAGAGCCCGGGCACTGTCACCAGGGGTCCCCCCACCTCCCCCACCTAAGCAGGAGCGGGCGTGGGAGCAGGAGCAGGCGCGGGAGCAGGAGCAGGAGCTGGAGCAGGAGCGGGAGCGGGAGCAGGTTCAGGAGCAGGAGCTGGAGCGGGAGCGGGAGCGGGGGCGGGAGCGGGGGCGGGAGCGGGGGCGGGAGCGGGGGCGGGAGCAGGTTCAAAAGCAGGTTCAGGAGCAGGATCAGGAGCTGGAGCGGGAGCGGGAGCGGGAGCGGGAGCGGGAGCAGGAGCTGGAGCAGGAGCAGGAGCCCGGGCATTGTCCCAGCTCCCACAGGTCTTGCCTCCTGTGGGGGTACAGGATGGGGTTGGCAGGAAAGAGCCCGGGCTGATGGGGTGGGAGGGGCAGGAAGGGCCTGTGGGTGTGGAGGGGGGGAGGGGGACCAGGCGGGCAGGAGGGGGTGGCTGAGGTGGGCAGCTTGCCCGAGGCGGGCCAGCTAAGTCCTGACTAGCCATGCCTGCCTAGGGGCGGGGGGCACACTAGAAGGCTGGAGGCTTAGGGTTTGAGACTCTTCAGACCCAGGGCCTGAGCCCCCCTCGCAGGGCAGGGCAGGACGTGTGGAACCTGCAGCCTCGGTCTCACCTGCGCTCAGGCAGCCCCTGGGGCGCAGCAGCCACCAGGTCAAGGCCCAGGCCCAGGCCCAAGGGGCGGGCAGGCTCAGGGGGAGAGGTGGGGGAGAGCACAGGGGTCCCCACCCGGAGGAGTGCAAGCCCCGCTCCCACCCTCATGGCCCTGGGCTGGGGCCGTCCCTCCCCCATCTGCTTGGGGATCCTGACAGGGTCATTCACAGCAGCCAAGGGGCGGACAGCGAGAACCCCATCGGCAGGTGGACGATTCGACAGCCACTGGAATATTCCTCAGCCATGAAAAGGAGGAGGCACCGAGACACACACACACACACACAACACACACACACAACATACACACACACAACACACACACAACATACACACACAACACGCACACACAACATACACCACACACACAACACACACCACACACACAAAACACATACACAACATACACAACACACACACACACGCACACACACGCACACACACGCACACATACGCACGGCGTGAATGGGCCCCCAAAACACCGGGCTGCGTGAAAGGAGCCAGCAGAAGGGCTGTGAGGATGGCACGTGTCCCTGCTTCGCCAGGACAGGCCAGTCCACAGGAACACGGGCCGGGGGTGGGGGCGGACGGGGGGTGACTGCCCGCGGTCCCGGGCCGCCTGTGGACCTGGGAGACTCGGGGACTCGGCAGGGGGCTGGCAGCACCGTCCCTCCACCAAGGGCACTGGGCTTCCCGCTTTGACTGTCCCCTGTCTGTCGTGTGAATTTCACCCCCAGGAAGAAGCCTACTGGAAAGCCCTCGTCTGAAGGGCGGGGGTCAGGGCAGCGCACAGGGCTGGCGAAGCGATCCCCCGATGTGTATACTCGGGGAGCGCCCGGCTCTGCCTCCCGCCAAGCCCAGCTCCCTAAGGCCGGGCTGGCCGGCTCTGGAAGTTTCCAGGGAGAAGGTCTCCTAGAGACTGGCCAGCAGGCCCATCAACTTCCACGTCACCTCCCACACCTGTCATTCCAGGAGGGACCCCAAGGCCACGCGTGGGACTGGTGGGGGGCGAGGCAGCCCCCTGTGGGCACGCCTGTGGCCTGGGGGCTCCTAGTGGCACTGCTGAGGGTCCCGGGACAGGCCCCCCACCTGCTCCGTGATGGCGGCGGGCGGGGCTCGGCTGGCCTCTGGCCCCACAGAGCTGTCGGAGCCTCCTCGGCTGCTGTTACACAATCACCCCGACTCAGTGGCTTCCAACAACAGGGACCCTCTGACCTTCCCCACGGCCAGGAGGCCTCAGATCAAGGGCAGCCTGCTGGCTCTCTCCAGGGAGAACCTCTCGCCCCCCCTTCCCCAGCTCCTCGCACCCGGGCCATGCTGTGCCTCTGCCCCCCCCCCCCCCCAGCTCACCCAGGGCCCAGGCAGGCCCCACCAACCCTGCCCACCCACCAGGCCCCATGTGCCAGGCACACTCCCTCCCCTGCCACCCGGCCAGAGCAGCATCCCTCGGGCAGTCCACGGAGCTGGGCACAGGCCTGGAGCCCAGCGGGCGTAGGGACAGCTACCAGGTGGCCAAGCGGCGAACAGGCCTCCCGGGCGCCTCCCCACCCCCACCCGGCGCCCTCAGCCCAACCTTGGCCACGACGCCTCACCTTCCCAGCCCTGGGCCGCGCCAGCCACTCGGAGAAATGAATGTTCCCACCCGCTGACTCACAGATGGGAACACGCCGAGGCCCTGCCAACGGCCACCCGGCCCGTGGGGACACTGCCCTGAGAAGCCGCCGGCCGTCTCGTGGGGGCGGGGGGCTCGGCGCCCTGGGCCCTCTGCAAGCTTGTTCGCGCCCCACGAGGAGGCAGGAACCCCATCTCATCTGACAGGAACTGAGGCTGCAGGGGGAGGAGCCTGGGGTCCAAGTTCCCTCCCAGGTCAGAGGTGAACTGGCCACTCACCCGAGGCTGCTTCTGGCAGGGACTGGTGCCTAGGCCTGCCGCCTGCCCTCTGTCCCCTTCCCCCTTCCCCCCAGCCCATCCCTTCCCCGCCTCTCCCCCTCCTCGGGAGGGAGACTTCAGATCCGACCTCTGAGCCTGGGGCACCTCAAGGACCAGCTGCGCATGGCTCCTCACCGTGAACAGCTCAGAGGAGAGCCAGCCCCAGCCCCCAGCCAAGGGGGCCTCAGGGACCCCATGGTCCCGAGACGGACACCACACCAGGGATTGGAAAGACTCCCCAGCCTGGACACCCCACCCCCGTTGTCCCCTGCCCGGAGGGGCCTTGCTGATGGACGGGCTGGGTCTGCAGCCCTCCCTGGGCCGGGAGGTGAGCTGTGGTGACAGGGTCAGCGTGGTCCCAGGCACAGAGGGACCCAGCTGTGCCAAGGGTGAGGTTTGCTGGGCAGGCAGCAGGGGGGGTCTCAGGGGGAGGCTGGGGATGCTGGGAGCTGCACTGCTTTGGGCCTGGGTGGAGACCACACTGAGCCTCAGTCTCTCCCTCCATAAAATGGGTGGAATCAGACCTCCACCCAGGGCTCAGAGGGGCAGGTAAGAGACAGACTCCACCACCGACGTGGGGCCTGACCCCTCCCTCAGCGGGTTAGCTCCCAACATGTGATGCAGGCCTAGAACCCAGCCTGCCTAACCCCAGAGCCCACCCTGAGGCGGAGGTGGCAGAAAGGTCACAGTGCCCAGGCCACCCACCAGGGCCCAGGCACCGGGGTCTTTCAGGATACTGTGTAGACTGTTAACCAGATTTTTTTTTTTTTTAAATTCATATTCCAGTCTGGCTAGTGTAGGTCAGTGACCGAGCGTCGCGCTTCCCGGTCAGGGCACAGGCCCGGGTGGCCGTCTTGATCCCCAGTGTGGGGCATGTAGGAGGCAGCCGATCAGTGATTCTCGCTCATTATTGATGCTTCTGTCTCTCTCCCTCTCCCTTCCTTTCTTAAATCAATAAAAATATATTTAAAAATTCGTATTCCATGAAAATCTGTTTGGGCGCGCTCTCATTTGTAGTAAGTATTTAAGATCCGCAATAGCACTCCGTGTGGGGTCCTCGACAAGGTTCTTTTCCGCAAACATTTCGTAGCATCACCTTGGAAAAGGGGTCAAATATACGGGGAGGGAGGAGCCTGGACTTGGGGCCCTGAGCACACAGTAGGGTTTACAGATGCCACACTATGAAGTTGTACACCTGGAGCTTATATAATGTTCCGGCCAATGCTGCCTCAATACGTTTCATTTAAAGATTTTAAAAAGCTTCTGGTCCAGGCGCAGGGAAGGTGGGACTCGGACCAGAGAGGCAGGGAGGGGAATGTTGCTCCTCATCCAGGTGTGGCTCGGGCCACAGCATCATTCACAAGCAGCGCGGTGGGCCGATGGACTGGGAGAGGGAGCCTGGGAGATGGAGATGCAGAGCGATGTTATCGATATTATCATCATCGCTGCTGCTGAATGTTCATTACAGGCCTCGCCATTGTTCCCGGGTCCCAGGTGCTCTATCTCCAGTTCTCACCTCCGTGGCCGGGAAGTCTGGGAGTGCCTACGCTGGGTTAAGCATTGCTCTCTATTCAAAAATTAGAACAGACCCCCGACACCCTGGTGATACCCAAGAGTGGTCGGGCTGGGGCCCCAGGCAAAGGACTTGCCTTAGCTGCTGCGGCCACAGTGGTGAGGCCAGCCGCTGCCTCTTTGCATCTCTCCCGCCTTCCTCTGCTGTGCGATGCCGGGTGGCCAGGCACCCTCTCTGAGCTCAGCTTGCTCCCTGCAGAATGGGGGTGGGTCTCGGGGGCCACCTGCAGCAGGGACTCGGCCCTCACCGGGGTCAGCCCCGGGGGTAGGGGAGGCTGCCTGCCCGCACCAGGCACACATGCCCCCTGGTTTCCCCTCTCCAGCTGCTCTGTCCCTTCCCCTCCATCTCAGGGGCGTCCAGGCTCCCTGTGACTCAGTGCCACCTGCGGGCAGGCCCGCCCTTCCCACTGGGCATGCGCAGAGGGCACACCACCTGTGGGGCTGAGCATGCGCAGAGGGCGCACCGCCTGCGGGTGGGGCTCCTGGGTTGAGCATGCGCACGGCCTCCTCCCAGACCCACCAATCAGAGCCGGCGGGAGGGGCGGGCGGCCGCCCTCCACGTGCACCAAGTCCCGGGAACCGGTGGAAGCGCCTCCACCCGACCCACGGCAGCCCCCGAGGCCAGCCCGTCGGAGGACCTGGTGGCGCTTGCCTCCTGCACGCAGACACCCCCTTCCTCTGCTCCCCCTTCTGGTCCCATCCAAGCTCACAGCCTCACCTAGGTCGGAACCCACCACCCCAGCTTAGTCCCCTTCCCGACGGCCACTGTCCTGGATTGAGATGAACAGCATCCCAGCTCCCCACCCCCCTCCCCCCCAGACCTGGCCAGGCCCTGCCGGGTCCCCAGCCCCCACCCACAGCGGCCCGGCCCGGCAGCGGAGCGCCTGCCACAAGACATTTGGATCCCGGATCCCACCGCTTCCTACGCTCCGTTGGGTTCTCATAGCCACTTTCCTGGCCCCGTTCCCTCTGCGATGCGCCCTCCGAACGCCAGCCAAGCATCTCTCCCAAGGCCAGACAGTCACAGGGCTCACTCACTGTCCATTTACAAGATTAGTGTCTGCCCCAGGCTGCGCTCCGGAGGGCAGGGCTGTCCCTTTTGCTCCCAGCTCAGTCCCCGGGGCCTAGCATAGCACCAGACACACAGTAGGTGCTCAGTACATATTCAGGAGGTAGGAAGAAGAGAGACGCACACCCCGAGGCTGGGCGCAGGGGGCCAGGGGGAGGACCCCAAGGACTTATTCTGAAGGAAGATGAATGATGAGCGGGAGGTTGGCTTTCTATCCCGGAGCAGAGCTCAGGTGAGATGAGGCCACACCCAGAAAGGGCGATCCCGGCGGCCTTCCTGGCAAGGCCACAGGCAGCTCTCGGTGGGCACCCACCGTGCACACAGAGGACATGGAAGCCGCCCCGTGGCCCATGACAGCGGGGTCACGGAGTAGCAATGGGAGGCCCCTCGCCCGGGCCACAAGCTAGATGCGCTCCCGACCCAGTTCTCTGTGTGCGGAGTCCTGGGCCAGGGCGGGGGTAGGAGGACTCTGCCTGCTAGCCTGCTCCCTCAGAGCTCTGGGGATCTGTGGGGACAACCCCTGCACCCCAGGTGTCACGGGGAGGCCCTCATGCTGGTGCTGGCCCTTCCTTCCCCCAAGGCCCTCGCCTCCGGCCCTGCGGGGGGCCGCCCTGGCCCAGTGCCCACCGGGGTGTGAAGTGCTTCCCGAGGGCATCCCCGGGGAAGCCCCCGCCAGCCGCCTGCTGTGGAGTCCATCAAGGAGGCCTTCCTTCCGGCCTCAAGCCGCCAGGGCCACAGGGGTCAGGCCTCGGGTCACCCTGCAGCTGGGGCAGGAAGCCGCACATTAGTCTGGAGCGGGGGTGGCCAGGGGCCGGGAGGCTGACCCCTGGGCTGGGGACACCAGCTGTCTGGGTTGACACTGACTGGGGCAGGCCTGCTGCTCTGCAGCCGCGCACTGGACAGTGGACAGAGCTCAGACTCAGACTGATCTCTGAGCCGCCCGGGCCAGGCCCCTAAGTCCATCGGGTGTGCCCCACCTGGGCTGGCACCTGAGCGGCGAGTCCGGGGCCTCCCACCATCCTCCCGGCCTCCAGCGACCTCCACCGCCCGTCGCCCACACCTGGGCCACCACGTGGCCACTGAGCGCTGGAGGCGCAGCTGCTCCCAGTCCAGAGGAGCCGTGTGCATCGCCCGCCCGGTTTCAAAGACCGAGCATAAGAAAACAACATAAGATGTCTCCAATTACTTTCCATGCCAATGACGTGGAAATAATATCACGGATATATCTGGTTAAATAAAATACATTATTAAAATAAACTGCACCGATTCCCCCCCTTTTTAACATGATGCCCGGCTGGCATGGCTGAGCGTTTGAGTGTTGACCTATGAACCAGGAGGTCACAGTTTGATTCCCGGTCAAGGGCATATGCCCAGTTTGCGCGAGCTTGATCCCCAGCATGGGGCGTGCAGGAGGCAGCCGATCCATGATTCTCTCTCATCATTGATGTTTCTCCCTCTCTCTTCCTCTCTGAAATCAGTAAAAATATATTTAAAAATAATAATGACGTGACTGTGAAGCTTCCGAGGTGGCTCGCCTTCGGTTTCTATCGGAGATCACTGCCCACACCGTCCTCCGAGGGAGCTTTTGGGTGCAGACTCCGAGCTAAGAGAGGTGGGGGATCTGCAGAGCCTAGCGTGCATCACACGTGACAACTCCGTGCAGCTCCGAGCTCAGTGCCCGAGAAGAGAGTGGTTTCTTTGACACAGCCACGCCCATCGCTTTACAGAGCGCCCAGGGCTGCCTGCGGAACCGAGCGATAGCAGCGAGCCTGACCCTCCAAGATGGAACTGTTGGCTGACCCCTGCCTGAGGTGATCTTCACAGTCCCCTGGATAGGTGCTGTGAGCCAGTGGGGAAACTGAGGCATGGGGGGGGGCTGAGTAGGCCATTAGGTCCACAGTGCGCCCCACCCGGGCTCAGAGGTGCCCAGCAGCCCGGCCTTTCCCAGCTGCACAATCCCGGGGCTCCGCGCTGTTTTTGTTTGTGGAGGGTGTGATGTGCCTTTAAATATTCATGAATCGCCCACACTGATTGGAGGCCAGACGCTGTCCTCAGCACTTAACACAGTCATGGGAACGATCTTAACCACCTCCCTGTGCTCCTTAGCTCGGGCTGCCGTGACCCACCCCACAGACGGGGCGGCTGGGATGGGGCATCGGGGGCCTCACGGATCAGGGACTGGGAGTCCAGGATCAGGCGGCCGCAAGGTGGCCCCCGAGGACCCTGGTCCGGGTCCTGACCTTGGTCCCCACGTTCGCTCTCCCTGCGTCCCTGGGCCCAAGCATCCGCCTCTCCTAAGAATGCCAGTCAGATGGGGTCCAGGCCCACCCTAGGGACCCGCTATGGCGGGGTCACCTCCGTGAAGGCCCCTCAACAAGGAAGTCCCCCCCGGGGCCCTGCGGGTCGGGACTCAGACATCGGAAACTGGCCGGGCCCATGTGGCTCAGTGGTTGAGCATCGAACAACGAACCAGGGGATCATGGTTCCATTCCCAGTCAGGGCACATGCCCAGGCTGCTGGCTCGATCCCCAGTAGGGGGCGTGCAGGAGGCAGCCGATCCATGATTCTCTCTCATCCTGGATATTTCTCCCTCTCTCTGAAATCAATATTTTTTGATTCAAGAAAAGAAAAAAGAAATCTGGGTGGCACAAGTCAGCCTGTAACACCCCAGAAGGGAAGACTCACCACCCGGTTTCACGACAGAGGGCGGCCGGCGGTGAGAAGAGGACCAGGACCCGGCCCGCCCAGAGGGCTGCGGGGTCACCTGGAGGGGAGGCTGGAGAAGGGGGCCCAGCCTGTGGGTGAATGAGGCTCACCAGGGCGCTGTCACAGTCACATTTCAACATCTGGATCCTTGCAACAGCCTCCTCCTCCTCCTCCTCCTCCTCCTCCTCCTCCTGGCTAAGTGGCTGGGCGCCGGTGATCCCTGGTTCTTCTCCAGGGCCCGGTGCGTTCCCACAGGTGGGGCGGGTCCTGCCCTGCCCGGGGAGCAGCCCAGCGTGGCACCTTCCCGCCCAGCCACCCCACCCCCGGGCCAGGATGCCGCTGTCCCCTGGCTGAGCCTCCGCGCGCACATCTGTGAAGCAGAGGACTGGGTGCCTGGCCACACCCAGGACAGGACACCCACAGCAAGCACCCCGGGAGGGCGTCGCTGGGAACCCCACCGCGGAGGCATGTCTCTAATGCTCAGAAAGTCCTGCAGGGCCCGGCCGGCGGGGCTCAGGGGTTGAGCGTCGACCTGTGAACCAGGAGGTCACGGTTCGATTCCCGGTCAAGGGCACATGCCTGGGCTGAGGGCTCGGTCCCCAGTGTGGGGCGTGCAGGAGGCAGCCGATCAAGGATTCTCTCCCATCATGGATGTTTCTCTCTCTCTCCCTCCCCTTCCTCTCTGACATCAGTAATAAAATATATATTTTTAAAAAGAAAGCCCGCAGGGGCCTGACCAACTCTGGTGGGGTGAGCGGCTCCGGGCGGGGGGGGGGCGGGGGGGGCGGGGGGCAGGGAAAGGCAGGCTGGGCTGCACCTCGGCTTCTCTCAGGCCCTTTCCTGCTCTGGGGTGAGCGCCCCGAAGGCTCTCAGCTGTGCCTTTGAGCCGGTCCACGCGCGCGGCTGTCTCCCTCCCACGTCTCCGGGCGGCGGGAACGCCTTGGGAGCGACGCTGCATTTGGGCTCAGCTTGGGCGGTAGGGAGCGTGCGCAGGGCGGGCGGCGTGCTGGCAGAAGGAGCAGCTGGGTGGGGAGCGTGGCCGGCCACTGACAGCAGCCCCTCTGGGCACCTCGTAGTGCAGGTGGGAAGCCTCCCGCAGCCCCCGCCCGCCCCCCCTCCGGCCCAGCCTTCCCAGGGGCCGCCGGCTTGGAGCAGATCTCAGGCCTTGGTCCTCTGCAGGTGCTGTTCCTTCGGCTGGAACAGCTTCCCCACCTTGTCTGTGAGCAGAGACCAGCTCCCCGACCACCTGACTCAACGCCGCTCACCCAGGAGGCCCCCTGAGTCCGCCCGGGAGCCCCGGCTGCGACTTGCCTTCCCCGCGACGCCGGCTCTTTCCCTGAGGAGGAAACTGAGGCACGGGGCCCTGGGTGCAGGGGACGGGACACGGGCTGCTGTTGGCCGCTGTGCAGGGTCCGTGGGTGGAGAATGGCTGGGGGTGACCTCGGCTGTGGGAACCCCGCTGGGGCCCAGGTGGCAGCAGGAAGGAGGGGTCTCGGCCAGGGACTGCTGGTGCCTCGTTTCCTGAAGCTGCCTAAACCCTCGGGCCCAAGGCCGACCCTCAGGGGACAGCAGCTCAGAAGCAGGGGTCCGAGGCACGAGGCAGGCGGCAGACAGCAAAGCCGGGGCCTGTGCCAGCTCTGGGTGTGCCTGGGTGCGCGCCAGGGGGTCCGAGGGCCTGTGGGGCGAGGCAGGGGGGCGAGCGTGTCTGTGTGCGGTGGGAGGTGTGCGGGCGCTCCCAGGGGGCGTGGCTGTGGGCACGTGGAGGTGAGTGTGCAGGCCAGGTGTGGCGCGGCACGTCTGTGCATGCACGTGTGTCAGTGGGTTCACCTGCAGGTCTGCGGGCACAGTGTGTGCGTGCGGGCACAGTGTGTGCGTGCGGGCACAGGTCCCCAGCCCGTGGCAGGGGCCCCCAGGTGATGACCACAGGTCTCTCTCTGGAGGCATCAGAGACTCGCATGCCCCCGGCCACCCCTGCCAGTGCCATGTGGCACTCAGGGAAACCGAGGCAAGGAGCCGGCTGTCTGACTCACAGCTGGCAGAGGGCCCAGGGACTGGAACATCTGCTTCCGACTCCAGCCCATGCCCTTTGACCCCCGTGGAACGAGGGGGCTGGTGGGCACGTGGAGGTGAGTGTGCAGGCCAGATGTGTCCGGCTCCTCAAACCCGGAGCTCTCCAGAGACTAAGGAGGGACCCCGAGGTCCACACCCCCCGTGGCCACAGTAAACTCTAAAAGTCCCTGCTCAGCCCTAGCCGGTGTGGCTCAGTGGATAGAGCGTCAGCCTGCGGACTGAAGGGTCCCGGGTTTGATTTGGGTCAAGGGCACATGCCTGGGTTGGGGCTCGATCCCCAAGAGGGGGCGTGCAGACGGCAGCCGATCCATGCTTCTCTCATCACTGATGTTTCTATCTCCCTCTCCCTCTCCCTTCCTCTCTGAAATCAATAAAAACATATAAATAAAAAATAAAAGTCCCTGCTCAGAGAGAGAGCCGGCGGGGAAGGCGGCGCAAGCCGGCTCCCCGGGCGCGGGGCGTGGGCAGGGCCGAACCAACCCAGCAGGTCGGGCAGGAACTGGGTGGCCTGGTTCCATCCCAGCACCCGCCCTGCAGGACGAGGGTGACCTTACTCCTGGCCCGAGGACAGCCTGGGGTAAAGGACAGAGGGTTCAGAGCGGCTGTCACGGCGGCGGGGCCGGGCCAGCACTCAGCTCTCCACCTTGTCCCGGGCGCAGGGCGAGGCTCCGACGAGAGGGTGGGAAGGGCTCGGCACGGAGTAGACGCTCCGTCAATGCCAGCCGCCAGCCGCGTGAATTCAGGCCCACACCGCACGACGTCTGCGACCTCAAGCAGGAGTGGGGGCAGCAGGCGGGGCGCTGGGGGGCCTGGGAGATGCTGGGGCGGGACCCACCAGCACCCCGAGTGCCCAGTGGCCTCTGCATCCCACAGGGGCACCCCCGCTCCGGCCCTCTGCACGCTCCCGCTTCCTGGCTGCTGGTGGTTTCTCTTGTTGGATTTTTTTGTGGTTCGGAGCTTTATTTACTCTCGTGTCCCAGGCCCCCCAGCTCTGGGGGCCTGTCTGAAGCCCAGCCTGGTTCTGCCCGATGGCTGGCGACTTGGGCTGCATCACTGAGCTGCTCTAGTAACGGTGGCACCCGGTCCAATGCAGCAGGCTCAGCATTGGCGCTCTGTAGCCCCAGCCCAAAGTACCCCCCTGCTGTGGGGCCTCCGTTTCCCTGCCTCTCGGCCTGTCTGGAGGCAGCCCTGCCCCTCTGACAGCCCTGCTGTCACCCCAGAGCCTGGCCTCAGCCCAGCGGCTGCCCGCAGGTGGGGCAGGGGCAGGTGAGCCAGGCTGGGGCCACGCCTGCAGGAGCCGGTGGCCTGGCCCCAGGCCTGGTGAGGACAGTGGCCCTGCTTCCAGTTTGGAAAAGGTAACTCTTCGTCTGCGAAGGGCACGGAGCGGCCACAGCATTCGGGCGGGGTCAAGCCTCGGACTAAGGAGAGGGCATGATCCTCTCGTGGCAAAGGCACCTGCAAGGCCAGCACAGTTACAGCCAAAGGCTGTGGTTGTGAGCTTGCCCTTAGGGTCCGAGCCTGTGGCCCCACGTTGGGCACCGCATGTGCCGTGCTGGCACAGCCAGGTTCGGTGAGCCTGAGAGGGGCGGTGAAAGGCTGAGAAAGGACATACAAGAGAAGAAAGCTGGGTCCAGGTGGGACCCTGCGCTCCGGTGGAGAGCGAGCGACAGCACCACAGCCTGCAGGCCGAGTCTTTATCTTCTAGCAGATTCCACGGGGCAAAGGAAGGGCGTGGTCACAACGTTCTCCTGGTTTCGAATCCACTCAACTACAGGCACCTGGTCAAGCTTTGTTTACCTGCTGCACCTCCCGCAGCCCACATCACTCAGCCACGTGGTCCACAGGCTCGGACCATAAGGTCAAGCTCGCAACCATAGCCTTTGGCTGTAACTGTGCTGGGACTTGCAGGTGGCTTTGCCACGAGAGGATTGTGCCCTCTCCTTAGTCCCAGGCTTGAACCTGTCCAAACGCTGTAGCCGCTCTCCACAAAGGTGGGTGTGCAGTGGGCCAGGCCCAGGCCATGGTCTGGGGAAGGCAGGAGGTCTGGGCCCAGCAGGCCAGGCCCCCGCTCAGGCCTGCACACTCCCGCACAGTCGGGAGAGCAGCGGGCGGGAGGTCCCCTGGGCACAAATGCTTGAGCTGGGAAGGGGCGTCCGCACGGCTATGAGGACCTGGGCAATTGGACAAGCCAGCAGGGACGGCGCCCAGATGTCCCAGCCGTGTCCCAGCCCCCCGCGTGTCCCAGGCCCCCCGCGTGTCCCAGGACCCCACTGCATGTCTCAGGGCCCCCGCGTGTCCCAGGACCCCACTGCGTGTCTCAGGGCCCCCGCGTGTCCCAGGCCCCCACTGTGTGTCCCAGAACCCCACTGCGTGTCCCAGAACCCCACTGCGTTTCCCAGAACCCCACTGCGTTTCCCAGGCCCCCCTGTGTGTCCCAGGCCCCCCGCGTGTCCCAGGACCCCACTGCGTGTCTCAGGGCCCCCGCGTGTCCCAGGCCCCCACTGTGTGTCCCAGAACCCCACTGCGTGTCCCAGAACCCCACTGCGTTTCCCAGAACCCCACTGCGTTTCCCAGGCCCCCCTGTGTGTCCCAGGCCCCCCTGCGTGTCCCTGCTGATAATGGTCCTCCCGGGGCGGTCCCTGGCCTCCACCCGGCCGCCCCCTTCCCACAGCCATGCTTGTCTGCGTCACCCCCTCGCATTCCTTCCCATCGTCTCTGTTCAGACCCACCCGAGCTGGGGCCTCTGGGGAGGGAGGCCCACCAGGCAGGGCTTTCTGTGCAGAGGCCGCCTGAAACCCTCCAGGAAGCCCGAGGCCCCGGGTGGGAAGGGGTCCCTGGTCCTTCCCGGGTCTGGAAGGGTCTTATGCGGTGGAGACTTGACTGAGCCACCCGGGGAGGGGGGGTGGGACCTGCTTTAGGGCTGGGACCCTGGATTCTGAAACACTGTGACCTGCACCGAGCAGATGATCCGAGAGCGAGAGAGAGAGAGAGAGAGAGAGAGAGAGAGAGAGAGAAAGAGAGAGAGAGAGAGAGGGAGAGGAAGGGGCTGAACCTAGCTGGGAGAGGAGACACACGTCCGCCGTGGGCTTGTGACTGCCTCACGTCTGTGTGAGCGCCAGCCCCACACCCATGTCTGCTGTCGGAGTCCCGATGCCACCCAGAGACCAGTCCCCGTCCTCGCCAGAGACGGAGACCTGAGCCACACCCAACTCTGGGTCCCAGTGACACCCTAAACGCTGGCCCCACTGAACTCCGACCTTGCTCATGGGCGGGGGCTTGGCACCTGCCACGGTCTGAGGCCTGCCCCTGGTCACACTGAGCCCTGGTCCTGTTCACACCCGGAGCCCCGACCTTGCTCACACACGGAACCCTGACACCGATTATACATTAAGCCCTGATCCTGCGCAACTTATCGCTGGCGCTGCTGTTACGGGCTGAACCCTGACCCTGTGCGCTCCCCGCCCGGGCGAGTCCGGACTCCTAGCAGCAAGGGGTCTCCCCTCAGGGCTCCCCTGGCCCCAGCTCTGAGCCCCAATCAGAGGAGGGTCTGGGTGGCTTCCCAGGACTGCAGACTAAGGAGGGGCTGAGCCTTCCCTTTCCTCTCTGCCCGCTGCCCCCCTGCCCAGCGCCCGGAGCAGCCTCGGCTCAGCCACCGCACCCTCCCCCCGCCTCCCGCGTGCTGTGGGGAGGGGACCCTGGGAGCAGAGGACCTCCTGCGGAAACACACCGCACGGGCTCCTGGCACCGCGCCGCCCGGGAACCGGGTCAGCCCGCCGCACCGGCCCTTCTTGGCTCTGGACCCGTGGCCCCCAGCAGCCTCTCTTGAGCGGCCGGGCCTCACGGTCAGACAGGTGGCCCTGCTGCCGGCAGCCCGCTCCGGGGCGACCCCCCGGGGCCCGCTGGCCTCCGCCCCGTTATCACTGGCCCTTCATTCCCCTCATGCCTTTGGCCCTGCCCTCCCGCCTGTTTCTTCTGAAAACAAGAAACCACTTGCCCGGCGCGGCTCAGTGGTGGAGCGTCGACCTATGAGCGGGAGGTCACAGTTCAGCTCCCGGTCAGGGCACAGGCCCAGGTGGCCGCTTCGATCCCCAGTAGGGGGCGCGCCGGAGGCAGCCGATCCATGATTCTCTCTCATCGTGGATGTTTCTATCTCTCTCTTCCTCTTCCTTCCTCCCTCTCTGAGATCAATAAAATATATATTTTTTTAAAAAACAACAGGAAACCGCTCTGTAAAGCGCTTATCCCCGCCCTAGCCCAGCGCCCAGCACCGACGAACGAGGGCTGGCTCTGCGCCCACCCTTCCCAGAGCCTCGGCTCCCATTTCACAGGTGGGAAAACGGAGGCTGAAAGCGGCTCCGACAAGCCCCCTCCCGAGTCCCTCGGCCCATCCGCAGACAGTCCCGCGGCCTCAGTGTTGATGCGGAGTCTGCCTCCGCTCCCTCCCACCCCCTCGCCCCCCAAAAGGCCATGGAGGTGCCAGGTCCCGGCTCTGCCTTCAGTCCCTCTCCAGGCCCCCGCCCCAAAGACCCTGCAAAACAGGAAGCTCGTGTGTCCCTCCTTGGCCCAGGCCCTCCGGACCCCACGCCCACGGGAGGCCCCCCGGCACCTGCCGTGGACAGCAGCCCTCTCCTAGCCTCCGCCCTCGTTTCCCTCTTCTCGGGGGGCCTATCACCCCGGGCTCCTATCATTGCTTCGCTGCTCTGGGCCCCCTAGAATGAAGCCCCTTGAGAGCAAAGACTTGGTCCGTTTGTGCCATGCAGGCTCAGGGAACCCCCCGCACCTCGGAGATGATCGTAGGACTTCGTGTTCATGAATGAACACACACGGGGGGTGGGGGGCGCGCAGCGGGGCCAGGACGCCCCCGATTCGGCTAGTTTCTAAGCGGGGCCTGTTTCCTCTGTGATCTGGCCAAGGCGAAGGGGCCACCGCCCCTCACTTACTGGGTTACTTGTCTCCCCACTGGGGTGCGAGTTCCGGGAGGAGGGATGGCGTCGGCGTGTTTCCGTGGCTGGTTCCCCAGCACCTGCGACAGTGCCCGGCACAGTGTGGGTGCTCTGTCCGCAGGGACCGGAGGGACGCACGAAGGGATGCCTGAGGGGACGCGGGGATGCGGAATGGATGCGGAATGGATGCGGGAATGGAAACCCCGTAGGCCAGACGCGGGTGCCCAGGGAGGCTCAGGACGCGGTAGCCATGTGCAATCATCCCCCACATGAGCGCAGGCTCCATCCTCACCTCTTAGGTCTCCACCTGCAAAACGGGAACAAGAACCATCTGGCCCCTAGGGTTCCCTGGAGGCCCCAGGGAGCCTGGGCAGGAGAAGGGCATGGGACGTGGGGGTTGCTCTGTACGTGGTGACTCAGGACACAATCACGGCCCAGCATTCTTTTTTTTTTTTTTTTTTAAATATATTTTATTGGGAGGGTGGGGGGAGGTCAATGGGGAAAAAAAAGAGACATATGTACTACTATTTTTAATACTTCAAACAATTAAAAAAATGTAAAAAAAAATAAAATAAAAAAAAATAAAAAATAAAATAAAAAAAAATAAAATAAATAAATATATTTTATTGATTTTTACAGAGAGGAAAGGAGAGGGATAGAGAGCCAGAAACATCGATGAGAGAGAAACATCGATCAGCTGCCTCCTGCACACCTCCCACTGGGGATGTGCCCGCAACCAAGGTACATGCCCTTGACCGGAATCGAACCTGGGACCCCTAAGTCCGCAGGCCGACGCTCCATCCACTGAGCCAAACCGGTTAGGGCCGGCCCAGCTTTCTTATTGCCAGGTGCTGGGGAAGCAGAGATTGCCGGGCACTGGAGTAGTCTGGGAGGGCTTCCTGGAGGAGGTGCTCAGGGACCGGCCGGCAGACCTGAGGAGGAGGAGGGAGGGGACTGCTGGCAGGAGAAACCGTGAGCAAAGGCAGGAGAGAGCGTCAACCCAGAGGGCTGAGAGGGTGCGGGGTGGGGTTGGAAGCAGGGGTGCGGTTGGAAGTCTGGGGATGGGTGACTGGCTGGGGACCATGTCCTGGCCAGAGTACCCCACAGGCCCACCCTGCCTTTGTTGACGTCAGCAGGTGTGGCCTGCACCAGGAGCCCCGGATGGGGTGTCCCCGCCCATCACCTGCCTTCACCCTTCATGCTGAGAGGCTCTGCCCAATCCCCACCCTGTCACCTGCCGTGGGCGGCTGGCTCCCACTCCTCTCCCGGTCACCCTGGTCATTGGGTTCCCGGCTGAGCTGAAGGGCCCGATCCCCCCTCCCTCACTTACTGGAGATGCCGAGGCGACACGGCTGCTTCCCGCTCGGCCAGTCTAGGAGCTTCTTGCAAGCCCCGTGACCTTGGGCAGAGGGCCTGGGTTCCAATCCCAGCCCTCCATGTACCCACTGCAGGACGTGGGCCTGCCCCCTTCCCCCCTGAGCCTCCATTTCTCCCAGCCCACCGAGCACATGGCTGCGGGGGACGCGAGGTGACCCTGGTCAGCGGGACCCCGAGCTGGCACTCAGCTCCTCATGGCAACCGTCCCTCGTCATCTGTGGGCTCTTAGTCCGCCCCAGGCAGCATGGGGTCAGAGTGCACTCACTCTATTCTATTTTTAAATATATTTTCATTGATTTGGGAGAGGAAGAGAGAGATAGAAACATCAATGATGAGAGAGAATCATGGATCGGTTGCCTCCTGCAAGCCCCCCACTGGGGATCGAGCCCACAACCCGGGCCTGTGCCCTGACCGGGAATCAAACCGTAACCTCGGTTCATAAGTCGACGCTCAACCACTGAGCCCGCCGGCCGGGCTGCCACTCATGTTATAGCAGAGACTGTGCACAGCCAGGCCTGGGCGTGGGGCTGGCGCCCAGGGAGGGAGTCGGGCGCTCGGGGGCCCAGCAGCATCAGCTTCCATGAGGGTTCAGGCAGGAGGAAACCGTGGCACCGTCATTCTTGCAGCCCAGGTCAGGAAGGGCAGTGAGGGGCGGGCGTTCAGCCAGGTGCACATGCGCGGGGCGCCCGCTGTCAGGCTGCTGGAACCCTGAGCAGGGCTCCACCGAGCCGAGTAAGCATCCCTGTGACCAGGCCACGGAGCCCTCATCCGCACGGATTCCTGGGGGGGTGAGCATTGCCACGCTTTCAGAAGCCATCACCCTGAGGGAGAAGGGGAGAGGGACAGGCAGACATCTGTTGGGGGCCCGGAGGGGGCGGGGGGCAGGGAGGAGGGAGGACCCACGCGGTCTGTGGGGATCACTGGAGAGCGGCACCCTCACCTGCACGCCCTGTCAGCCCTGCGGCCCGTGCAGTCAGTCACGCACCTGCTTCCTGGCCTCCTCCCCCACCGCTGCCCCCACCCCCTCACCAGTGCGGAACCCCCGCTGCCTCCCCGGGCACCCCCATCGGCCCGTAAAGACCTGAGGGCTCCCTCACCCTCCGGCATGAGGCGATTCCCCCCCTGGCCGGCACCCCAGGCCTCTCCAGTCCGGCTGAAGTCAGTGTCGTATTTCACTGTTTTGTTTATTTGTTCTACATGTTTAATTGTGGAACGTAAAACAGCGACAGGAAGAGGCCCGGCAGGTGACACAGGCATCGCTGCCCGTCCCGGGGGGGGGCCTGCTGCCCCCTTCAGGTCACCTCCGCATGCATGACCCGTCCCTGCCCTGACCCCGCGTCCCTGCCCTGACCCCGTGTGTCTCATCCTAAACAGGTGTATTCCGGCTTCAGCCTTTGCCCAGGCCGTGCCCAGGCCGGAAGGCCGCCCCCTTCCAGGTGAGAAACCTTGCACAGCTCCCTGCTGGGAACCTCTGGGTCTGCCCAGGCCCGCGGGCGAGTGCTGTGCCCTTGGCAGCTCCGTGCCAGGCGGGCCCTGCCCACCCTCCCCCCAGGTCTCGCCCCTGTCTAGACACAGCGCTCCGTCCACTCACAGACCAGGAGCCAAGGCTCAGCAGGACAAGAGGACGTGGAATGGCCTGGAAGGAGCCCCGACTTCCAACGAGACACACACCTGTGACCCCAGGTGTCCATCCGACCCGGGTAGCTGTGCCAACCCCAGTGCCCATATGACCCTGGATCACCCGATGACTGTAGCCATATGACAGCTGGCAATTGTCTGACACCAGGGACCACATGACCCCCAGCAGACATATGAGCCTCCATGTGGCCAGAACCTGGGTGGACTTCCGATCCCAGGAAGCTGTGTGACCCCCAGGGGCTGCGTGGTCCGGGGACACTGCAGGACCTCGGGGAGCCTGCCACTCTCTTGGCAACTTGAGCACCTGGAAGTCCCGCTGTGGATCCGCCCCCAGGACTTCCGGGCAGGCACTGTCCTCTCAGGCTGCAGGTTCTGCTGTGGGCAACGGGGGGCTTGGCTTTGCTTGCCATCTGGAACCTGAGGGCGTGGCCCACTGGAGCGCACAGACAATCAGGTACTTCCCCGAGGGCGCCCAGCGGGAAGTGGCAGAGCTGGAATTCTGCCCGTGCCCTCTGCTCTCTCCACCTGAGATGGTCTCACCGGGGAGCGGGGGAGGGGAGGGAGCACAGCTGTCAGGGAGGCAGCTGGATCCGCACCCTGAGAACGTGTGTGCGTGTGTGCGTGTGTGCGTGTGCGCGTGTGCGTGCGTGTGGCCTGCCTGGTTCAGAGCAGGGGCTCAGACCTATCCGGGAATCCGTGAGTGTGCTAATGGAGAGGCTGGGGATTTGCCAAAGTTTGTTTTAAAAAGTATTTGTTGCTTCAAAAACGAAGGAGAGCTTTGCAGACAGCAGAGTGTCCTAAAGGGAGGGTCCAGCTAGGACACTGTCTCAGCCTGGGCTCCCCCCACCCCGTCTCCGGGCTCCTAGAGGCCAGGCCAGGCACGGAGGGCCCAGGGAGAGCGGGCTTATTGGTTTAATCACAGTGAAACCCCAGCTGTCCCAGTTGATCGCGCTCCTGGTAAGTCAATGCTGGCAGTTGGGTATACAGTAGCCCCCCCTTATCCACGGGGTACATTCCAAGACCCCCAGTGGCTGCCTGATACCGGGGACGGCACCAAGCCCCATATAGACTGTTTCCCTCTAACACAGACCTCCGTTAAAGTGTGATTTATACATCAGCAAGAGATTAACAGCAGTCACTAATAATCCAGTGATCAATTTTAAGTTCCTTGATAACAAGATAGTGGGGCGACTTGAACACTCCGAGCCACAGTCGGTCTGATTACCGAAAAGGCTGCTGGGCAGCTACCGGGCAGGCAGGGAGCGGCTACAGGTGGACACGCTGGTCAAAGGGATGCCTTGGGTCCCCAGGGGGCCGGAGCGGGGCGGGGCGGATCTCATCTCGCTCCTCCGAAGGGCCTGCAATTGGAAACCTATGAATTGCCTGTTTCTGGAATTTTCCAGCTCATATTTGCAGACGTTTTTTGACTTCAGGTAACTGAAACCATGAAAGCGAAACCACGGAGCAGGGGGCACTGCTGAACGAACTCATCCGCTTCCTACATCGGCCGCCAGGCAGGAGCTGTCCCCTTCCCTGGGGAAGCGCAGGGAACCGGCAGGGGCTGAGCGGCCGGACAAGGTCAGAGCGCTGGTCAGTGCCGGGCGGGGTTCAGCCCCAGAAGGCGACTCCGCGTCTGTGCTCCCGAGCGAGCGCCACCCCCTCCACTCCCTCCGTTTCACAGACAGGTTCATTTACAGTGAGGTCAAAGTTCAGGCCCAGGCCCTGTAACTCCAACTCTGTCTGCTGGTTGCCCCTCCACTTCCCAAACCCCTATGTGCCCCAATTCTGCTCCTCCCTCTCCCCTCTCCAGACCAGCGCGCCCACCTGTCCCTGCCTCCTGGCCTCAGGGTCAGAGGTGCTGAAGGTCGCAGGGACTTCCCACCTTCTGCTGCAGGGGCCCGGAACCCAGTGGGTCACAGGCACAGATGGAAGCTCTTGACCCCTGCAGGCCCGTGACCGTAGGAAACTCCTAGAGGGCTGGGTCTGGCCCTCAGCGAGTGCCTGTCGAAGTCGGCTCATGTTGTGTCAGGGGTGCGTGGACCCCCCGAGTCTCTCCATGGGCCCTCGATCGGAAATCCCTTTATTCTCTTTCTGTCTCCCTCTCCATGCAGACATGTCTGCAGCCCTACGGGGGCAGGTTCTGGGCTGCAGCAGTGACCCTGACCTGGGACCAGCCCCTCGGACAGGGCTCCAGACCACTAGGGAGACAGACAATGCCCAGTTACAGTGCGGACGAGGGGTCCTGAGCATTGACCCGTGGAAGGTGGGGTGCCTCAGAACTCATGGGAGTAAGCCACTGATCCTCTGAGGCAGGACACCCAGGAGGGCTTCTTGGAGGAGGCGGTTCCTTGCAGACCTCCAGAAATGGTCACGGTTACAGTTTGACCAGTTCTCGGGCCATGGGAGTCCAGGGGTGAAAGGGACACTGCCCCGCTCCAAGGGTCCACAGGGTTGGAGCGGGGAAGGCAAGGCTGCCCAGCAGTGATTAATTAGGACATTGTCACGCACAGGCTCCCCACAAGCGCGCTGGGAGGTCGACGTCCGTGCAAAAGAGCATATAGGACCGGCTCCAGAATTGGTGGGGCCCACGTTGAAAGCTTGAAGAAGTTAAAAATGGTGACAGCAGCCCAGATGCCTTGAGACTGCCCAGGTTGCACACCTGTGACAGGTAAGTGCCTGGCAGGACCTGCTCTGGGGCCAGGCCAGAATCTAGGTCTTTCTAACTCCGGGCAAGAGGGCTCCCCACAGCTCAAGTACTCTCCGCATAGGACCCGGAGCCTAGCCCTTCAAGTATGGATCAAGGCAAAGCTGTGGGGGGGGGCGGGAAGGGGTCCCTGCGGGCCCCATTCCCAGGCTGTCCTGGCGGCTGGACAGTGGGGCTACAGGCCACAGACACCTCGCACCCTTTGTGGCAGTCGGCTGGGGCTGCTATGACAGAATACCGGACTGGGCAGCTCAAACAGCCAATTTTCTCCCAGTTCTGCAGGCTGGCAGACCCGAGACCAGGGTGCCAACACGGTCAGGTTCCGGGGGCCTCCTCCTGGTTATGTTCTCACGTGGCCTTCCGTGGGGCGTGTGCGCAGGGAAGGAAGTTCACTCCCATCTCTTCTTATAAAGGCACTAATCCCATCGAGGGGGCCCCACCTTCCTGACCTGACTACCTTCCAAAGGCCCCACCTTCCAACCATCCCTTGGAGGTTAGGGCTTCAACATGGATTTTGGAGGGACCCCAACATGCAGTCCACGACACCCTTCTTGGTGGTGGCAGGTGGAGAGAAGTGTGGTAGAGTGGCCCTGCCCCGGGTCTTCATGCACACGTGCACGCAGATACGTGTGCACATACAAACACGCAGCGTCCCTGCACATACAAACACACAGCATTCAGGCACATGCACACCGGGGCCATGTTTTTCCCAACTTTGCTCTCTGTCCAATCTCTGTGTCAAACTTCAGGTCACGTAAGTAAATTAATCTGATGTTTCCACATCTCTGGCTTAGAACCCGCCTTCTAGATTTCATTCATGTGAAAGCATATGCACACACTGTTACGTATACATTCAGTTATCCTTCCAGAAGCGCTGATGGAGCACCTCCTGTGAGTCCGATCCTATGCTGGGCTCCGTGGCCGGGATGGCTAGTGGTCCTCCCCTTATCTGTATGCATTTCCCATTCTACCGTGAGAGCGCGGACCTTATTGCCAGCTCTAGTCAAAGCATCTGGCATGGCACATAGTAGGCACTCAGTAGTTGGTTGCTGACTGAATAAAAATGAAGAAGAAGCTATAAATACAAGCACGTACTGTTCTGCAAATAAGTAAACAAAATTATTAAGTCTGTACTGTATCAAGTTTCTTCTAAAAACATGATTCAATCCTCCGGACAACGCGTGAGCTGGTGTTAGTAGAAGCTCCTTGTTTTAAGTCAGGTGCCCAAGGTCATGCAGCTGGCACACCACACAGCTGGATTCGCCTCTGGCCGTGGGAGCAAAACCCCGTAGGGGAGCTGGGTAGACAGCAAGGAGCACCGGGGAGTGCCAGGTGCCCCTGTGGCCTTTATATGTGTACACCACTGATGTTCTTATTAATCCTTCACTGAAACATCACACACACACCCCCCTGTAGCCAGCACCCAGATCAAGAAACTGAATCTTTTACCAGCCCCCTAGACACTTCCTTCCTGTCCCCGTCCTGTCCTGGCCCTGGACCCCTCCCTCCGCCGTTCACCACGCTCCTGACTTGCACCACCATATAGAGAGTTCTACCGCTTTCTGTCCATGCCATCCGACATGCTTTGGGGTCTGGCTTTCTTTCCTTCCTCACAATCATTTGTAAGAGTCAGCCGTATTCTCGTGTGTGGGTGCAGATTATTCATCGCCATTGTTGTCATTCTATTGCGTGACTGTAACCCAATTTATGTATGTATCTGTTCTATCATTGATAGGCATTTTGGGTCGTTTCCCATTTTTGTTTATTACAAATGTGCTGCTATGAACACAAATAGGATCAGATAAGATATGCACCTGGGACAGAATTGCTGGGTCAAAGGGTTTGCACAGTGTTCCCAGGCGGCTGCATCCCTTTGCATCCCCACCTGCGACGTCTCAGAGTTCCGGTTGCTCCACTTCGGTGTCAACACTTGCTATTGTCAGGTTTTTCCATTCTAACTGCTTGGAGGTGGTGCCACACCCTTTGGGCTCAATCAGGTCAGCAACCCTGAGGTCTCCGGGTGCCCCATGAGAACACACAGGCCCCGAGAGGTGAGGTCATTTGTCCCGTCAGGGTGCAGGGCTGTCTGACCTCAGCCCATTCTATCACCTGTTTCTCTGTCTGTCTAGCTGCCTCCTCTGACCTTGCCCCCAGGGGTTCCCAGCAGCCCCATCCTGGCAATTATAGACAATCTGCTCGCAGGGTGACACTGGATGGGTGTCCCTGGCATGGGTCAGGCTGCAAGTGGGAGGCTCCATCTGGGGTCCTGCCAGCTCTTCAGGGAGCTCCCGGGTGGGAGGAGAGTGGGGAGGGAAGGTGGCCCTCAGCGAGACAGGGGGTGAGAAGGATTTGACCCGGATGGGGAGGCCAGGAGTGTTTGCCGCTGCACCTGGGGAGAGGTGTGTGCAAGTGCGTGCGTGCGTGTGCATGTGTGTGTGTGTGCACGAGTGTGGGCATGTGTGTATGTGTGTGTGCGAGTACATGCGCGAGTGTGTGTGTGCGCGAGTGCGTCGTGTGTGAGTGCGTGCATGTGTGTGAGTGTGTGTGTGTGTGTGTTGGTGTGGTGGTGGTGGTGGTGGTGATGGTGATAGTGATGGAAGGAAGGTGTCTGTAGAGGGGCCAGGCTGGTGACGGTGTCGGTGTCGAGGCTCCCTGGGTCCCTCTGGGAGGAGGACATTTGGGGACAGGCAGGCTTGGAGGTGAGCAGGGGAGGGGCAGAGGCTGCGGGGGTTCTTCCTCCCTCCCTCCCTTCCTCCCGCAGCCACCGAGCGGGATGGGCGGGATTCTAGGCCAGGGCTCCTAGGGAGGGCGGGGCTCAGGCCTTGAGGAGCCCGGGTTGGGGGCGCGCGGGACTCAGCTCCAGGGAGGAGGGAGGTGGGATGCGGCAGGGGCGGGGCCTCGGGGGCAGGGGCGGGGCTCCGAGGTGGGCGGGGAGACAGGCGGCCAATGGGCACGCGCAGCTCAGGCCCCGCCCCTGCCTCCCGCGGCGGCTGCTGCATAGTCATGAGCGCAGGCCGCGCTGCGTCAGCGGAAGCGGCGCGCGGCGGCTGTTTCCGACCCGATAAAGCGGCGTTGTCCCGGCGCGCCGGCCGCATTCTCGCAGCGCTCCCTCCGCGCCCGCGTCGCCCGCAGCCTGCCTGCCCGGCCGGCCCGCCGAGGAGCAGCCGCCGCGGTCCCGCCTCAGCCGCCGCTCCCGAGCGCCCGGGGCTCCGCGCCCCCGCCGCCCGCAGCGCCGCCCGGCCCGGCCGCCCCGCCGCCCCGCGGCCCCGGCCGTAGGAGACAGGTGAGCGGCCGCCGCCGGACCAGGCCCCGCACCTGGGCGCCCTGCACCTGGGCACCCGGCACCTGCCGCTTCCCCACCCCCACCCCCGCGCGGCTGCGGCCTCGAACTCCCCCGCTCCCGGCATCTCTTCCTCGGGGAGGACACCCCACGCCCAGCCCGGACGTCGCCTCCCGCTCCCGCCGGGACACCCGCCCGCACCCTTGACCCCTCCCTCCTCTCTCCGGGCTGCACCTGCCCCTCCTCGTCCCCGTCCCAGCAGCCTCCCGGGGCATTCCAGGCCCCGCTCCGAGGTGTACACCTTCCCGGGACCCTGCCCCGCGTCGCACCCCTTCCCTCAGCATCCCCTCCCCGGTTTCTCGGGTTTCTCTACTCCCAGAGAAGCCCGGCTGCTCGCCCCCGGGGCCACGACCTTGCCCCGCCTTGTCGACCTGACACCTCCAACTTCTGAGAGTTGCGCCTCTGCCCCCTCTGCCGGGAGCCCTCCCCACCCCGCCCCTGCACGCGGGCCCTCCGCGCCCCCAGCCGGTGTCGCACGCACGCCCCGAGCCGCTGCCCCCTGCGCTGCGGGTTTGTCTCACCTGCACTGTGGCAGGCAGCACCTCTGTCCTGTGGCCGAGCTCGTCCCTGCAGGAGAGGAGCCGGTGCGCCCTGCACCAGTCCCTTCTGCCCGTTTGCTTGTCTGCATCCCAGCACCGGTTCCCCTTTCCCCGAGCCCGCCCGACCTCCTAGAGCTTAACCCATTCCTCTCCAGGGCGGGTGGCTCTGCATTGGGTTCCGAGGGAGCACCTCCAGCCCACAGCTTCTCCCGGGAGCACATGCCATGGGGGGAGGGGGTGAAAGAGCACAGCCTCCTGGTTACCTATTTGCAATGTTTCTAGAAGGTTGGGGGTCCTAGGTAGTGTTTTTTTCCTTTGATGCCTCAGCTGACTCGAGCTAAAGGGGCCTGTAGTTCTGGTTATCGGGGTGTCTCCTAGCCTAGGGCCTGGGGAGCAGGGGAGAGTTTGAGTGATTGAAGCAATTGTGGGGTCAAGTGTTTGTCAGAACCTAAGTCCGTTTCTGCGGGAAAACCCGGCTGGCTCTTCCCAGGGTTATGGGCGCATGCCCTCACCTTCCTTCCCTGCAGTGCAGGCAGGCAGGTAGGGTGCAGGCCAGTCTTTCTCCTGTTTTGTGCTTGAATGAAAAGAAGCAAGAAAAAGCTGGGGGCAGGGTTTGCTGGTTAAAAAGTGTGACACACGGTTGGGCGTCAGAGACGTAGCCCCTCACCTCCTTTCCAAGGTGGGGGTGATTTTCTGTGAAACCGGAACGAGGTATGGAAGAGTCAGAGTTTACTGAATGCCTGGGAGAGATGTTGCAGAATCTGCTGGAAGGTGGGAAGGGGCAGGGCTGGGACAGGACAGAGCGCAGGCCCCAGCTGGAGTGACCAGGCCAGAGCAGGAACGGGCGGGCGGGGAAGTAGGTTGCCTTCACAATCAGGAATTTCGGCCCCATCCAGGCTGATTGTTTTCAGGGGCAGCAGCTGGAAAGGAGAGAAGTGGCTCGTTTGCGATGGATTTGAAATGCCTGTTAGTGATTTCGTGGTTGTAGGTGTGAAGGGTGCCCCCTGGGGAGGCTGCCCGGCCTGCTCCTGGCTCCCTGGGGCCTGTGGGCTTTCCTGGCCCCTGAGGCAGAGCTGCCGCCTTGCCCCCTGTCGCATCGGGAAAGCTGAGCGGAGATTGGACCGGCTGAGCTCCTAGGTGGGTTTCGGCTCTTAACATCCTGGGCTCTCTCTGCCCTCCAGCTTTGCTTCCTGGCGCGGAGGGGAGGTGGGAAGGGGTGGAGGAGTCTGGGAACGGGGTCCCAGGCCCCCCAGGTCTGCCCGCGAGGGGGGCTGCGGCAGCCGTGGCTCCCTGGCTCCCGTGGAGGAAAGCGGCCAGCATCTCGGTTGCTGGCTGTAGGGTTGGCCTCAGGGACGGGGTTGGGGGCAGAGCAGTGGGCTGAGCTGGGGTCCGGGCCACGCTGTTATTTTCTAATTGGGGCGCCTGTTGTGCCCGTCACTCCTCTTGTCCCCAAGGCCCGAAGCCCAGCCCCATGTAGCCGGCAGGGGTGGTTTGTGACTCAGCCTCACGGGCTGGCACGGAGTGAGGGCGACTGGTGAGCGCTGTAGGTGGCAGACAACCCCAAATTACTAGTGCCCTCTTCGGAAACACCCCTGGCAGAGCCCAGCCTGTAATTTGTGGGGCTGGAATGTGCTGGAAGCCGTGTTCCTACTGCAGACAGGGAGGATGCTGCCCCACGCTGGCCTGGTCCGGTTCCCGGGTTTCTGTGATCACAACAGTGCCGCGCTGCCGAAGGCGCGAGCGCTCAGCAGAACCCCGTTAGGTGGGCTGCCTGGACGCGAAGCCAGGAAACCAAGCATCCAGCTTTGCCAAGCAGAGATCTGACCAGAGAGAAGGAAGAGCCATCCCCCCGCCCCCGCCGTACCCCATCCCCCAGGAGAGGAGCAGCCACACGAAGGGGAAGGGGTGGGAGAGGACCCTGGAGCTAGGCTCCTGCTGTGCAGGGGGCTCCAGGCCAGGCCAGCCGCCCCTCCCCCGCCGCGCCCAGACAAGGTCCCCTTGTTTAGATTAGCTTAATTACCCTCCCAAATCCATGAACAAGGGTCTTTTTAGATGTGGAACTTTCAAAGTGCTTGGCCTTTTTCTTTTTTTTAAGGTATCAAATGCTAAGCCTTTGTGAAAGCAGGCACCTTCAGGGACCTGGGAGGTGGTGGGCCTTTTAAATGCGACAGGAGGCCTCCCTGGTCCCTGGTCCCTGGTCCCTGGTCCCTGCCTGAAATCAGAGGGCCTGCTCCCTTCAGGTGGGAACTGGGGGGTGCTGGCGGGGTGTGGGGGCCAGGCGGTGCGAATGAACCTGCTTGCTTTCTTGTAAGTGACTCTTAGAGGAGGCATTTTAAGAAGATTAACACTCCACAGACCTGGAGGGGACAGCAGAATCCGCTTCCTGCTTTCCTTTTGAGGTTGCATTCCCCCCGACCCGCCAGCGCCAGCGCATCGCGGACCTGCCGACCTGAGCCGATGCCCGGGGCTGGGGCCTGGTGCCCGGGCTGGGGCGGTAGGCGTGGCTCCCGTTGAGTGTGCTCACCTCGGTTCAGCCATCCCAGGCGGGCCCGGGTGTCCTGGGTTCCCTTGTGGACCATCGCTTTAAGGCCTGCCGGCCTTCCTGCAGGGGGAGGGCTGCGTCCTGGGAGCGCAGTAAGCCGGCCCTGCCTGCACTCGCTTTCTGAGAGGCCGTGGGAGATGACCGAGCGCCCGAAGGCACACAGAAAGGCTGCGTGCTGTGTGGCTGGTTTGGAACCGGAGGGGGGACAGGGGTCACACAGTCTGTCCGCCCCCCACCCCCAGGGGTACACATGGTGCTGGGCATCTGGCCCCCGGGTCCCAGCCGCTCCTCCCGCAGCTGGTCCCCCGAGCCTGGCCACCTTGCCCGCCCACCCCTACCTGGCCCGCAGCCCAGGTGAGGGAGCCTGGTTCAGCCCTAAGTCCTCGGTGTTTGCATCCTCCCAAACCTGTTGGAGGGTTTTGCTGGCAGCGAGGGGAGCTGCATTCCTGAGCCGGTGCCCGAGAGGCTGCTGGCTGCGAGCACGAGGGACCTTCCACCTGGGCCCGGCGGGCGCTGCTGCGGGCCCCGGGGTTTGCCTGGGAGCTCTGGAGCCAGCTGGCTTGGTCAGCGACCAGGTTCTGCCCATTTTAAAGAAAGGACGCTCCGGCGTGTAAAACACGCAGCTCTTACAACAGGTGCCAGGGAGGGGGCGCGGCGTGCCGGTCTGGGCCAGATGCGGGCCGCTGCGCGCACACAGATGGTGCTGCACGCGCTGAGCGGCCCTGGGCCGCGCAAGGCCGGCCAACGGTACAGGGCTCCTCTCCGCCAGCAGTGAGTCATCGTCTTAGGAAAATATATTTATCCCGGAGAGGACGGTTTTGGGTTTGGAATGGGAAAGGAATCGTCTCCCCTGAGTTACTGTGAAGGGCGGGGCTCGGCCGCTCCAGGCAGGAGGCGGCCTGCGGGGCACCCAGCCAGTGGGGAGCAGCGCTTCTGGCAGCCCCTCCACAGCCCGAGTCGCTGTGGAGTAACTGGAAAGCCGGGGGCACTGTTAGGTTGACATCTGAACTCTTCCTTGCTGATTTCAAGCAGCTGTAAAAGGTGGTTTCTAGAATACTGTAAATACAGACACCTAAATGCATCTCACACGTCTCCGCCGTGAAGGGCTCGGGGTGGGGGCCCCCAGCACCCTTTAAAAACCTGCTGGAACACGATGTGTTTCCCTTTCCTTCCTGAACTTGTATGTTTGCTCCGCCTTCCTCAGGGAGTTTGTTCTGACGGCACGTGCTTTCCTACTTGAGCAGAACTGACCACCCTACTTCTGTGACTGCAGCTCAGAACCCTGCTGGGGTGGGAAGGTGTGACCCCGCCCGCCCCCGGGTCCAGAGAACCTTCTGCGTAATTGGTATCATCAGTACAGACTCGATGGCGGGAGAAGGGTGACGTGGGTCTGGAGAAATAAGGCTGACCTCGAGTCACTGCGCCTCACAGCCCTGTGTTCTCAGGGTGAAGGCGGGACCCCACCCGCGGAGGCCGCCTCGCTTCGTGGCAGCACTCACTCGGTGGCCGCGGTCTGCGCCTGCCCCCGCAGCCCCATGTGGCCGGCAGGGGTGGTTTGTGACAGCCCCGACCACCAGCCTCTCCTCTCCGGCAGTGAGAAAACTGGCCCCTCAGGACCGCGCTCGGGTCTAGCAGGGAGCGGCCCGCACCTCGGAGGAGGCAGGGGCTGCTGACGAAACACTGCGGGGTTTCTGGCCTCGCTGACCCCCAGACACACCTGTCTCTAGTTACCACGCACAAAACAAACAGACCTGGGTGGGGGGCCATTGCAGGTGCCTCAATTAAAGGGATTACCGACCTGCCCTTGGTGCCAGCTCCGCCCTGTTGCTGGAACATTCCAGGAGAGGAGTGCCTTCTGCTGGCTGGGGAGGAAGGGAGTGTGAAGTGGCCCTGGGTGGGGCCCTCGGGGCTGGACTGTGCGTGGAGGTCTGCAGGGACACTCGTCTGAGTTCCCACACCTGAGGCTCGAGGCAGCCCCTGCGTGAAGTGCTTCCACGCGCTGTTTCACCGAGCCTGGGGGTGGGGGCAGGCGCCACGTGGTTAATTGGGACCTCGTGCGGCTCCCTTTGTCTAATGGTTAATGGCCTGTTTTCCCAGGTGTGCGCTGAGGGCAGGTGAGGGGACCCTTCATAAACGCAGGTGTTTCCTGTGGTTGGGTCTAAGGGGAGTGTCTGCAGCTCCAGTTTAATTGGCCAGAAAGGTGTTCTGGAGGCAGGAAAGGTGGGGGGGGGGGGGGGGGCCGGGTTTGGGTTGGGACAGGTTCTCCCTGCAGGAGTCCCGGAGCCTGTCTGCGGGTCCCCGCGCGGAGCACAGTTCTGGAGAGGGGTCTGCTTGTCCCCGGGGAGAGCCACTGGGTGGTGAGCGGTCCCAGGGGCTCGCCAAGGTGGGGCCTCTCCCGAAACCTCCCTGGGTCCCACTGAGTGCGGCGGGAAGCAGGCTGCCGGCCCGCTCTGTGGCTTTCCTCGCGGGGGCCGGCTGGAAGTGTGGCCCGCCTCCTGTTCTCAGCTGCCGGGAAGAAGCTGTCGCTGCGAATTTGGACTTGTGTTTGGGCACAAGACATGTCCTCAGAGGGAGGAGACCTTTCCTCCCAGGGGTCGGGGGTGCTAGGAGCTGCCCCCGATGGCCGTCAGGGCTTTGTGGTTCTCCTGGCAGCGCAGGAGACACGGGCAGGCAGCTCGCCCCTCTGGGCAAGTGGGTGGAGGAGCCTTAAAGGTGCCGCCTCCTTTGGTCCCTGCTCACACCCTCTTGGCATCTTGGACCTTGACCCTGAGTCAAGTTCTTAACTCAAAGGCTCAGGGAAGGCCAGGGCTGCTGAAGGGGAAACGGGCCCTCGGGTGACTGCCCAGCACGGCCGCTTGTCCTAGACTCTCCCCCTCGCCTCCCACCCAGGGTGCTGCCTGAACAGGACCCTGGGAAGGCAGGCGGGCTGTGTCAATCCGCTGCACCACACAGTGGGAGTCAGCCGCTCAGGCCTGCCCACTGCTACCCTCTGCTGGATGGAGCCAGACCTCCCAGGCCGGCTGGGCCAGGGCTGCACCCCATCCTCCTGCACCCCATCCTCCTGCGCCCCGTTCGGCACCCCGTGCCCCACGCGAAGGCAGCTCTGATGTGGTGAGTGGGTGCTCGGTGGGTTGTGGAGCTGAGGCTCTCCGCTCTCTGATTCGCCAGCTCAGGCGCCCAGTGGGACAGGGAAGGGAGGCGCCCCTGGAATTATTCGGGCGGCTCGGTGCTGTCGCCCCTAAGGGGGTACAGAGGCCAGAGGCCTGCGCCTCTTGTGCGTTAGCTGCAGCGGTCCAGGCCCGGCCTGTGCAGGGAGCTGTGCGCCCTGGCGGGGCCGTCCCTGGCTTCGTGTCCTTGGCCCAGAAGCCGCCCGCTGATCCGAGCTCCAACTTCTGTGTTGTAACCAGGCAGCGTAATGAGGACTTGTTCCTGGCACGCAGCGAGCCTGGAGAAATACACACCGAGGCCGGCCCCGTGCGGAGCGCCCGGCCTCTCTCTGCAGGACCCGGCGAGGGCTGAGCTCTATTACCAGCAGCCCCGCTTGGCAGGGAGGAAAGGGGGCACAGAGAGGTGAAGTCACCTGCCCAAAGCCACACAGTACGTGGCTGAGCTGGGGTGAACCTTGGAGCCACCTTGGAGTGTTGGGTCTTCGCTAACACCGAGCGGGTGTGGGGCTGCGGGCTGCCGCCACCCCCAGGAAAAGCTGGGTCCTACCCGCCCTGAGAATGTGTGTGCGCACAGTTTGGGATGTCGTGTCTTCCGTCAACACTGAGTGAGCCGCGGTGGCAACTTCCCGTAAAACAGTGAGGTTTAGCATTAGTCCGCTGCCGAGTGGATCTGGGACCCTGTCTCCGAGGACCCACAAATGAGCCGATGGCAGTGACACTGGGAATTGAAAACGCTGTGAAGAGATGGAGGCAGGACGGTGTCAGGGAGCCAGGCGAGTGGACGCGGCCCCGGTGCCAGCCCTCGGTGGCGTTGTCACCAGCTGTTATCGGCCTGTCCTTGGGCCGTCCGGCGGTTGGCGCAGCGGCGGTGAGGCTGCGGGCTCTGGGCAGATAAGAGCCTGCGCTGTGTCCGTTGTGGTTGTGGGGCTCAGATAGGTCTGCGGGCCTGTGGGAGAGCCTGGAAGCCGGGCCAGCGCGGCCGTGGTTTCTGCTGCTCGTGATACGGTTTGGGGAAATAGTTCTCAACCCTCTTCCCGGGATTTCCTCTGGATCCCTCAGAGCCCGGTCCACCTGGGGATTGTTCTGCCCACAGTCCTGCCGGGACCCGGGGCCTCTCCCCACAGCGCTGCCTTCTCCTAGCCACGCAGTGGCCGCTCGGCTGTAGGGACGTGCTTACCGCTCTGTGAAGTCATGGGCCCAGGTGATTCAGTCGCCCGGGCGGAGGGGCAGGGCCACCAAGTGGGCTGTAGACCGTTTCTGACCGCCTTACTGCCATCGCGGTGAGCTGAGCACGTTCCTGGTAGTGTGTGCTGAACCTGGGGGCCGCTGCTGATTCATTCTAATGGACCGAGTCACCCTGAGAACCCGGCGGCACGGTGCTTTGCGGGGTGGTGTGCCCGCCTGTCGGCTCTCCTCCCCGAGTGTTTCCGGGGCCACCGTGGGGACCGAGGGAGTGGCCAGGCCTCGCTGTCCCTGGTGCATCTGCGTCTCTCCTGCACCCTGATCTGTGCCCCTGGATCAGCCAGGGCTTCTCTCCTGGACTCATCCCTCCTGGGGGCCAGCTCTCTGCCAACATAAGACCTCGAAACATGGCGGTGCCTGAAGCCCCCGGGAAAGACAGTGCGAGCCTGGCAGACCCGGGCCTGCTCCGCGGACCCCACTCGCCTTCCCACCTGCGAGCCGAGGCCGCTGGGTGTGACCCCGGGAGGGATCCGCAAACGGGCTGACATTGGCCACTCGCTGTTGGCTTTCAAGGGCGGAGTGTGTCTCAGCCCTGGCATGCCCTCCTGGTGGGCCTGGTGGAGGGTGCGGGGGAGGGCTGAGACCCGGGAGCCTGGCCTGCGGCTCCGGGTCCTCCGGGCTGAGTGGGGCTGGCCTGGTTCTTTTTGCCACAGCTGGTCTTAAGCCCCAAACCAGGATTTCTCAACTTTTCAACCCATTCTTTCTCCCTTTTTTTTTGGCTGATTTTTCACCCTGGGAAGATCTTGTCTAAATTTACATTTTTTTAAAAAAATTGCAAGACAGTTTTATGCATGCAGTATTCGCTTCCAGCCTGAGCCACAGGTGCCACGCTGTGCTGGCTGCCGTGGGCGTGGTCCCGCGTGTGCCCGTGGAGTGCCCTGCGTGTCCCCCTTCCCCGTGGGGGTGATGTCAGCAGGCCGCCGTCTTTCCAGGGAATTGTTGCGTTCTGACGTTCACGTGTGGCTTGTCCCTCGGGGCACACAGGCCCGTGTCTGAGGGACCTGCCTGAGCACCCTGGTGGAGGCTCTGCCTCCAGGCTGCACTTGATAACCAACGACCCAGGACTTGGAACTTCTTTTTTAACTTTTCACCCAATGCCCTGACCGGTGTGGCTCAGTGGATAGAGCGTTGGCCTGCGGACTGAAGGGTCCCAGGTTCGATTCCGGTCAAGGGCACATACCTTGGTTGCGGGCACATCCCCAGTGGGAGGTGTGCAGGAGGCAGCTGATTGATGTTTCTCTCTCATCGATGTTTCTAACTCTCTATCCCTCTCCCTTCCTCTCTGTAAAAAGTCAATAAAATATATATTTAAAAAAATTTTTTCACGCAAGGTGTTCATTGATTTTAGGGAGCGAGTGAGAGAAACATGGATCACTCGCCTCCTGTGTGTGCCCCACCAGGAACTGAACCCCGGCCTCTGGTGTCGAGGACGACGCTCCAATCAGTGAGCCACCGGCCCGGCGACCAGCGCTTCTTGAGTCGGCCCTTCCCAGCTGTGTGGGGCTGTCAGTTCCCATCGCTGAGCGCTCCAGCGCCCCGTGCGTCTGGCGTGGGGGTCGCTGTCACTGTAGCTGTGGTGGCCTTCTGTTGCCAGGAAGTAGATGGCCTCCACATGTAGCCTGGGGGGGTGGCCAGGGCCGCCCAGAAGGTGGGGGGCAGCACCGAGGCCCTGGCCGCACAGCCTTGCAGCCCGCGGCTCGGGCCTGTGGACAGCAGGTGGGCGCACGGAGCAGAGGCTGTGGGAAGGGCGGCCGTCAGGCCTTCGCGGTGCCTCTCCTCCACTCGGCCGCCTGCGCGGCCAGGCTGTGCGTGTATGGGGGACCGGCCTCTCGGCCTTCCGGCCGCCTGGCGTGGTTTCCTGTTTGGCGAGAGCTGGTGGCCATGGTTCGTGGTAACCGGGCCTTGAGGAGGTGGCAGAGGAAGGCGCTGCGTTGGCCCCTGGCGCGGCGGGTGCTTGGCACTGCTGTCACGGAGCCTGGCGTGTTCACGTCGCATGTGCACGGCCACTTCTCCTTCCCGGGGCTCCCGCTGGTGCGGGCAGCCTGGAGGTCACCTGCGGGCAGTCCAGCCCCGGCCGAGATGCGGGCAGGAGCACCGGGAGGGCCGGATGGGGGGGCAGCCTCCTAGCTCTGGGCCGGAGCCCCACGCCCAGGGCAGCCTGCAGGCCGCGCTGTCCCTGCGCCCGGCCAGAGGCCCCGCCCGCCCGCCCGCGTCCCGCCTGGGCAGCTGCCTCGGGGCACCTGGAGGGGCTCCTGCCTCTAGGAAACGGGAGCCTGTGTGTCGCCGACCTGGTTTCTTCCTCACTCGGTCTTCCTCAGCTCCTCCTCTGCTGGGTCACTTCCCATGGAGGAGCTACCCCTGTACGCGGAGCTTCAGCACAAGCTCCCGCCCCGGCCAGCGCGTGGCCAGCCGAGGGGAGCCTCGTCCGCCGCCCGGCTTCTCCGACGGGGTACCAGCCCCTCACCTCTGCGTGCCTCGGGCCAGGTCCAGACGAGCGCTTGGTCTCTCGTTTCCGGTGTGCCCGTCTCGTGAGGCCCAGAGCACCGTCCGCTCTGCGCTGCCCTGGGCGGCCTCCTCGCTTTCTTAGCTTAGAATCCACCTTCCTTCCTTCCTTCCTTCTTTCCTTCCTTCCTTCTTTCTTTCTTTTTCTTTCTTTCTCTTTCTTTCTTTCTTTCTTTCTTTCTTCGTTTTTTACCTTTTTTTTTCTGTATGAAACTAAATTGCTCAATTCCGTTCTAAAGGAAACTACAGGAGGGAGGACGGACTGAAAAGTTATGAAAAGGTTGTGTAATGACCATCTCGGGGCAAGAATTCCTGTACCCATCGAGGGACCCTGTTCACGCCCCTCCCCCACTCCAGCTGGTGGTTTCTAACCGGGTTGGGGTCATGGATTCCTTTGAAAATCTGGTGAAGGCTGTTGGCCACTTCCCCACAAAAACACAAGACCCCATCTTCTTACACTTTAGGGAGTGAGCGCTCACGGGTCTTCTGACACCCATCCCCGGCGGTTGTCCCAGCCGAGGAGCCCTGTCCTGTGCTGCCACGCGCGGACCTGCAGGCCTGGCCGCCTGGTCTGCCTCTGGGACCTGCAAGACGGGAACTTGGCTGCCATTCTGAGTGGGGGATGGGGATGGGGTGTGCTCAGTGCTCCAGAAACAGGTGGACGGGCTGGCGCTGGCGTGGGCAGGCTGGCCCCAGAGGAGTGGCTGGAGAGGACCCCGGAGGGGTGGTGGTTGTGGTTCCTCGTTGTGACTGTGGTTAGCAGCGACTGCCCTCGGGACGGGTGGGGGAAGGGAGGGGCACGTGCCTCGGAAGGCAGCCTGCGGCAGCGGTGCCACGCGGGTGCCCGTTCGCTTTGTGGGAGAATGTGGGGTAGTTAAAATTAGCCGCGAGAGCCACAGCGCGGAGGCTGTCCAGCAGCGTTGAGCAATGTGGCCCCGAGATAAGGCCTGGGAGCGGGCGGAATTCCTGGGCCCGAGCCTGCGGGCAGAAACGGCGCTCGGCCGGCCCCTGATCCGTGCAGCGGGGGGTTCCGTGAGGGGCCCACTCTGCCTGAGGCCGGGCCACCCGCTTGCCCAGCCTTGACCGCTAGTTCCCTGGAGGCCCCCCTGCAGAGGTCACGCGCACAGGGCCCCACGGCCTCTGGCACGTGGCCACTTAGTTCCTCTCCAGTCAGGCCCAGTGACCCTCCAGCCCGGCCGCGGGCGTCCGCAGAGGCTTGAGACGGCCCAGCTGCGCTCCTAGCCGGGACAGCCCGCGTCCCACTCGTTTGTAGTCACCCCTGCACCCTTCCAGCTGTCGGGGGAGCGGCTCCGGCCCTCGCAGCCTGTGCCCAGCCTGATGGGGCGTCCGCTGACGCCCGGGGCCCCTGAGCTCTGCTCTCAGGGCCGCCCCTGCAGTGGACGGGAGGCGGCGAGAGGCCTGTTTTGAACTAAGATGCTTGACCTGGGTCTTCCTTAAGGAGCAGGCACCGCCTTTCACCACGTTTCCCCCTCCCCCCCGCCACCCTCCAGTTCTGCTGGATGTGCGGGCGACCACAGGCCGTGAGCGGGACAGAGTTGGACGGGAGGAACTCGCCTGAGCGTGGAGATTCGTGGGGTGTAGGTGTCCTTTTGGACAGAGGAGGAAGGGGGTGGGGGAGCGGGAGTCTGAGATTGCGGGAGTGGAAATGGGCCGGTCACAGGAGCCTCCTGAAGCAGGTTTTCTGTCCGAATCCCTAAGCAAGAAAGGGGGCGGGGCTAAGAAAACAAAACCGAAAACCCCTGGGCTCTGCCTGATGGCAGCCTTCCTGGGACCCCGCCACCTTCCCAGCCTGGGGCCCCGGTGCTGACGCCGTGGAGGAGGTGCCCACGCCGGGCTGCCGTCCGTCGTGCCTCAGTTTCTCCCTCTGTCCGCGGTGCTCACACCCTGCGCCGCGCCACACGGAGGCTCCAGCTCATCCCCGCGGGTCTGCAGCGGCAGGGGCTCCCGGCACCCCTCCTGCCCAGCCCCAGGCGCAGAGCCGAAGGGACAGTCTCCCGCGGGTGGGGGTGCAGCTCCGCGGGGAGGGACGGCCCGTGCTGGAGGCGGGCGTGGCCTGGCGCAGCCTGCTGCTCTCGAGGAGGGCGGCGTGGTGACGGCATGGTGACAGGTGGCGTGAGGCACCTTTTATGGCCTATTTTTTCTTTTTTCTGCGGAGAGCAAGGGGAGGGGGAGGGAAACCTCGATGTGAGCGCAGACATGGACCTACACGACCCCTACTGGGATCGAGCTCGCATCCCGGCATGTGCCCTGGCCGGGGACCTCACCAGCAGCCTTTCAGTGCACGGACACCGCCAGCTGAGCCGCTCGGCCGGGGCTGCGTTGTTTTCCTGACAGACTCATCAGCTGCTCAAAGGAAGGATCTCCGTAACCAAGCGCATACTTTTCATGTTTGTACGTGACCGTCTTGAACCGGTTCAGCCATCTAGGCCAGAGGCGGCATCCTGGTCCCGGGGCTGTTCTTGGAAGGGACTGGGCTGCAGGAGGGAGGCCGCCCTGCGGGGAGGTGGTCCGGAAGGGGCACAGCCACTGCCCTGGCCCTGCCTGAGGCCGTTGCTTCTGGAAGCGCCGTTACGCCCAGGTGACCTCACCTGCCAGGCCGCGGCCGCTGAGTCACTGAAAGATGCTGCACGTTGTACCCGCCGGGAAAGGCTGGTCCGTGCGCTGCGGTCATGTCTCCTCCCTGTTAACACGGGTCCTGAGGAAGGAGCGAGGTGTGTGCGTTTACGGGGTGTCCCTCACAGGTTTGCCGCCGCCCTGCAGGCCTTTCTCCTGTGCTGAGCGGCCCTTGGTGTGTGGACCTCAGGGTGGGTTAAGGCTCGTGGAGGCCCAGGCGCTCGCTCGCCCAGCCGCCTGGTTGTGCCCTGGGGTCCCTGCTCGGCTGCCCGCGCCTTTCTGACTGCATCCGGGGAGAGCCCCGCGCGTGCTGCCGGTGGGAGCCGTGTTCTCCACGGGATCGGGCCCGCGCACGGGAGGTTGGGGTGTGGCCGGCGTGCTTGGGTGGACATAGAAGGCTGCCCTCCTGTGTCCCATCTCCGTCCGTCCTGCCGAGGAAGAAGTCCAACCTTATCTTTAAGGCCAAAACCAAGGCCGTGTCCAGAGCTGCCGTCTCGTGGTAAAGCTTAGTCCTCGGGGCCCGGGCGCCTGCCGCCGGCCCACACGGCTGCAGACCGCATGGTTGCGGTGTTCTGGGCGAGAGCGCTGTGTTCCCTGGGGTTCCATTATCTCGGGCGTGGGAAAGGCGGGAGCTTTTCTGTGTGTGTGAGTGTGATTTTTAAAATCCTCACCCAAGGACACGTGTGGTGCTGTTTTTTCATTGATTTTAGAGAGGAAGGGAGAGAGGAAGACAGTGATGTGAGAGAAACATCGATTGGTTGCCTCCTGTGCGCACCCCTACTGGGGATCGGACCCAAAACCTAGGTTTGTGCCTTGACCGGGACCGGAGCACATGGCCTTCTGGTGCGCAGGGCGGCGCTCCGACCAGCTGCCCCAGGCGACCAGGGCCGTGAGCTTTTTCAGAATAACCACCTTCCCAACCGCCTGTGGGCTTGCGCTGCCCCAGCCTCCCAGCCAGCCTGCACCTCCCCGGGCCCACGCGGGCCTCCCTGCTCAGGCACTGCCCCTGCTCCCCGTCCGGGGTGCTGATCCTTGTGGGCAAAGCCGTGGCCCCCTGGCGTGTGTGGGCAACTTCCTGGTGCAGCAAGCTAGTCCGGCTCCCGGATTGTCCTCAGCCCTGTCCGGCTCCCGGATTGTCCTCAGCTCTGTCCGGCTCCCGGATTGTCCTCAGCTCTGTCCGGCTCCCGGATTGTCCTCAGCTCTGTCCGGCTCCCGGATTGTCCTCAGCTCTGTCCGGCTCCCGGATTGTCCTCAGCCCTGTCCGGCTCCCGGATTGTCCTCAGCTCTGTCCGGCTCCCGGATTGTCCTCAGCTCTGTCCGGCTCCCGGATTGTCCTCAGCTCTGTCCGGCTCCCGGATTGTCCTCAGCTCTGTCCGGCTCCCGGATTGTCCTCAGCTCTGTCCGGCTCCCCGGGATTATCCTCAGCTCTGTCCGGCTCCCGGATTGTCCTCAGCTCTGTCCGGCTCCCGGATTGTCCCTGCTCTGTCCGGCTCCCGGATTGTCCTCAGCTCTGTCCGGCTCCCCGGGATTGTCCCTGCTCTGTCCGGCTCCCGGATTGTCCTCAGCTCTGTCCGGCTCCCGGATTGTCCTCAGCTCTGTCCGGCTCCCCGGATTGTCCTCAGCTCTGTCCGGCTCCCGGATTGTCCTCAGCTCTGTCCGGCTCCCCGGGATTGTCCTTAGCTCTGTCCGGCTCCCCGGGATTGTCCTTAGCTCTGTCCGGCTCCCGGATTGTCCTCAGCTCTGTCCGGCTCCCGGATTGTCCTTAGCTCTGTCCGGCTCCCGGATTGTCCCTGCTCTGTCCGGCTCCCCGGCATTGTCCTTAGCTCTGTCCGGCTCCTGGATTGTCCCTGCTCTGTCCGGCTCCCGGATTGTCCTCACTCTGTCCGGCTCCCCCTGCCCCCCCTCAGTAATACCTGCTCCCCACGCTGACACCTCTCGCCGTGCAGGCGGCGTGGCAGTGTCACTTCCACCTGCTGGTTTCGCTGCTGGTGCCAGCCCGTTGGAAGAGCAGCTCCTTCTGCCTTCCTCGCCGTCTCAGGCCACTGGGTGTGGGGAGGGCTGCTGACGCCCGGACAGACCGGGGTCTCCTGGCACTCCCCGCAGGAGAGCGGCGCAGTGTCTCGGGGCCTCCAGGGGAAACTGTTTGAGCTGTCACTCACTCTGCCGGGCGCCCTGTTCTGGGAGGGACAGGTGGTCTGAGGAGAGAACGTGCTGGAAGGTACAGGTGCGGTCTGTTTGCAGGGGTGCGTGCCGACCTCCTGGTGAGAGACCGAGATGGGGGTGCACCTCAGGCTATAAGCTTCCTGGAGGCGCAGAGGGAGGGGCCCCAATGAAGACTGGCTGGCTGCCTGGGCCCAAACCACCTCTCTCCGCTCCACACCCCATCCCTAGGAGGGAGGCAGGCACTCAGCCCCTCCTGGCGCAGCTGCTCCCTGAGGGCTGGCGGCCGGCGCGCTCGTGCCTTTTAGGGCAGCGGGGATGGGGGGATGGGGGTGATTGGGGCTTCCCGGGGGGTAGCATCTTCCTCAGGGCCCCCTGCCCTTTCTGCATGGGACAGCCACCCTCTTTCAGGCTGGTAGGTGTTTGAATCCTGAGAAGCATGTCGCTGGGACACCCCACTTGACTGACATGGGGAGTTCTGTAAGCCCTGAGGGAAGACGCCCCCTCTGAGTCGCCACTCAAGCCCATTCTCGGGCGGCTTCGGGGTCTCTGGGGAAGACGCGGACCGCACGTTTGCCGATGTGCTGGCCCGAGGAGCCGCGGCCCCAGGAGGAGCGCCCGGATCATGCGTGGCTGCTGCTCTGCGTGTTCGTGTCTGCACCGGCCTCCCGACCTCAGCCGCGGGCTCTCCTCACCTGCCCTGCAGCTGTCTGGCTGCTCCACGTTTTCCCTCCTGGGTACGTCTGCACCTCAGGAAACATCTTCGGTGGCCCCGGGTGTGACCGGGGGCCGGCTCCCAGGAGTCTAAGGGCGAATCTGTTAGGCGCTGGGGGGTCCTGTCTCCCAGCGGGCCCTTCTCCAGAAGAGGCCTGTGCCCCCGCACGGCACACAGCGATGGGTGTGAAGGTTGAGCGACGTGTGCAGCTGGGAAAACGTGGGGAGCCGCCTGTGTGCAGGGCAGCCGTGCACCCGGCTGGGCGTTAAGTGGAAGCCTGGGAGGTGACGTGAGCTGTGGGAGGCCGGTGCGGGGGGGGGGAGAACGTCAACTGTACCCAAGACATCAGGCCCAGACCCACGTGGTACGTGGGGAGGTGTGAGGTCGTGGGGGGGGGCCCTCTGGTTCTGCGCTGGCACCTGCTCTCCCCGAGGGGCCTCGCTGGGGCCTGCACTGTGCACAGAGGCCCACACGGCTCCGCGGCGGGGAGGGCACGCCCGGAGCACCCGCCGAGGGAGCAGCCCGCATCCCCCCTTCTCCTGGCTCAGACGGATGGGTGTCGGGTCGGGTTTCTGCCCTCCCAGAGCTCCGCTCTAAGCAAATAAACAGCTTCGAGTTCCTCGGGCCTCCGGCCAGATGAGAAATACTTTGGATCTGGTGACCTTTTCCTTGGGGTCTCCGTTCACTGTGCAAGGTTTTGACCCGGATTCTGTTTCAGAATGGGAGGAACGGCTTAGTTTGCAGAGCGGCAAATAAGGGAAAGAATGAGGGATCTGGGAGTCTGTCTCCGGACGCTCCCCCGGGAGGGACGTTTTTATAGACGCCAGACGTCCTCCCAGCTCCGGCCAACTTTCCATCCCGAGGTGGGGGGTGCCCGAGCCGGCCCCCCTCTCACAGGGCCCCGTAGCCAGGCCCGGGCTCCGTGCAGCACACCTGCCCGCTGCGGCTCGGGCACTGGGCCCCCCGGCACCTCACCCTGCAGGTCACCGGCGTCACTGAAGGGCAGGGCAGCCGTTGAACCCCGAGAAGGAAACGTTGCTCAGCAGGTCCCGACGTGGAGCAGAGACGTCCACGGCCTTTGTCAGCTGGTGGGGGACGTGTCCGGGGAGCACCTGCTGAGAGTACAGCGGGGTCTGCGCTGCCGAGAACCCGCCAGCCGGCCTGCACCCTGGCCACTGCGGCGCGTGTGAACCATGGCACGTGGGGCTGTCACTGCCCCCCACCCACCGCACCCTGCCGTGGATCCTGCACCCACCGCACCGCGCGTCCGGCCTGCGCTCGCGCACCGCACAGGCCTGGGCTGTCTGCCTGGCCGCCGGTCCTGTGCCTCCGCTGCGGGGTGCGGGGCGGTGGCTGCGGGAAAGCCCCGGAAGCTTTGTGCTTGGGTCGTGGAAGCTGACTGACTGCAGGCCCTTTGCTGCCTGTGGCCTGGGGGCCCGGAACCGCCCCACAGTCAAGGCTGAGATGGGTGTGATGTTGATGCCTAGAGGAACAGGCGAAGTGGAGACATTCCGGCTGCCGTGCCGGGAGGGTTCGATTCGGCCTCCATTCTGCCTTGCGCCCCGCCCCCTGCGCAGCTCTGGCTGGAGCTGAACCTGGGCTCAGGGCGGGCGTCGTCTGGGTGGGTTGTGGGGACAGTCGCGAGGCTTATGGCAAGTGTGGGTGCAGCAGCAGCAAGATGGCAGGCGTCCGAGGCGGTCGGCCGGTTTGTGGAGCCTCTGTGCTGCGGCCTTGGCCAGAAACACCTTCTGGCCTAATGGACTGGGCCTGGGCCTGGGCGGAGCCGCCGGCAGAGGGCTCGGGGTCCGCCGCCACCCGGCCCTGCCACCTGATCCCATCGCGCCCAGGGAGACACAACCTGGGAGGCATAGGAGGAAAGTAAACTAGCTCGGCCCCAGCCTGTGGCCACTTGTCCCGGCTCCAGGGCGACACAGCAGGCGTGCTGCACCGTCCGTCTCGGAAGCTGGCTGCGGTTTGTCACCTTGGACGATGACTAGGACACGCTTGCTGTTTGGGAGGCAAGGGAGCCCGAGCCGGAGGGGCGCGCTGAGCGCGGTGCTGAGTGCCCCTCACCCCGTGCAGGCTGACCTCGCGGGGACGGAGCAAGGGGAGGAGTGACAGAACCCAGTGAGCAAGGCCTGCTGGTGGGCGGGACTCCAGGCGGAGGCAGGGCCGCTGGAGGGGGGATGGATTCTGTGTGGCCGGGGCCACCTTTCTGCTCCAGTTTGAGGACTCGGGGCAGCAGCCCCCGGGGAGGACCTGCTCTCCTAGGCACCTGCGTCACCCAGTCCTCAGGGCAGTCGTTGGGTGCTGTCCCCTTACCGATGGGACAGGGTGAGCGCGGGGTCACGGCTGTCGTAAGAGACTTGCGTTTGCGATTCAGACTTGGCCACTGTCCTCTGCTCCATTTCCTGCCCTCAGGCCGGCTGCTGAGCTTGTTTCAGGTGCGCGGCCGGGGACAGGAGAGTCCGGGCACTCCTTTGTTTCAGGGGCGCCTGTCTGTTTCAGGGGGGCCTGCCTGTTTCAGGGGGGCCTACCTGTTTCAGGGGGGCCTGCCTGTTTCAGGGGTGCCTGCCTGTTTCAGGGGCGCCTGCCTGTTTCAGGGGGGGCCTGCCTGTTTCAGGGGGGGCCTGCCTGTTTCAGGGGGGCCTACCTGTTTCAGGGGATGCCTACCTGTTTCAGGGGGGCCTACCTGTTTCAGGGGTGCCTGCCTGTTTCAGGGGATGCCTGCCTGTTTCAGGGGATGCTTGCCTGTTTCAGGGGGGCCTACCTGTTTCAGGGGTGCCTGCCTGTTTCAGGGGTGCCTGCCTGTTTCAGGGGTGCCTGCCTGTTTCAGGGGGGCCTGCCTGTTTCAGGGGGGCCTGCCTGTTTCAGGGGGGCCTACCTGTTTCAGGGGGCGCCCGCCTGTTTCAGGGGGGCCTGCCTGTTTCAGGGGGGCCTGCCTGTTTCAGGGGGGCCTGCCTGTTTCAGGGGGGCCTGCCTGTTTCAGGGGGGCCTGCCTGTTTCAGGGGGTGCCTGCCTGTTTCAGGGGCGCCTGCCTGTTTCAGGGGATGCCTGCCTGTTTCAGGGGCGCCTACCTGTTTCAGGGGCGCCTGCCTGTTTCACAAGGGATCTGTGCTGGGCTGGTAAGACAGGGACATAGGAGTGAGGTCCTTGGGCTGGTCTGTGGGACCCTGGCTGACCTGGCTGTCCCCCCTCAGTGACCCTGGAGGCCGCTCTGGGTCTCACTGAGCTGGTCACTGGCTGGGGAAGCCGTCACGCCGCTCGGGCCACGCTGGCTTTGCTCTGAGTTGGCCTCCAGGGCCGTGGAGGCTCAAGCCGCGGTGTTGAACGTGAAAAGCTCCCCAGGTGATGCGGGTGAGCGGTAGCTGGAGTCCGGGGCGAAGTGCCGCCTAGGCCCCGCTGCACGCCGCCCGCTGGGGGGGTGAAGGGGGGCTGCCGGTGGCAGGGCTGTGTGTCCGTTGGTCTGGTCGCCCAGGCTGTTTAACTGTCTTTCGAGGAATTAAGCTAAACGGAGCTGAAGCTGTACTGCTCCTGCTCCTCTTCCTCCCGGCAGTGTCCTTGTGAGCTCTTTTTTTTTCACCGACTCCGCGTCCCAGTGCTGGGTCCTGCGGTGGCTCCTGGGGGCCCAGCACTGCTCTGCGCCGGGCCCTGCCCTCGCCGGCCTGGTGTTCTTCTCCTTTCTTTCGGAGCGACTCCTCTGCAGCTTTCGCTTCTCTCGTAGGCGAGCCCCGAGCTAATATTTATCCTGCTGCAGAGTATCTTAAAAATGCTGGAGGCGTGTTTGCAGGGACTCCTGTCTCTGAAAGGGAGCTGTTGTTGCGATAAACGGAGGCACTGTGCACAATGGCCGGCTTGTATTTGAACTTGCAACCTTTAATCCAATAGTTGGTTTTTGCGAACAGATCGACGTGTTCGCAGTTCCTGAAGAGGGCTGGATCTTCGTGGCATTTGTTTGTTTCTGGCGAGCCTTTGGCTGCGCTGGGGGAGGGGAGAGCTGGTGGGAACCGGCCTGGTAACACTTCCAGGTGCTACTGGGGTTAGGATTGGCCGGCTCTTTAGGAATGTGACTTTTGCACTAGAGCCCTGCCTTTCTGTGAACTGTTCCTTTAAAACTGGAGACACCTCGTCCAGCGGGAACCCTGGCCTCACACGGAAGGAACGGGGATGTGGGTAGCAGGACGGGGTAGGTGGGTGGTGGTATCCACGTGTACTCAGATTTCCGGTGTCAAGGAAACCAGCTGATGGGGAACGTACACCTTAACAGCACGCAGCGCGCCCTGTCCTGAGGAGGCTGCTTTTCAATGAACGGAGCCACTTTCTGGGTCAGCCCACCTGTCCCTCCCGGCAGCCTCCTGCAGACAGGAGGTGTGGACAGGCCGCCTGACGGCCGGAGTGGGGACAGAGCCAGGCCGGCTCCCACATGCATTAGCCCCAGGGGGTAGAGGGTCCAAGTGAACTGCCCTGGAGGTGTGAGGTGTTCCTGGGCCCTCGTCAAATGGGGCGGAGTGGCCCCTGCCCCGCCGCGGGCCCCGGCAAGTCTGGCCAAGCACGCGGCGCCTGTGGAGTCGGTTCTGTGGGACCTTAGACCTTAGTCCGGCCCAGTACTCTCTCCCGGGTCAGCTGACACATTCTGCCCTGCTGACTTCCACTCCTGACTTGCACTCCTTTCTGCCTGTTTGTCTGTCTCCCTCCCTCCTGACTCATCCATCCCCTGAGCTGGGTGTGTGGTCAGCGCTCCGGGCTGCGGGCGGCCACTGGTGGCCCAGCACGCCTGGGAGGCGGCGTCCCGGCCTTCCTGCTGTCCCCACACTGCACACAGGCTCATCCCTGTCCTTGGCCAGCGTCCTATGGGTTTCAAAGTCGTGCTTAAAGGATTGTGGGTTTGCTGAACGGTTGTGGGGGCACTGGGTTCCTACAGGGGGAAACCCCACTTTCTCGCTAGCTTGGCCTTCCAGGTCATTTCCCAGCTGTGTCCCACACGCTGCATTACTTACTAGACGCTGTGATAAGATGTGCCTGTCAGAAACGATGCTTTTACAGGGTGCAGCTCTGGCCATTGAAAGGGCACCCGCAGTGCCGTGCAGCCACCACACCGTCCACGCCCGGAACTGCATCTTCCCAGCGGAAACTCGCTGGAACTGTTAGTGCTGTGTTCACAGGGTTAACGTGTGGTCCAAGGACGGCAGGAGCCTGAGTGCCCGCCTCCCCCACCCCCGGCAGAGCCCGCCCACGGGTGCAAGGTGCGCCCAGGGCCTCATCACGGACTCCTGGGTGGGGTGCAGTGACTGGTCACCCCCCGTTTCCATAGGAGGAGATGGGGCCTGTTTAAGGCCTTTCCTTTCAGCTCATTCAGATCCTATGTCACGTGGGTTCGCCTGCATGAATGTGAGCCACGTGCCTGGGCCCCGCTCTGCCCAGGTGGCTCGGCTTTAGTGTCCCAGGCTCCCAGGAACCCAGCGTCCACGCTCACGGCGGTCTGTCCAGCTTAGCGGCAGCGGCTGCTCTTCAGGGAACTCGGGGGTCATCCTTGTGCTCGCGGCCTTACCGTGCCCCTGACCACACTCGGCCTCCATCGTTATTTGACGGCACGGGGAGCTTGCCGGTCTCTCGGACGGTGTCCGAGTGGCGAGTGGCGCCGGCTGTGTGTGGACCCACACCCTCGGCGGGGGAGGGAAGGATCGTTCTGTAGAAGGCGGCGAGCGTGCGTCTAAGGTGCTGGGAACCGCTCGCCCTCCCACGCTCACCTGGACGGCAGGTGCCGGGAACGCTGCCTCTTGCCTCTGCTCGCTTTCCTGGCGCCGCTGGAGGCTCATTCTTCACTGGCTCAGGGACAGCACTCGGAGCCCGCAGGCCCGGAGCGGCAGCGCCCACAAGTTAGTGGGGAGGGTGCCTGTGAGCTGAGGTTTTCAGCTGAGAAACCCAAGTGGGCCTCTGGCCGCAGGCGGGGAGGGTGCAGCCCGTCAGCCAGACAGGAGCAGAGCTCCCGCACGCCACGCCACGCCACGCCACGCCCGCCTCGCTGCAGGGCTGCTGCTGGTCCCTTGGCCTGGAGGGGGGCGCGGGGAGAGGAGGGCTGAGTCCTTCCGCCTCAGTGGCCTCCGAGCCTAGCTGTCCAGGCCAACCACCAGTTAGCCTGGTGCAGTGCACTGTGGGAGAATCGGGATGAACAAAGCGGGTGGGGTGTGGCTAGGGGGTAGTGGGGAGAAGGCTGAATAAAGCAGAGTGAGATCTGAGCTGCCAGTGGGTGCGGCTGTTGAATGAAAGTCCTGTCATGTGACTGAGGCCTGTGGTGGTCACGTGACAGACCTGGGGTGGATGCGGAGGGGAGCAGGCGCCAGGCCTCCCTGAGTGGCTGGCCTCTGGGCCACCACAGCACGGAGGGTCCCCGTCGCTGGCCCAGTGCGTGTCGGACTGGGAAGGCTCCTGGGCGCACCAAGTGCACCTGCAGGAGCTCCTGGGGTCCACGGGGCTGTCAGACCTGCCCTGCCCCCCGTCCCCCGCCCCTCCTGGGGCTGCCGGGCCTGCTGGCCTCTGTCTCGCTGTCTGGGCCTCTGCGAGTCAGCGCCCCCACTCCTGGGTGTCTCACCACAGGCAGGACCCTGTGCTGTGGGATCGGCCGGTCAGAAAGTTACTTTGAAAGATAGGTTATTGTCTTACTAAACATAAACCGTAGGTTTTACGGAGGCAGAGGAATATGATTGTAGATCACCCCGCGATTGCCCCTTTCCTCTGCGTCCGTCCTTGAAGAGAACTGGGCGAGCTCACGGGAGCTGGTCTGCCCTGCTCTCCGCACTTCCTGTTAGCTGCCGGCTCCGGGCGTGGGCTTTGTTTACGGGGCCTGGTTAGGACACTCCGGGTTATTCCCCGCTTCCCAGAAGCACCTCATTAATGCACAGCACCCCCTGTGCCGCCCCACTCCCCGCCCCTGGAATTTCCTAGGTGTGGAGTGGGGGGATGAAGGTGTCTTTTGTTAAGTTAATGAGGTGACTTTTGGAAAGCGCTGGAGGGTGGGGGCTGGCTGCCAGGAGCCCCAGCCTGGTGATCAGAGGGCTAGAACTCTGCCCCCCCAATCCCCACCCCAACTGGGGGGGGGGGGGCTGGAGGGGGAGGCCAGTGGCCCGTGGCCCAGGACTCAGTCAGGACTAGTGATGAGCCTCATAAACACCCGAGGGCGGCTTCTGTCCTTGGAGCCAGACCACCTCCACGCGCCACGCGCCGGGCAGGCTCCGGGGACAGAGCCGCCTTGTTAGCCTGCCTGCGCATCTTCATCTGGCCGCCGCCTCGCGTCCGTAAGATCCTTTGGAATAAATCCACGACCTAACGAGTAAACGGGTTTCCCTGAGTCCTGTGGGCCTTCCTGGCAAATTACTTGAGCCCAGGGAAGGGGTCCTGGGTCCCCCCCCCCCCGACTCACAGCCAGCTTGTCAGGCCACAGGCAGCCGGATCGGGAGCGGGGGGCAGTCTCGCGGACAGGCCCTCCCTGTGGAGCCTGGTCTCTCTCCGGTGGAGAGTGTCCGGGCAGAGCTGGATTCGGGAGCCCCTGCTGGGGTCGGGGGGGGGGCGTGCTGTGGAGCGGGGAAGCCTCCACACACGTGGGAACGCGCATTTCCAGGCGTCTGATCCGTGTTGGAAGGACTGGCTTTTAAGAAGGCGTCTTTGACAGCGCCTGGACTGTCCGCCTTCACTGCAGAGGTAACAGTGGGGGAGAGTAGGTCTCATCATCACAGGAAATGGGGACCTCCGGTTACGGGGTCTCTCGTCTCTGGAGGTGGAGGGAGGTTCTGTGGGTTTGGTCTCATTTACGCAGGTAAAGAAGCTCAGGGCAGGCCGTCCCCCTCCCTCACCTTCCAGCAGGGCTGGCTCTCCAGCTCCCGGGGCCACGCCCCTGCGCTAAGACGGATAGGAGAGGGAAGGGCCCGTGACACCGAGGAGGGGTTTGTGAGCGCCCAGGAACTTCACCAGATGCTGAGGGGCGGCCTTGGACCAGGGTGGGGCGTAGCAGAGCCAGTGGTCCTGTGTGCGGCAGACCTGACTCCTCCTCGCTGCGCCACTGACTGGCAGCCCCAGCCCGGGGGAGCGCGGAGTCGCGAGGGGTGGCTTTGTGGCGGTTCTTTATGGCCCTTGAGGGGAAGGATAGATGTCACCGGGCCAAAGTCACCTGCAGGCTCTCCATCCAGCAGAAATTCGCCTTTTAAACCCCGTTTTGATTTGGACAACTTTCGAGTGTGTTTCATACTTCCTCTTTAAAATCCCGGGCAGTTTGGGTTTGCCTGACATGGGCCCACGTTGTTGGACCGTCGCTCCAGTTTCCCTGTGCGTTGCGTCCTCTCTGTGGAGGGCAGACCCCGAAACGGGAGCCACTCTGACCGACGCGATGTCTGAGCACCAGCGAAAGGCGCCTGCACGGCGCAGCACCGGGCTGCCTCCTCAGGCCCGTCCGAGGCCAGTGCTGGGACATGAGGGCTTTTCCGATGCTCGTCGCCGGTTGTCCTGAGTGTCCCTGGGCAGCCTGGGACCTGCGTCCCCTCCCGTTGGGAGCGATGGAGGCCGAGAGGGCTGGCCCCTGGCCGGGCGTCGGAGGGAGCAATCGGACCCGCCCCAGGGCTGCTCACCTGGCCTTGCAGGTGGGCCCTGAGGCTTGTCTCCCTGGCGGCGGTATCGGAGCTGTGCAGTGGGAACGCGGGCTGCCTGTTGCCATGGCAGCCACAGCCTCCTTCCTGCTGGAGAGCGCACTCGCGGTCAGGGCTGGGAATGTGGAGAAGGGGAGAAATCCTTGACTTTTTTTTTTTTTTAAATGTTTTATTGATTTTTTACAGAGAGGAAGGGAGAGGGATAGAGAGCTAGAAACATCGATGAGAGAGAAACATCCATCAGCTGCCTCCTGCACGCCTCCTACTGGGGATGTGCCCGCAACCAAGGTACATGCCCTTGACTGGAATCGAACCTGGGGCCTTTCAGTCTGCAGGCCGACGCTCTATCCACTGAGCCACACCAGTCAGGACGAAATCCTTGACTTTTAATTGAAAAGCGAGAAGCCGCCTCAGCCCATGTGCAAACCAAGGACACACGTGAAGGGCGGAGGCAGAGGGCGTGAGCGCGTCTGTTTCGGGGACGGCGACTGTGGCAGTGCGTGTCTGCTGGGGGGCAGTTGGCCCGTTTCCGTGCCATCCCCCACGTGGGCCTCTGGCCGGGAAGCCGCTTGGCCACCCGCAGGATTCGTAACGATTTCGGGAAATACCGCGCCCGCAGGCGTGCCGGACGCTTTTCTTCACCGTAGTGCGGGCACCGGACTCGCTGGCTTCGACGTGACGTCTCTGTGGCCTCGGTCCACAGCCGGACGTCGTCATCGCCTGCTGCCGTGGGTCTGCTCCCCGGCTTCGTGTCCATGGCGCCTGGAGAGCCCGTGCAGGCGAGGTCGGGGCCAGGACACACGCGGCGGGCTCCCTAGTTACTGTCTTTACTAGTTGACGGCTGGTGCCGCTTTAGAAACATGGTCGAGGGCAGGGCCTGTGTTAATGGCAGGTGTGCCAAACAAACAGCTGTGGCCACACCCAGCCACCATGGCACTGGCCGGAGGCCGCCTGCCCGGGCCGTGCGTGTGCGCCTGTGTCACGTGTGCAGGCGTGCTTCAGCCACACTGCGAACATGCGTGACCTCCTCTGACCCCCTGCGGTGGGGTTGGTCACTGAAGGTGACCATCGCGTCACGTCGAGTGTGTGACCTCGGGCAGAGGCTCGTGCCTGACCCGCGCGCAGGAGCCGGTCAGGATGGCCCTGCCGTCAGCTTCTCCCCCAGGCAAATGGTCGGAAGTCACATGTTTTGGCATCACTTGCCCTTCAATGAGCAACAGGACAATAGAGGAAGTTGTTGATCGGAGCCATTGTCCTTTCCCTTATCTGAGTGCATCTGCAAAGCACGGCCGTGCTGTGGGCGGGCGCGTTCCTGGGCGAGGAGCCTGTCTTAGGAGTGCTCTGGTCTTGAGTGGAAGGTCCCGGAATAGGTCACAGCGTCCACCTCTGCCGCTTTTCGGCAGCTGAGGAGGTTCTGGTCCAGAGCCCCGCTTTCGGGAGGAGCAGGCAGCCCCCTGAGCTGCTGTCTTGCTCAGCGGGGGCCTAAACGGGCTCCGCGGAGGGCACGTTGCAGCGCCCATTCAGAGCAGCTTCCTGGCAGCCTCCAGGGAGTCCGCTTCCGGGCAGCAGACCTGGTGTAACGGTATCTGATCGTCCCCCTAACTGTGATGGCAACCGGCCACCCAGGTGCTGGGCTAGCGGGGAGGGCGTGGCTGGCGGGAGGGCGTGGCTGGCGGGGAGGGCGTGGCTGGCGGGAGGGCGTGGCTGGCGGGAGGGCGTGGCTAGCGGGGAGGGCGTGGCTAGCGGGGAGGGCGTGGCTAGCGGGGAGGGCGTGGCTAGCGGGGAGGCCGGGGGAAGCTGGGCTTGCTTTGGCAGTTTTGCTAAGTGTGTGGAGCTCCCGGCTCAGCTCACCGGGGAGTGAGCTCCCAGAGCTGTGACCGCGGGGGGCTGTGCACGTGCCCGCCGCCGCCGACAGGATGCTAACGGTGTTTGTCGTTTCCGTCAATATAGATGACAGTGACGCTACCTGGGTAACTGTCCCTGGGCCGCTGCGTGTGCACTGCCTGACCGAGGGAGCCGCCCAGACGCGTTAATGCCTAGACTCCTTGACTAACAGGTAACCCGCCACGCCCTCGCCGGTGCATGGGGACCTCCGGGAGCGGCTGCCCCTTCCCCCGAGTCCAGCTCTTCCAGCAGCCGGCCGGGCGGGTGCGCTGGGCAGCTGTCCTCCCTCACTCATCCTCTCCGCGGCCTTCCTGGGCTCCTGCCGTGCGGCCAGGCTCGGGGGATGGACCGGATGGCGCTGGCTGAGGGGCTCTCCCAGGGAGCGACGCCCTGGCCTGGGGCTGCGTCCCCAAGGACAGGAGCCGTGAGGGCCTGTGACGGGAAAGGGGGCGGTGGGCAGAGCCGCCGGGCGGGCTGAGCCGTGAGGAGAGGCCTCAGGGGCTCGGTGGCTGAGTGAGGGCGGGAGGGGGTGAAGGACACGGGAGGGCAGCAGGTGCCCTGCCTGAGCGCGGGTCCTCCCGTCCCTCTGCCCCCCAGACAGCGCCAGGGCAGGGACCTCACTGCCCCAGACGGGCAGGCTCCCCCGAGGCGGCCATGCGTGGCCAAGGTTAAAGTGGGAACTGGGCCGTCCGAGGGACTCAGCAGGACTCAGGCTGGGAGCCACTGCAGCGGGCGGGCCCGGTGGCTGCGACCAGCTGCGTGGGTCCCGCAGCCCTGACCGCGAGGCAGGCGACAGGTGGTGGGACACTCCCCCTCCAGCCGAGCCCAGGCCGTCCACTGCTGCCTCCCTCCTCCTCACCCTGTGTTCCCAGGAGCCCCCAGCCCTGAGGTGTAACCCCCGGGTGGTAACTGGGTCAGTGGACTGTCACCGCGTGGCTTCACTCCGCGGCTGTCCAGGCAAAGTGGGGACGTCGCTCAGGACTCGGCTGCGTCGGCAGACCTGTCGGCGGGGTCGCTGACCTGTGGCCGCCGTGCGCTGGGCGGCCTCAGCTCCTCAGCGAGCCCTGCTCCCCTTCTTGTTGGAAATAAGCCGCCAAGAACTGGCACCGCTGTGGGCCTCCTCCCTCGCAGCCCGCGGGGCACCAGGCCTCGATCTCGGGCGGAGCCTGACTGCTGGGTCCTCTCCTCTCCTGCAGATTAGCCGGTCGCTCGATGGGGAGCAACGGTGGAGCCCCTTCCCGTGTCAGCACCCCGCCTCTCCGCAGCCACAGAGACCACGTCTGCACCTCCTCGGTCATAATGATGAAACTGGTATTAACTGAATGGCCATTATGGATTTGTAACTCGCACTCACAGTGATCCACAGCCATATGCTCAGAATCCAGCCAGAAAGGGCTCTGCTGGCTGCGCGCCGTGTCCGAGGGGGAAGTTGTACCGAGAGGAATACAAGGATTACTCGCCGGGGAACGCCGCGGAAGCAGAGAGAGGCGACGTCTTAATTTATCCTCACAGATACACGACAGTGCTATTTATATAGGCAGAGTGAGTACACAGAGCTGTTCCGGTGGGCATGAGAATGGCCCCGCAGAATGCCGACTCGGAGTCTCTGCAAGTCCAGGAGCTGCCCGTGGCCCTGCCCGAGCTGCGGAAGCCTGCGGGCGCCGGCCCCGAGCCGCGTGATGAGACCGTCAGCGAGGGCTCCATCGACCGCATCCCTGTGCGCCTGTGGGTGATGCACGGGGCCGTGATGTTCGGCAGGGAGTTCTGCTACGCCATGGAGACGGCCTTGGTCACGCCCATCCTGCTGCAGATCGGTAAGTGCCGCCTGCCCGGCCCTTCGCTCGCTCGGCACGTGGAGCCGAAGGAGGGCTGGGCGTGGGCTCGGGGACCCTGGGGCCCAAGGCCTGGTCTCCTCCCTTCAGCCTCCTCGGACCCCTCTGCTCCTGTCTGAAACCAGGGCAGGGGACGGGACGGTCTCCTGATGTCGGGGTGGAATCAGGGGTTTGGGGTTTGAACAAGTGCAGCTGGCGTTGATCTGTCCTGACGGGGAGTGCCACCAGCCCGTGGAGGCAAGAGGTGAGCCCTAGCGTGACACCTGGAGGGAGAAGGCGCTGAGCAGCTTTATTGAAGCCCTGTTGTTGGTGTCGCTGGCACCTGCGGGCTGAGTGTAGTGTGGCCCTCCGGTGGCGAGGGACCGGGTTGTCAGAAGTCCTGGAGTCCGCGGTCCCCGGGGGCCAGCGTTGTGAGCTGCTGTCCCTTCCACATCACCCCGAGGTGTTCGCTTTCCCTGTCGTCTAAGGAAGTTTAACAATCTGTAATTTTCCAACCTAGAAGGTTTGAGGAAGGGACCAAGCCACTTAAAAGCATCGTTTCATGCTAGAATTCCCCACGTGCTTGGCGAGGTCTCTAAAATGTACTCACTTGGGTTTGGGAATGTCCCTTTCTCCCGATCGGCCCCACTGTGCGGTCAGCTCCAAGAGTCAGGATCCGGGAACCGGAGTTTTCCGCGCGGTGCCCGTGGGGTGGGGCAGCGGGGCCGTCGTCTGGAAATGCTGCCTGGGCCCGAGAGGCCTTCCACCGCACGGCGGTTCTCAGAGGGCGTCGGGGACAGAAGTCCGGTGCATTTCTCAGGCTCCGAGGCGCACAGTGGTCCCAGCTTCCATGAGTCCGTTCCTAAGCAGGCTGCCTGCCCTGCCCACCGCACGTGCCCGCGGCGGGCTGCGTGGGCTCATTGCCGACTTCTCCGCGGGCTTCCTGGCCTCCTGATGGTCTCGGGTGCAGTGTGTGCGGGTTTTCTGCTGGCGTCTCATCGGGGCTTGTCCCACTGCGCGCGGTTCTTGTACATTCTCCATGGAAGTCCTTGATCACGTCCATGTTGCCGTGTTTCACCCTAGTCCAGGGGTGGGCAAACTTTTTGACTCGAGGGCCACAATGGGTTCTTAAACTGGACCGGAGGGCCGGAACAAAAGCATGGATGGAGTGTTTGTGTGAACTAATAGAAATTCAAAGTAAAGGAGCGGAGGGGAGAGCAAGAGAACCCTCTGCTCTTTCGGCTCCGCGGGCCGGATAGAACGGCCGAACGGGCCGGATCCGGCCCGCGGGCCTTAGTTTGCCCATGGCTGACCTAGTCTGTGGTTTCCCTGTCACTATCTTAGTAGTATCTTGAGATCAGAAGTTTTAAGTATAGATGAAGACTGGCATGCCAACTTCTTTCTTTCCTTGTTCTTTTTGTTTTAACTAGAATCCTGGTCTGACCCGGCCACAGTGATGTCCTCTTGTGCTGTCTTCTAGATGTTTCGTAGTTCTGGCTCCCACGGTTAGGGCTGTGACCCACCTTGAGTTAGTGTGTACGTAGAGGAAGAGTTGAAGGGTCTGTTCTCACATCACCTGGGAGGGCGCGGAGGGCAGGGTCCTGGGCGCCCTCCTCACCTCTGACCTGGAGCTGACCCTCCCGGCCCCCCTGCTCTTGCTGCGGTCCTTCGTGAGGAACTCCCGGGAGGCGAGTTCTCAGGCCCCAGGCTCAAGTCTTGTACGAAGGAGAGCGGAGCAGAGGGGCGGGCGTGGCACGGCCGGACCCCAGCTGTGGGCCCAGCACCCGGCAAAGGAGGCTCCCGCAGACCCAGCCCCCTGCACAGGCAGAAGGTGAGGTGCCGGCCTCGGCCTGTGCCGCAGCCCGTGACGGGGGGAATGGGGCGTCTCAGAGTTAGAACCCAGTGGGAGTGGGGTCAGTCTTGGGAAACTCTGGGAACAGCCTGCCCAGCCCCTCCGGGCCTGTCGCCCACTGGCGAGGTCTGTTCCCACACAGCCTTTCCCGGGGAAGGAGGCGTGTGGGCGCCGGGCCACACACACTCATTGTTTTCCCCTGGTTCCGGAAGCAGCCCCGAGGGAAAGGAAAGTCCTATAAAGAAGAAAGGATGTCTCGCTGCCTCGGGTCTGACTAATGAGCCGGTGAAGGCCGAGACTCCTGCCCGGCCCTGCCTGGGAGTCATGACCCAGGCATCCCAGCCAGCAGGGGCCTGGGTCATTCTCTCCTCCTGGAGCTGGCGAGGCTCAGGGGCACGTTGTGTCTGTCTGTCTGTCTGTCTGACTGACTGTCTATTAAAAAGCCAGGCTCTTCCCTTTTCCGTTGTACCCTAAGGAGAAGCAGGGCCCCTGGGGTTTGATTTGGGAGAACTGGGTGTCCCTCTCTTTCCTGTGAGAAAGCCCACCCCAGAGAGCACAGGAGAAGGCCGGTGCCCCCCACTCTTCTCCACTCCGGGATCGGGCAAAGGGCCTGGAGGCCGGCGAGGCAGGTGCGAGGTGACTCCGAGTCACCCATACAGCCCACCCCTCCGGAGCCAGGTGCAGCCAGCCCTGCAGAACTCGGGGCGGGCCTCTGAAGCCGCCGCCTTGGGCAGTGACTCGCAGCTGAGGGGTGGAAACGCACAGGGCAGGGCGCATGGACAGGTCACTGGTGGGCGCTCAGACGGAGAGGATCATGCCGTGTCCGCAGTGAGCATGCATCTCGTTCTGCGCACATGTGCGGCCACGTGTTTAGAGGGCCTCTCCGTGTCCTACCTGAGACCCGGCCCCCTGCTCCCCCGGGTGTGCACGGGTGCTCTAGCCAGGGCTGTGGGGAGGTCCGCTCCCCTCTCCTGCCCGGTGCATCCAGGGTGGAGCTTGTGTTTATGATGTGTCCTAAGCTCGGGGCAGCTGCTGGGTGAGGTTCCCGGGGCTCCTTTTGCCTGGGGGACCATGGTCCCCAGTGGTCAGTTGCTTCCTGCATGGAGAGCACTGGGCTCAGAGCCGTCCCAACCCACCCCCACCCCGACCCCCGGGAGCTCTGGGGAGTGAGGAGGCAGCTGCGCCCAGGACCACGCACGGTGGGGACCCAGGGCTGGACGGGCTGAGGAGGGGATGGGAAATGGCCCAAATTGGGGGTGGGGGGGGGCGGGGTGCCTTAAGACATCAGTCTCAGTGAAATGATCCAGACACAAAGGACAGATGCTGCGTGACTCCACCTGTGTCAGGTCCCTGGAGTGGTCACCTCCATGGAGACAAAGGGGGAGGGGGCGGGAGCCGGCGTGGGGGGCCGGGAGCCGGCGTGGGGGGCCGGGAGCGGTGTGGGGCAGCTTCATTTGGAAGGTGACTGTTCTGGAGGAGGACAGGGTGGGGTGGCACACGTAATGCCAAGCTGCACGCTTAGAGCTGCACGCTTAGAGCTGCACGCTTAGAGCTGCACGCTTAGCAGTGGCTCTGAGTCCGGGTGGGGAACCTTTCTGCCAAGGCCCCTGTGGGTGTTTACAACATCATTCGAGGGCCATACAGACCTCCCGAGGAGAAAGGTAGCCTACTCTATCTAGCCAAACACTCACTCACTCACCCCCTGGGCCTGGGCAGGGCCAGACCAAATGGCTTCGAGGGCTGGGTGCTCCCCCGCTGGTCTGAACGGTAAAGTTCACACTGTGTACATTCTGCTACAACTTTTAAAATGAGAGAAAAGCATTGAACGGGCCCCATAGGCTGTCCAAAGGCTGACTTCCTGCTGCCTGGAGGCTGAGGAAACTCGCAGGTGGCACACGGCCCAGGCTGCCGCCGGCAGGCTGCCCACCTCACCCCGTGGAAGAGAAGGCATGACGTGGGCACGCTGTCCTTGCGGGGTCCTGATGCGTGAGCCACCGTGTCAGGGCCCAGGGCGCCTCTGAAACGCGGTCAGACCTGCCCGGGAGGCACGCCACCGGGGCAGTGTGGTTCGGGCGGGCCTTTCTCAAAGCCTCCCACCGCCTGACCAGAGCGACTGACGGCCGGCCGTCGGGGCTGTTGTGTTTGGCTGGGGAAGTCTGGGTTTCTTGTGCTTCAGGCCATTGTGTTTCAGAAACAATGACATGTCAGCGGCGGTCATTTTTCCCAAGGAGTCGGCCTGCTCTTTCGTCAGCCTCGGAGCCGTACGTGCGGTGCCAGGCCAGCTGCTGGACGGGACGGGACGGGACGGGACGGGACGGGGACCAGCAGCGGTAGAGGAGGAATGGGGCTTGGGAGGGACGTGCTGCTGCGGCCTGGTCCCGGGGCGCAGTGGCTCCAGGTTGGAGGCTGTCAGTAGGCGGTGCCTGGTGCGGGGGCTCCGCTGGCCTGGGCAAAGGCTGTGACGTGTGGTCTGCAGGAGCAAGATTAGGAGGCACAGTGAGAATGCCGGCCATTACCGAGACGGGGGACAGCAGGGAAAGGACAGCTAGCGCCAACCGGGCGCAGCGAGAGGGGCAGGAAGTGGGAGCCTGCGTTGAGGTGTGAGAGAGCTGGGCCCTGGCAGGCAGGGGGTCCGATCACAGGAGGCCGCGTTCGCCACTCCAAGGAGGGGATTTACAGAGAGCTCTGGGCCGGTCTGCCCTCTTCCCGTGTTGCACGTGTTAGCACTAGTCAAGAGCAGTGCTGGTAAGCAGTCCTGATAGGGCTGTGTTGTATTACAGCAGCTTTCAAACGTGCTGCATCATTGTAACCTCCCAGAATTACAGGAATGACAGAACGTGAACCGTGTACACACACAGTGGGACTGAAAACGAGGGAAAACGGATCAGGACAGCCAGTGCAGTGTGTGTCCACCACAAAGCACGTCCCGGGTGGCAGTGGTTTTGTCCTGAAGAGTCTGTCACTGACACGAGCCGTCTAAGTGGGAGGGGCGCACCTGGCGGGGAGTAGGTGGGTAGGTGGGTGGGTGGGTAGGGGCTGAGTAGGTGACGAGGTGGGTCAGTAGGTGAGTAGGTGGGCAGGTGGGTGAGTAGGTGGGCAGGTGGGTGAATGGGTGAGCAGGTGGGTGAATGGGTGAGCAGGTGGGTGAATGGGTGGGCAGGTGGGTGAGTAGGTGGGCAGGTGGGTGAATGGGTGGGCAGGTGGGTGAGTAGGTGGGCAGGTGGGTGAATGGGTGAGTAGGTGGGTGAATGGGTGAGTAGGTGGGTCAGTAGGTGAGTAGGTGGGCAGGTGGGTGAGTAGGTGGGCAGGTGGGTGAATGGGTGAGTAGGTGGGTGAATGGGTGAGTAGGTGGGTGAATGGGTGAGCAGGTGGGTGAATGGGTGGGCAGGTGGGTGAGTAGGTGGGCAGGTGGGTGAATGGGTGAGTAGGTGGGTGGATGGGTGAGTAGGTGGGTGAGTAGGTGGGCAGCTGGGTGAGTAGGTGAGTGAATGGGTGAGTAGGTGGGTGAGTAGGTGGGCAGGTGGGTGAATGGGTGAGTAGGTGGGTGAATGGGTGAGTAGGTGGGTGAATAGGTGGGTGAGTGGGTGAGTAGGTGCGCAGGTGGGTGAGTAGGTGGGTGAGTGGGTGAGTAGGTGGGCAGGTGGGTGAGTAGGTGGGTGAGTAGGTAGGTGAATAGGTGGGTGAGTGGGTGAGTAGGGTGAGTGGGTGTGTAGGTGGGCAGGTGGGTGAGTGGGTGAATAGGTGGGTGAGTAGGTGAGTAGGTGGGTAGGTGAGTGACTAGATGAGTAGGTGGGTGAGTAGGTGTGGGTGCCCGGGGCTTGCACACTGTTTGGGGGCCTCGCAGAAAGGCACTGTGAGAAGCTCCCGCCTGGTGTGGGGGACTGGAAGCCACGTGGGACAAGGACTGCTCTGCAGGTCACGATGAGGCAGATCACGAGCTGGGAACCTGGTGGTCAGGGCTGCACGAGGGGAGGCCAGGCCACTGGGTGCCCGCCTGCACGAGGGGAGAACCCATGTGAAGGCAGAAAGTCACCGGAGCCAAGGGCGGGAGGGCCGGCGCTGAGCCTGGGGCGGGGACCTGCCGAGTCATCAGTTTCAAGCCGGTTCTGTGTGACCTTGATTCCTCTCCGCTCCCACACACTTCCACTTGCTGTCACTGTAGCTGTGACCGGGGGGAGGGGACGCTTTGGCCCAGCAGCAGCGGTGCCCCCCCACACCCTTTGCCGGCCCCGGAGGCCCGCGCTGCCACGGCTGGAGTTCTCAGGCCTCCCAGACCCCACAGCCTCCGGAGCCGGTCCCGTCCTCATTTCTTCACGGCTCTCCTGCTGGATGGTGACAGCACAGCCCACTCGGCCACACCCGCCTGCAGTCCGCATGGCTGCTGCCTCGGGTGCCCCCCGCATCTGACCCTCGGCTTCCTAACGGCCCATGTGCCTCTCCTGCACCCTGGCGGTTCCCCTAAATGCAGGGGCAGTGCCTGCGAGCAGAGGAGGCTCTCACAGCTCACTTCCCGTTGGGGTGCTGGGCCACTGGGGTCAGGGCTGCTGCTGGAGGGAAGCTGGGGCCGGGGACACGCCCAGCCCTCACTCCTGCGGCTCTGGTGCGCCTGCTTCTCCGGGCCCCTCCGTTCACCTTCCCGGGAAGTGGGGTGTCAGGCCCTGGAGCCCCAGAAAGTGACCCAGCTCCTATCCTCAGGGCAGACCAGCACTGGGGAGGGGGGGCACGTTAGCTTTCCCACGGTCAGCGGGCAGGACAGCCTCCCAGCAGCTGTGGGAGGACCAGGCCTGAGCTGCACAGTGACCCGGCCAGGAGCGTGGCCTTCCATGTCCCTGGGTCTGAGGCCACCGGGTCATCTCGGCCCTGCTGGGGTGACGGTATGAGGAGGGCCCAGGGATTGTGTGGCCTCTGGTCTCCCTTCCCTGGCTGTGGCCGTGGGGACGCTGGCCCCGGTCCAGGTGTTCATCCCCAGGAACTGGCCGGGCCGCTCACCTGGCCCTGTGCTTGGCACTTTGATCTGTCCCCCTTCCCAGACCCAGACCTCGGGCCTCTCGGGCCAGGGCCACGCCTGCCCATGTCCACTGCTGTGTCCGGCCGTGGCCGTGGCCCTCCTTCAGCCACCGCTCAGCCCCCTCCGCCCTGCACTGTCCTGGTGACCCTGCGAGGCCTCTCCCGGTGCCTTCAGCCTGGAAACGTGAGCGAGAGGCTGTCCCTCGGGAAGGCGGGCAGCGGGCTGGGAGCGCAGGGGGCGCCTGGGAGTGCAGGGCGCCGACGCACCCGTGGGCGTTCATAGGCAGGGGGCCGTCTCCGCCGCGCCCTTCGCTTGCCAGGTCGTGGGTTGTGCTGGAACTGACATGGCCCAGGCTGGGGGTCTCTGCTCCTTGGTGGGTCCCCGCGGCGTTATAGGTGGGGGTCCCTGGCATCCTGAGGCTGCCCTCCTTCACCCTGGATCGTGGGGCACCGGCAGGCGAGGGCCACCTGGGCAGTCCCTGCTGGGTCTGTAGTGGGAGGTGTGGGCGGCGAGGGCAGGGGTGTGTATAGGTGGGAGGTGTGTGTGTGTAGGCTGGGGGGGTGTGTAGGCAGGGTATGTGTGTAGGCGGGTGTGTGTGTGTGTGTAGGTGGTGTGTGTATGTGGGGGGGTGTAGGTGTGTGTGGGTGTGTAGGCGGGGGTGTGTGTGTAGGTGTGTGTGGGCGGGGGGGGGGTGTAGGCGGGGGTGTGTGTGTAGGCGGGGGTGTGTGTGTAGGTGGTGTGTGTGGGGGTGTGTGTGTAGGTGTGTGTGTAGGCGGGGGTATGTGTGTAGGCGGGGGTGTGTGTAGGCGGGTGTGTGTGTGTAGGCGGGGGTGTATGTAGGCGGGTGTGTGTGTGTAGGCGGGGGGGTGTGTGTACAGGTGGGGGTGTGTAGGCGGGGGGGTGTGTACAGGTGGGGGTGTGTAGGCGGGGGTGTGTGTACAGGTGGGGGTGTGTAGGCAGGGGTGTGTGTACAGGTGGGGGTGTGTATGCGGGGGGGTGTGTAGGCGGGGGTGTGTGTACAGGTGGGGGTGTGTAGGCAGGGGTGTGTGTACAGGTGGGGGTGTGTAGGCGGGGGTGTGTGTACAGGTGAGGGGTGTGTGTACAGGTGGGGGTGTGTAGGCAGGGGTGTGTGTACAGGTGGGGGGGTGTGTAGGCGGGGAGAGAGGTGGTTAAGCTGGGCCGTGCTGGGCTCTGGGGGAGGGGAGGGGAGTGACCCCAGGCCTCTGCCAGCAGGTCGGGCGAGGGGGGTGCTTTCCATGCGTGAGGGGACCCAGAGGAGTTCTGGGTTTGGAGTGCGGGTCAAGAAATAGGTTCTGGACATGCTGAGCTCGAAGAACCCTCCTCCTCCTCCTCCTCCTCCTCCTCCTCCTCCTCCTCCTCCTCCGAGGCCGGGGCCTCAGGAGCACCTGGCCGTGGGGGGCGTGCGGCTCCTGGGCTGACGCAGCTGCGGGACTGAGCGAGCGGGCTGGGCGCTGCGTGGCCGTGCACTTCCTGCTCTTCAGGGAGCCTGGGGCCCTCCCGCCGAGGGCACGCCGTCCCTGGTAGCACTCGGCAGCCTCACATGTCACCCCACGACGTTGCTGGTCGCAGGGTTCCTGTTAGAGCCGCGGAGGCGCGTGCTGGCAGCAGCGGGCGGGCTCCGGGGGCCAGGCGCCGCTCTCCGCGGGTCAGGGTCCCACTTGATTCTGGCCAGTGGGCCCACTGGGTTTTTGAGGCGCCCTCTTGTTTAAAATAGGACCAGGCCCCCTCACCCCGTGTTGGAAGCCCCGGGGTGGGGCTGCCAGCAGCCGGCCAGTTACTCCCCGGAAACCACGCCGGCCTCGGCCACATCGGGGATGGAGAGGGTTCTTCTACCGGCAGAAAGCCCATCGGCTCCCCCGGAATGGGTGCAGCGCCCGGAGCCCGCGGGGGCCTGATGGTGCCGCTTCCAAACTGGCTCTGCCCGAGTCCCCGACAGGGAGCGCCTCACCGGTGGGCTCGGCGGCTCCCGGGGCTTCCTGCTCGGACTGATGCCACCATGTCCCCGACGTCCAGGGGGCCTGCCCCAACCCCCAGGCCGAGGCTCCTTCTCACTGGGCTGAACCCTAACTTCTGGGGAGCACAGCTGGGTGTCACTCCTCCACTCCGAGGCCAGCCGGGCCCAGGCCCAGGCCCAGGCGCGTCCCTGGCCACAGACACCCGTCCCTCCTCACAGGATGCTGTTCAGCGGGGCCTCAGAAAGCGCATCCGAGGGTACGTCCTGCTCTCCATCCCTCCCTCCTACTTCTGGTGGTTCTGGGATTCCGGAACATTCCTGCAGCTCTGCGGCCCTGGTTCCAGCTAGAGGTGTCGTCTGCCCCCTCGGCCTGGGCAGGGAGACCGCCTGGCTTGGGGGGAAGGGGGCCGCCATGGGGCCTGTGCGTGGCCAGAGGCAGGCGGGGACGGCGTCTTTTCACGGCTTCCTTCGTGGGCCGCCGGCGGTGGTTTCACAGCTTCGTGGACTTGCGTTCTTCGGTCCCCGAGGCTTGGAGCGTTTCCCCCCAGGAGCCGGTTCCCAGGTCCCCAAGGCTCGGAGCGTTTCCCCCCAGGAGCCGGTTCCCAGGTCCCCGAGGCTCGGGAGCGTTTCCCCCCAGGAGCCGGTTCCCAGGTCCCCGAGGCTCGGAGCGTTTCCCCCCAGGAGCCGGTTCCCAGGAGCCGACTGCGCCTGGGAAGGCCCTCAGGCCGCCTGTCTTGATGCCTTTGTTAGCTCGCAGCCCCTCTCCGCCCATCCCCCCCCCCAGGCCGCTTATCGAGAGGCCGCTGAACCAGCCCCTGCGCGTGACCGAGCGCGGCTGCCGTCACCGTGACCTCACACAGCCTGCGGGCCAGGGTGACACAGCGGCGTTTCCTGTGAGCGCGGGGCCTTCCTGGTCCCACCATTGTTGTCCGGCGGGAAGAAAACAGAAATCATTGACTGCGGCCGCCTTGTTTGTTCAGAGCCGGGCTGGGAAAGGCCGCAGCCGCCGCGTCCCAGCGCCCCGTGCCGGGGACCGGACTGTTCTCACCGCCGCCCGGGCGTCCGGACCGGCTCACTCAGAGCGCAGGGCGGCCTTGGGCACGTGAGGGAAATGGTTACTTTTCTTGCCAAGGTTTGGGCGTAAACAAAGTGTCACCCAGTGTCCCTGTGCCGTTCCCAGCCCCGGGTGCCCCGTGGGCCAGGCCGCTGCCCAGCAAGTCCCATCACCGCCCACTTAGCTCAGGTGCAGCCGCCCCCGTGGCTGCCGCTCCTCGGCCTAGATGTGCTTCCAGGAGAGCCGGGCCGGGGAGGCAGCCGCGGGCAGCACCGGGCGCTCGGCAAACTCCCTAACGCGCTCCGAAGGTCGGGGTTTGAGTTGTGTGACTTCGACGGAGTGAGTGCGCGGGTGCGTCCACGTCAGTGACGGCAGGGCGCCTCTCCTCCTGACGGGGGAACGACAGCCCCGGGTCCCGCCAGAGCGCCTGCTGCTTTGTCAGCCCCTGCCCTCGACGTGCACGGGCAGGAGGCGCAGGGTCCACGTCTGGCTGGGGTGTCCCCCGCGACCCCCACCCAGGTCACGACGTGGCCAAACCCCTGGCTCCTGCCAGCAGAGGCCCCTTTACCGCACGTCATATACACGGAGCCCCCAGCGTGTGCTCTTCTGCACCCACCGTGCGTGAGACTGCCGTGGTGATGGGTGACGCCGTGGTGATGGGTGACGCCGTGGTGATGGGTGACGCCGTGGTGATGGGTGATGCCGTGGTGATGGGTGACGCCGTGGTGATGGGTGACACCGTGGCTCGCTCCTCCCGGCACTGTGTGGTGCTCGTCTGCGGGTGAAGGCGCGAGACTCATTTCCCACGCCCTGTGGGCACTGGGTGTGGGTGGCAGGACGCCAGCGTGGGGCGGTGTGGCATAGACCTTGGAGTTGGGCAGCCCGGGTTTAAGCCCTCGGGCTCCCGGTGTCTCACTGTGTGACCCCAGCAGAGTGCCTAACCTCTGAGCTCCAGCTCCCCCATCTGTGAATGGGTGCGAGGGCTTTGATTGGTTTCAGATCACGCAGCCACAGGTAGGACCTTTTTCCTGACAAGTCTCTGACCGTCCGGGGTGTGTATGGGCCCAGCGGCACCCTGTCGCCAGGCTTCTGAGCAGGGGCAGCAGACTGGGCTGACGAGCCTGCGAGTGTCTGTGTGCCCACATGTGTGTGCGCGCCCACATGTATGATAGTCGGGTGTGTTTGCATGCCTATGCATGTGACGGCACACATGCGACGGCCACCCATCTGGGTGTGTGTGTGCCTTCCCGTGTGATGGTGTGTGTCTGTGTGTTCCTGTGTGTGATGGCACGCGTGATATGTGGGCATGCCTGCACCTGTGACGGCCCATGCATGTGTAATGTGTGTGTGTACCCGTGTGTGTGATGGCATGTGTGTGAGTGTGACGGCAGTGTCTGTGTGTGTGTGTGTGTGTGAGTGTGTGTGCCCGTGTGTGATGGCCAAAGGTCTGTGTGTGTGTGTGTGCCTATGTGTGATGGCCAAAGGTCTGTGTGTGAGTGTGACGGCAGTGTCTGTGTGTGTGTGTGTGCCCGTGTGTGATGGCCAAAGGTCTGTGTGTGTGTGTGTGTGTGCCTGTGTGTGATGGCCAAAGGTCTGTGTGTGTGTGTGTGTGTGTGCGCCCATGTGTGATGGCCAAAGGTCTGTGTGTGTGTGTGTGTGTGTGTGTGCCCGTGTGTGATGGCCAAAGGTCTGTGCGTGTGCGTGCCCACATCTGTGCATGTGTGATGGCCACATGTCTGTGCGTGCCCGTGTGTGTGATGGCGCATGTCTGTGCATGTGCATGTGCATGTGCATGCCTGCCCGTGTGACAGTGGTGTCCGTTGCAGGCCTCCCGGAACAGTACTACAGCCTCACCTGGTTCCTGAGCCCCATCCTCGGCCTCATCTTCACGCCTCTCATCGGCTCCGCGAGCGACCGCTGCACCCTGAGCTGGGGCCGGCGGCGGCCGTTCATCCTCGCCCTGTGCGTGGGCGTGCTCTGCGGGGTGGCGCTCTTCCTCAACGGCTCTGCCATCGGTGAGTGCCGCCCGGGCCGAGCGGGAGCGCCTTCCCGCAGTCAGGTGGCTCAGCGGGGTGCCCGCGGCGGTGCGCCCGGCGGCCGGGCTGTGGGAAAGCGCCGGGAGCCCGTTCACAGGGAGCCGCTTCCTGGTGGGCTGTTGGCTCAGCGCGTATCCGACCGCGTCCTGTTTCCCCGTGAGTCCAGGAGTTATCTCTTCCTTTTCCCGCTCGGCCCCCTCGGGGCTCCCGTGTGGTTCCGTCCCCGCGGTGGCTTCGTCTGGTTCGGTGTCTTCACTGAAGCAGCTCGAGGAGGGAAACGGTGTTGGCCCGTGGGCGCCCGTGAGACTGCGGGGAACAGCATGTTGTTCTCTGCCAGTGGCTTTTGTTGCTTTAAGGGGATAAAGCACATCTCCTTTTCCCCGTTGACCCCCGCCCCGCCCCGCCCCGCCAGTCCCTTTAAGACGGGAGCTTGCCCAGGTCTGTGCACTCGTGTGGCCGCCAGTGATGCCGGTCATGATGCCGGACACAGAGGAGGAGGCCCCGCTCAGCTTCTCGGAGGCCGCGCGGCCGGGCTGGGGCAGGAGGCGCTGCCTGAACCCCACCCCTTGAGGGGCAGCCCCTGCAGCACCGTGTCCCCACCCGAAGTCCCGCGTGTCACTCCTGTCCCCGTGCACTCGGCACCATGGATGTCCCTGCAGGCCTGGCCGGGCGGGCACGTGCTCCCCGAGGCCCAGTGGGGATGCCGACCTTGGACCCACACGCAGTGCGTGACTGCCACACGGCCCTTTCTCCCAGCGCTCCCACAGAGACCCCACCCGTGCAGGTGGGTGGGAAGGACCCTCCCTTCTTGGTCGTGGCGCACACAGTAAGGAGCTCTGAGCCCACGGCCAGTTAGCGTGAGCAGGAGGGAAGCAGCCCGCGGCGGCAGGAAGGAGGCCCGGGCGCACTCTGGGCAAGGAGCCCCCTTTCTGGCTGGGCTGGGGCAGCGCCTGGAGCTGAGGCCGGCCCACTGTGTGCCCGCCAGGCCTGGCCCTCGGGGATGTGCCCGGCCAGCAGCCCATCGGCATCGTGCTCACCGTGCTGGGCGTGGTGGTCCTGGACTTCAGCGCCGACGCGACCGAGGGTCCCATCCGCGCCTACCTGCTGGACGTGGTGGACAGCGAGGAGCAGGACATGGCCCTCAACATCCACGCCTTCTCTGCCGGTGAGCGCTCCGCCCCGCCCTCATCCCGGCCGCGCTCGGCGGGGCGGCTGCTCCTGAGGCCGCACCCACATCAGGGCGGTGGGCTCCTCCCAGCGGCCAGTGGCCAGCTGAGCAGGGCCCTGTCCCCGGGCCCAGTGCTTGTGCTGACGGGAGACGTGCTGGCAGCTGGCCCTGCCCGGCCCCGGGGCCCACCACTCCTGCAGCTTTCATGTCCGATGGGAGTGTCCGCTTCCAAGGCCTGGGGTGGGGGGTGGGGCCGCGGGGTCCCGGGGCTCGGCTCCCCACCTGGCAGTCTGTCCTAGTTTATGAAGCAGGAAGCTGTGGGGTCAGAATTGCAAACCCAGAGTCGGCCGGAGGGGCCTGTGCCGCCTCCCTGCCCGCCCCTCCCTCCCTCCCGAGCCCGCGGGCCCGTCGCAGACCCCTGGCTGGCCTGTCTGCTCGGGGCCCAGGCCCCGCTCCTCACTGCTGCTGTCCTTCCGCCCGCCAGGCCTCGGCGGGGCCATCGGCTACGTCCTGGGGGGGCTGGACTGGACACAGACCTTCTTGGGCTCCTGGTTTCGGACGCAGAACCAGGTGCTGTTCTTCTTCGCGGCCGTGGTGTTCACGGCGTCGGTGGCCCTCCACCTGTTCAGCATCGAGGAGGAGCAGTACTGCCCCCAGCAGGAGCGTGCCGAGGCCGCCCCGCCCGCCCCGCCCGGCCTCCTGGACGGCGGCCTGTTCCCCGACGAGGTGCAGTCGGAGCAGGAGCTGGCGCTGGACTACCTGGGCGTGGAGCTGGTGCGGAGCAAGAGCGACTCGGTGCTGCACGTGCCAGACGCGGCGCTGGACCTGGAGCCCGAGCTGCTGTTCCTCCGCGGCATCGAGCCCTCCATCTTCCACGACGCCTCGGGCCCCGGCACGCCCCACAGCGCCAGCCAGGACCTGGGCCCCGCCCCGCCGCCCCGCCTGTCCTCGCTGCTCGGGGACACCACCAAAGAGGACGCCGTGCTGCTGGAGCACCACGTGCACGAGGCCAAAGTCCCCAACGGCAGCGGCTCTCCCCCGAGGGACGGCCCGCCTGGCTACGGCGCCGTGGACCCAAAGCCCTCGACCGCGTCCAGCGCCCTCCGGCGGCGCAGGCACGGCTTCCGCCGCCAGGCCTCCAGCACCTTCTCCTACTACGGCAAGATCGGCTCCCACCGCTACCGCTACCGGCGCGCCAACGCCGTGGTCCTGATCAAGCCCTCGCGCAGCATGAGCGACCTGTACGACCTGCAGAAGCGGCAGCGGCAGCGCAGCCGGCACCGCAACCAGAGCGGGGCCACCACCTCGAGCGGCGACACGGAGAGCGAGGAGGGCGAGGGCGAGACCAGCGTGCGGCTGCTGTGGCTGTCCATGCTCAAGATGCCGCGCGAGCTGCTGCGGCTGTGCCTCTGCCACCTGCTCACCTGGTTCTCCGTCATCGCGGAGGCCGTCTTCTACACCGACTTCATGGGCCAGGTCATCTTCGAGGGGGACCCCAAGGTGAGCCCGAGGGGTGCACGGCGGTCGCGAGGGCTGAACGAGGGGCCCGGGGAGAGCCGGGCGCGTGATGGCCCCGTGCACCGAGCTCAGCAGGGAGGCCGCTCCCCAGGCTGCCGCCTGGAGCCCCAGCGCCGTGGGGTGCGGGTGGGTGGCTGTCCGTGGGCAGCGGCCAGGGTGCTCCTGGGGACATGGCAGGGCCATCGGGGGAACTTGGTCCGTGGCCAGCAGTCAGGATACCCGGGCGGGGCACTGAGAACCGTGGGCCAGACCCTCAGCATCTTACAGTGGCCACCTGTCACCACGCGTGGGTGAGGCCAGCGGCCACGGCTTCTGCCCACGTGTCGCCTGGCTCACACCTGTGGCCGTGTCTCCTGGGATTCAGCTGGGGTGGTCTGGCACCGGCCCCGGCCTCCCCGCGTCCCTCACCTGGGCCTGTGGAGCTGCTCCGTGGGCCGCGGGGCTGCGGGACGGCCGAGGCAGGGGCTGCCAGCTAGGTGGGCCCGGGCTGGGGGGAGCGAGGCCGCTGTGCCTGCTGCAGAGGTGACGCAGCCGCCTGTGCCCGGGGCTGGCGCATGGCCCGAGCCCAGTCTTGTCTCCGGAACAGGCTCCCTCCAACTCCACCGCCTGGCAGGCCTACAACGCCGGCGTGAAGATGGGCTGCTGGGGGCTGGTCATCTACGCGGCCACCGGGGCCATCTGCTCGGGTGAGTGGTTCCCAGGGCGCCTGCCTCACGGAGGGGGCTCTGCCTCAGAGGAAGCAGGCGGCCTGCCCTCCGGGAAGGGGCACGGGAACGCTGCTCCTGTCTCGGCAAAAGGCCGCGGTGTCCTGAGCTCCGCCGCCGTGGGCCTTGGGGCTGAGCCCTGCAGGAGCCCTCCAACGGGGCGGTGCCCCTGAGCCCGGGAGGGGCCTTGGCACCTCAGCCCGGACGGGGAGCCGGGGTGTGGGCACGGGACCCGGCAAGGCAGTCAGGGTGGCTGCAGGGGCACCTGCCTTGCAGGGGGGCCTTCCCCCAGAGACACTGTGCCCAGGGGTCGGGGTCAGGGTGACAGGCTCAGTCCTGGGAGCTCTGTGCCAGGTAGGGGTTTCCTGCCTGTTCTTCACCCACACCCTGGGGGAGGCGGTGGCTTCGCCCCAGCCTGGCCTGGACTCAGGCAGCCGAGAGAGAGGCCGCCCAGCAGCCGGCGCCAGCGTGGCGGTCACAGCGCTGCCCGAGCTTACACAGTTCCAGGGTGGCATCCATGATGCCTCCGGAGGAGGTGACATCTAGCTGCTGGTCAGGAAGGGTGGGCCAAGGGGTGCCCGCTTGAGTTGCCCCGGCAGGACTGGGCACAGGGCTGGAGGCCGCTGAACGGGCTAGGCTAGCGGGCAGAGGCCCAGGGAGCAGCGGGACGGGGCCGACTGCAGAGCCTGGACTGAGGGCTGGCTCCTTTCTGAGGGGCTGGAGCCCTGGACAGCGAGTGGGCACTGCAGTGGGCAGCGGCGTGGAGGGAGGCGGGCTGGGGGCGGGGAGGGGGTCAGGGCCGTGAGCACGTGCTCTCTCGGCAGCTCTGCTCCAGAAGTACCTGGACAACTACGACCTGAGCATCCGGGTCATCTACGTGCTGGGGACGCTGGGCTTCTCCGTGGGCACCGCCGTGATGGCCATGTTCGCCAACGTCTACGTGGCCATGATCATGATCAGCACCATGGGCGTCGTGTCCATGAGCATCTCCTACTGCCCCTACGCCCTGCTGGGGCAGTACCACGACATCAAGGAGGTGCGTCCGCGGCCTCGGGGTGCTGGCACATTGGCCAGGTCACCGGTGGCCTGGCTCCCGTGCCCACGCTCGCTCGCTTGTGCCCAGATCGCTCTGCACTTATCCCGGACGTTCGGGCCACAGCCGGTCCCGGGTCTGTGCTCTGTGCTCTGTGCTCTGAAACGGCCACAGGGCGCCGAGGGGGCGGGGTCCTGCCGAGACGGCCGTCTAGCCCTCCGCTCCTCTCTTGCAGTACATCCACCACAGCCCCGGCAGCTCCAAGCGCGGCTTCGGCATCGACTGCGCCATCCTCTCCTGCCAGGTCTACATCTCCCAGATCCTGGTGGCGTCAGCCCTCGGGGGCGTGGTGGACGCCGTGGGCACCGTGCGTGTCATCCCCATGGTGGCCTCCGTGGGCTCCTTCCTGGGCTTCCTGTCCGCCACGTTCCTGGTGATCTACCCAGAGGTGTCGGAGGAGGCCAAGGACGAGCAGAAAGGCCTGTCCGCCCCGCCACCAGGCGAGGACAGCGGCGAGAAGCCCACGGTTCTGCGGCTGTCGCGGAAGGAGGGCCTGCAGGGGCCCGTGGAGACGGAGTCCATGGTCTGAGGGGCTCCGGTGCACACACGCCGCGGGGTGCAGAGCAGGGGCGCCTGCGATCGGGCCAGCAGCCGCTTCCGTGGCCGCGCCAGCCCGGGCGGAAGGGAAGCTCTGCTGTGGCGTAGGCAGGGCCCCGAGGCAGATACCACAAGGATTCGCTTTCTCCACAATTAAAAATCATTTGAAATCTTTTTTTTTTTTAATTGAAAAAGATCTTTTAATTTCCACTTTGTCTTTGACCCGCAGGCACGCTGTTCTGCAGGTTTGAATTTTGAGCCGGGCTCAGTGTCAACCGTGAGCGGCTCGGAGACGGGAGGGCCTGCCTGCCGGGCGCAGTGGGGACCGAGGCCGGCTCCTCGCGGCGCCTTCTCTGAGCGCTTCAGGCCCGGTCACCTGGTCGGTGACTGGCGTCTTGGCCAGATGTGTGCTCGGTGGTATTGGGACGTGTCAGATCTCGCCACACGTCGGTGCTGCAGCTCGCTGCGGGACAGTATTTTTGTTTCCAATTATTTTAGGAAAAAAGAATTTGTTTTCCAAAACACTGTTTAGACTAACAGCATCTCCTCTCCTCCTCAGAGAGTTTGACACGTGTGCCCGCTCCTGGGCAGCGGGCATGTGGCAGCCACACACCAAAGCCGGGCGGGCAGGGCCCTGCTCCTGGGGTGGAGCGAGCAGTTTGCGGGGTCACCCCTGGCTCCGCCCACGGGGACAAGCCGGGCGGCATGTGAGCGGCAGGTCTGCCCCCGCGGCCCGTCCCTGCCCAGGGTCCCGGGCGAGGAGCCGACTCTTTCGTTGCACTTTGTCTTTCAACCGTCCGCTGGGCGCGCCCCGCCCCACCGCGGAGTGCGGGACCGGCCGCCGGCCCCGGGCGGGACACTGCTGACCCTCTGACCTCGTCGCCTGGTCCCTCGCTTGACGCTGGAGTCCCCACGGTCACTCCGCGAGGAAAGACCATCGCCTCACGGTTTGCACCTGCCAGGGCCGGTGGCTTCCGTCTCTGCACCGGCGTACGCACGCTCGGGCCGCAGTCTCAGGGGAGGCCCCGCGCCCGGATGGAGCACCGGTTGTAAAACTTCGCTGCCTCAAGTTGATGTTTTTTTAAATAAAGGACTTTAAACTGCATGAGAATCATGCTGCAATATGATCATTCTAGAGCAAATATATATTTCAAGATGAAACTAAGCAGTTTTGAAATAAATTACTTGAATTTCTGTGTATGTAAAGGAATGCCTGTGTGCTGTGTCCTTGACTGGCCGCTGGTCTCACCGTCTCCGCCGCTGGCAGTGCCTGTGCCCAGGTTTTGGGTGTCCGCCCACCTCAGATGCCCTCCCCCTGGGCTCCCTCCCGGGTAGGCCAGGACCCCAGAGGCCCACCTGGCAGATGAGGGGCCCATGTGTGAGGCCTGGAGAGGCCGAGAGCCTCTTGGGGACGGGCAGGGCCTCCCGAGCGGCCAGGTACCATCTTCTCACTGCACTTCAGCTCCCCTGGTTCCAGACACTGGGGTGCCCCGAACCCCTGCACCGGGGCCCTGCACGGCCAGGCGGACGGGTGCCCAGTGCCCCTGGGGCGGGGCAGGACAGCACGCCCCACGGAGTCAGGGCTCCAGAGTCTCGGCTGTTTGCTGCGTCAGCAGCGTATGGAGAAATAGGTCTGACTCCCCCTCGCCCCCTGAACTCCAGGGTGGAGCCCCCTGAGGTGTGGGCTGCAGGGGCAGGAGTGGGCGCTAGGACGGGGGGGCGGCTCCTCCACAGGCCGGGGGGGCGTGGCCTGCTTGAGGTCCTCAGAAGTGCCCGGCCTTCCTCCTGGCCTGGTGCGGACACGGGTACACACCAAACCCCTCCACGGAGCGGCCAGGCGGCCCCACCCGACAGGACCTCCCAGGCTGCTGGCTCCCGCCACTACCAGGACCGGGTTGAGGAGCCGGTGGGGCAGGGCCTCCCGCAAGGCGGGGCTGGGACCCTGCCAGCTGCCCCCTCCCCCCTGGGCCTCCGAGCCCAGCCTTGTCCACGGGCCCGGCGCCACCTTGACCGCTTCCTAAGCTGGAGGCGGCTAGCTCCCGCTGGCCTCGGCAGCGACACCTGTGACACCTGGGGGCAGGGCCAGTCGTAAAGACTGTCCACGTTCCTCACACTTCCTGTTGGGTGGGGAGTGGGCTGGAGGCGGGCACAGGCTTGGGCCTTGCTGTTCCCTGTGGTGGACGTGGGGTCTGGCCCTGCACCTGCTCTGTGTACCCCGTTCTGCCTGTGGGGTTCAGCCCTGCACCCACTCTGTGTATCCCGTTCTGTCTGTGGGGTTCAGCCCTGCACCCGCTCTGTGTACCCCGTTCTGTGGGGTTCAGCCCTGCACCTGCTCTGTGTGCCTCGTTCTGTCTGTGGGGTTCAGCCCTGCACCCGCTCTGTGTGCCCCGTTCTGTCTGTGGGGTTCAGCCCTGCACCCGCTCTGTGTGCCCCGTTCTGCCTGTGGGGTTCAGCCCTGCACCTGCTCTGTGTACCCCGTTCTGCCTGTGGGGTTCAGCCCTGCACCTGCTCTGTGTACCCCGTTCTGCCTGTGGGGTTCAGCCCTGCACCTGCTCTGTGTACCCCGTTCTGCCTGTGGGGTTCAGCCCTGCACCCGCTGTGTACCCCGTTCTGCCTGTGGGGTTCAGCCCTGCACCCGCTGTGTACCCCGTTCTGCCTGTGGGGTTCAGCCCTGCACCCGCTGTGTACCCCGTTCTGCCTGTGGGGTTCAGCCCTGCACCCGCTCTGTGTACCCCGTTCTGCCTGTGGGGTTCAGCCTTGCACCTGCTCTGTGTACCCCGTTCTGCCTGTGGGGTTCAGCCCTGCACCCGCTCTGTGTACCCCGTTCTGCCTGTGGGGTTCAGCCCTGCACCCGCTCTGTGTGCCCCGTTCTGTCTGTGGGGTTCAGCCCTGCACCCGCTCTGTGTACCCCGTTCTGTCTGTGGGGTTCAGCCCTGCACCCGCTCTGTGTACCCCGCTGTGTGTGCTCGTACCGCCCCCTTGCAGACAGCGTGGAGCCGGGCCTCCTGTGTCTGCCCCATCTCCTGTTGACTTTGGGGTTGAATCTGAGGAACCTTCCTCCGGGTGCCGTGTGTCTGTCCCTTCCTCCGGGTGCCGTGTGTCTGTCCCTTCCTCCGGGCCGGGCGGTGGCCTCCGTCTGGTGTGAGTGGACTGTTTCCCCAAAGGCCTCGCTCACACCGGGGCCCATGTCTGAGCCTCACAGGCACCTCCAGCCCCAGCTCCTGGGCGGCGCCGGATGCGGCTGCAGGAGGTGGGGGTCACCTGCTCTGGGGGCCCAGGCTGAGCGGCTGGGGAGACCCACCCACCCTCCAGCGTGGCTGAGCTGGGTACCCAGGCCTCTCGGGCTCCGGGGGGGGGTGGGGGGGAGGGCGCCCTGACCGCCTGGAGAGCGAGCATGTGCGGCAGGGGGGCTTGGACACGGCCGGCCGCCCCAGGTGCACCACAGCCCAGGTGGCAGCGGAGGAAGAGGGGCTGGGACTCCCCCAGGTCACCACGGCGAGACTGGAACCCGGGACAGTTCTGTTCGTTAAAAGGCTCCCCTGACCGGTGGGAGGGGGCCGCTGAGGGAGCCGGCCAGGTGGGGGTGGGTGGAGGCGGGAAGGAGAAGGGATCTCCCAAAACACAGGATGGGGGCGGCGCTGAGGTCCAGCCTGGACTTCAGGAGACAGCGGCCAGGATCACAGGGGTGCGGGCGCTCCCTGCTGGGCATGGGGACCGGGGCTTCCTTGGCTAGCACTGGCTCGCAGCGCCCCCTGCTGTCCACTCGGCCCACACACACGCAAGCGGCCCTTTGGCCCTGGGTGCCCCTCCAGGCACTCCCCGTGGCTCCCCCAGGGCAGCAGGCAGCCCCTCAGCCCCGCCCTCGCGGCCCCCCTCCAGGCTGAGGGCGAATGGGTTTCGGAACTCACCCGAAGCCACTGCGCCCCAGGCTGGGCTCTGCTCAGCAGCGTCTGCTCCTCCCTCCCTCTTGCACAAGCGTTACCCCCCCCCCGGGAAGAGTGAGCGAGGTCTCCTGGTTTGAGTTTTTGGGTTTTTGATTAGAAAAAAACATCTTGTTCATATTCATTGTCTGTCCGTTGTGCTGGGCCAGCACGGCCCAGGGTCAGCCTGAGGGGCGGTGAAGGCTTAGAAAAGACAGACGCGAGAAGAAAGCGGGGGGGGGGGGGGGGGGGGGGGAAACGCCGCCCTCTGATGGAGACAGCCCCGCCGCCCACAAGCCGGGAAGGAAGGGCGTGGCCAAGATGTTTACAGCGTTCTGGTGGGTATGGATCCTCCTCAGTTACAGGCACCTGAACTCCATCAGGCCCACGTCACTCAGGCACGTGGGGCCACGTGTTCGGACCATAGGTTCACGCTCACAACCACAGCCTCCGGCTGTACCTGTGCTGGGAGGCTCTGCCCTCCACGCCGGGACTTGCACGTGACTTTGCCACAAGAGCATCGTGCCCTCTCATTAGTCCGAGGCTTGAACCTGTCCCAACGCTGTAGCCGCGCCCCACAGTCTGTCTCTGTCTGTCTGTCTGTCTGTGTCTCGTTTACTCGGAACATTCCGCGCCCTGCAGGTGTCTCCGGGTGAGACTAGGAAGTGAGTGTGTGAGTGAGTGTGTGCGCCCACCAGTGCCGTCCGGGGGGCACAGAGCAGTGAATCGGGAAGTTAGGTCTCAATGAGAAGCCCACGTGGCTGTGGGCCGCCCGGGGCGCCCGCGCTCCCTGCCCTCCCTGCCCGCGGGCTTTCATTTTGGTTTTTTGTTCATCCTCACGTGAGGGTATTTTCCATTGCTTTTCAGAGAGAGTGGGGGGGGGGGGCGAGAGAGAAACATCCATCAGCTGCCTCCTGATCCCACCCTGATTGGGCCTGGGCATCGAACCTACGACCCAGGTACATGCCCTTGACTGGGAATCAAACCTGTGACCCTTCCTTCGGTGCTTGGGCCGGCGCTCTAACCACTGAGCCACCAGCCAGGCCACGGTGGGAGGTTCTCACACCATCACCTGACGTGGCTTCTCCCACCCTGGAGAGGAGACCATGTTGTAGACCAGGACACTGAGCTCTGAGGGGTGCAGAGAGGGGCACGGACACGGGTCTCTTCCAGGCCCTTAGGAATGATCGAAAACACACTCACCCTCACTCACAGCCACACTCACAGTCACACACTCTCTCACACACACTCACACAGTCACACACACACACACACACTCACACACACATACACTCACACACACACACACACTCAGTCACACACACGGTCACACACACACTCAGTCACACACTCACACAGTCACACTCACACACACTCACACACATACACTCACACACATACACACACACACTCACTCTCACACACACACACACACAGTCACACACACACACACAGTCACACACACACACACTCTCACATACACTCACAGTCACACACACACACATTCACACACACACTCACACTCACACACACACACTCACACACAGTCACACACATTCACACACACACACACATACACTCACACACACACACACTCAGTCACACACACAGTCACACACACACACAGTCACACACACACACACACACACACACACACACAGTCACACACACACACAGTCACACACTCACACACACTCACACACACACACACACACACATACACTCACACACACACACACACACTCACACACACAGTCACACACACACACAGTCACACACTCACACACACTCACACACACACACACACACACATACACTCACACTCTCACACACACACACACACACACACACACTCTCTCACACACTCTCTCACACACACACACTCACACTCACACACACACACACACACACACACACTCTCTCACACACTCTCTCACACACACACACTCTGAAAGGCCAGAGTAAGGCCTCTCCCAGGGACCACCAACAGGACTTCTGGCAGCTGGAGGGCAGGCGGGATGGGATGGAAGGAGGCGCCATCTGCTGGAGGTGCCACGGGGGCCGGAGAGGCGCGTGGGGGGCGCGGAGGCAGCAGCACCCTGCCCGGCCAGCTTCTGGCACCGGCGCCGGGAGGTCAGCCTCCAAGGCGTCTGCACAGCTCCGAGCGAGCGGACCCGGCGTCCCCGCCTGAGTGCAGCACCGTGCGTACCCCTTTGGGACCAACCCCGGCCCGCCGAGCAGCAGGGCCCTGTCCCCGTAGACCTGGCTCCCGGGGGCTCCCGGGACGGGTCCTTCATCACGGGGGCTCCAAGCCCAGAGGAGCCGAGGCATGAAGTGCCCTTCCACCCCCAAGACCCTCGTGACTCAGCGTGGAGCCACGCTCGCTGCAGCCCGTGACCCGGCCTCTCTGTGAAGGCTGTCTGCTAGGTTGTTTTTTAAATGTATCTTCACTGCTGTCAGAGAGGGCGGGAGGGAGGGGGAGACAGACATCCACGAGGGGAGAGAATCACTGATCGGCGGCCTCCTGCACGCCCCCCACTGGGATGGAGCCCGCAACCCAGGCATGTGCCCCAACCGGGAATCCAACTGTGACCTCCTGGGTCATAGGTCGACGCTCAACCCCCGGAGCCCCGCCGGCCGGGCAGTTGTTTTCAATGCAATGACTGGCAAACAGGATCTTGGAAAGCCTCGCCAAGAGGGGAGGGGATGGAGAGCCTGCGTGAGTCACGTGACGGGCTCGGGTGAATCTCGAGCTGATCCTGCGGCCCTGCCACCCGCCGGGGCCCCTGCCACAGGTCTCGGAGGGAAAGGAGCAACGTCACAGCCGAGTGGACAGTTGACTACCTGGGAGGTGAGGCCTGGTGTTCAACAGTCTGCTCAGTTCTCAGACTTTTAAGGGAACGTGTCACGTGTTTATAAAAGCAGAATTACACACACACACACACACACACACACACACACCCCACTGCTGGCCGAACCGTCCTAGGTGCTGGGAACACGTGCCCCTGGTAAGCAGACTGGGGGAGCCTCCCAGGAGACCCCCAAATGCCGCCACCACTCCGGACCTTCCTAAATGCTTGGGCCCCGGGCACCAAGCCAGAGGCCCGGGTGGGGCATCCATCCGGAGGCCCTGGCCCGGGGTCTGACACGCACCCCCCCGACCTCTCAGGCGAGCGAGGGCTGCGGGGCCTCCGAGTCCCCAAACCCCACACCTCGGTGCCCGGCGGCCGCACAGCCCGTCCCTCCTGGGCCGTAGGGAATGAGACGGCAACACCACGGGGAACGTGTGCAAAAGGCTTCTTTGCGAACACTGGGTTAGTGACAGCGGGGCCACCTTCCGTTAGAGACGGCACGGCGGGCAGGCGCAGCCGGCGGGGCTGGGCGGCGAGAGGGAGCGTGGCCTGCGCTCTTCGGTGGACGGGAGTCTCGGGGCTTCTTCACTACGAAGGCTCCGCGTCCATTAGGACGAGCAGGCCCCGAGCTGGCCTTCGCTGCGCGCGGTCCACAGCCTGTCCGCGTGTCCCTCCCTGGCGGCCTCGCCCGCTCTAGGGCAGCAGGCCTGGAGGGGGGAGCCACGGGCGCCCGGGGCTCAGGCGTGAATGGGGCCGGCAGAGGCGTGCAGCCCTCTCGGCTAAGACTGGCTCCGGGGCGGCATGGGCTCTGGAACCTTCCAAGCCGCGCCCGGGGCAGCAGGGCAGTGTCTGGGCAGAGGTTCTCGCCGGGTGGAGCCCGCTGCCTGCCCGGGAGCCGTAGTTTCCTCAGGAGCATCGGGAGAGCAGGCCGGTCCTCGGAGGGGCAGCCCTGCACCGGGCGCCGCGGCCCAACAGGAAGCGGGCAGGAGGGCGGCGTTCCCAGGCAGCTCCGCCCGCACGGCCCCCTCACTCCACGGTCCAGATGGCGATCTTGCCCTCCTCCGGGCCGGACCCGCTCAGCACGTATCTGTCCTCGGCCGAGCACAGCGTCCTCACGGCGTCCGCGTGCGCCACCAGCTCCTTCTCCACCGTCCTCCTCTCGGCGTCGATCACGTAGATCTTCCCCCGGGACTTGCCCTGCGACAGCCCCGTGCCGCCCACCCACACCTGCCGGACACGGGCGTCAGCACCCGGGCCAGGAGGGCCCCTCGCGGGCGGGTGCGGGGCTGGAGGGGTGAAGCCCACGCCCCCGGGCGGCCCCTTACCTGCCTCTTCACCCGGATCATGCAGGTGACCTGGGCGCAGTCGGGCAGGTGCACCCTCGCGGGCGGCCGGGCCAGGTCCTTCAGGCCCCAGACGTACAGGTCGTCGTACCCCGCGCACGCGGCCCACAGCTGCTCCTGCTGAGACAGGAAGGGCCATGCGGGTGCTGGCGGGTGCTGGCGGCGGGCGGGGCCCCAGGGCAGGCAGGCGGGTACCTCGGGGAGCAGCTGGAAGGCCACGAAGGTGGTGCTCGGCTCCTGGAAGGTCTCATCGATCCTCAGCTCCTGGCGGACACTGCTGTTCACCGCCATGATGCTGCCCCCGGTGCCTGCGGGAGGGGCGCGTGAGGGCGGCAGAGCACGCGGGGCCTCCCATCCAACAGCGGAAGGGCACAGCGCCAAGCTAGGGTCCCGCCCCCCGCAAAGGCTGGCTCAGCCCGCAGCCCTCCGCCTGCTCTGCTGGGGCGCAGGGCACGGCACACCCTCAGCTGCTCACAGGCGGCTCCTGGGAGCGCGTGGCTGTGCCCACGCCACCAGCGGGCAGAGGGCAGAGGCTGTGGAGCTGACCCGCCCAGAGGAGGCACAGAGAAGGGACCAGAAAGACGGGGCTTTGAACATGACAGCGGGAACCGCGTGAAGCAAGCAGGCCTTCGGCGCGGCGGACTCACAGCACCACAGGCAGCCGGCGTGCAGCTGGATGGACGACAGGCCGCCGCTCGGCAGCTGGAGCCGGCGGGTCACCTGCAGCGTGCTCACGTCCCACGCCAGGACCGCCCCGTCCACGCTGCACGAATACACCTGGCTGGAGGCAGAAACGCATCTCATTTCGTCTCTGAAACACACGCTGTAGATTTTAATCCGGAAACGGCCACGGTGCCGTGAAAGCTCGCCCCCGCCACCCGGTGGAGTGACAGGCGCACTAACGGGTGAGAACAGGCCTTGGCTACGATGTAGCCGATCAGCGGGACGGGACAAGGCGGTGCAGGAGCTGAGCCGCAGCAGGACCACAGGCACCATGTGGCCCCGCTGCAGAGCCACGCGCCCGGCTCCACCTGGACTGGGCCTCGCTGCGGACAGAGAGCCGCTCTGACACTGAGTCAGGGAGCCGGGTGGGTGGGGGGGGGGGGACGGAGGGAGCCCGCGGAAAAGCCTGGGGCTGTTTCCACAGGAGACGCGCCGCTCTGTCCCAGAACCAGAAGCAAACAGGAACGTCACCTGGCGACTCATCCCAGACCCTGGTCACTGGCCAGGCCTGGCGCCTGCGGTGACCGCTCACACAGTGTCCCCAAGAGGGACTGGCCACGCCTGCCGGGGAGCCGGGTACCTGGGCGCGTCCGGCCCGTCCTGCACCACGAAGCCGGTGACGCCGGCGCGGTGTTCGGTGAGCTGCTTGTGGCAGGACATGCTGTGGACGCTGATGATGTAGATGACCGAGTCCTCGGAGCCCACCCACACCTGGCCCTGCGCCACCATCGCCATGCAGTTCTGCGGGAGGAGGGCGGCCTCGTAAACCGTCACGGAGCCCGCGGGGACCCGGCCAGGCTCCCGGAGCTCCGACCCAGCGACACGCCGTGTTCATGGGAACTGCTGAGCGTCCCCGCGAGCCCACGCCAACATCACGGGAGGCGTGTCTGAGCGCAGCTGACCTCACACCCCCTCCGCGAGGCAGGGCACGCCTTCTCCCGCTTAGGGACACCAGCCAGCACGCCGCTGCGCACCTGGGGACCGCTCACCGGCAGAGGCCACCCAGGAAACGCACCGAGATGGGCCCGGCCGGCGTGGCTCAGGGGCTGAGCGTGGACCCGGGAACCAGGAGGTCACAGTCAGGGCACAGGCCCGGGTTGGGGGCTCGATCCCCAGGGCGGGGCGTGCAGGAGGCAGCTGACCCATGATTCCCTCTCATCGTGGATGTTTCTCTCTCTCTCTCTCCCTCCCTTCCTCTCTGAAGCCAATAAACATATTTTAAAAAGACGGCCCCGTGTGACGCATTAGGTGAGCAGAGGACAGGCTGAGCCCAGGTGCCTGAGGCCCGGTTAGGTTCGGAGCGAGGGCGCTCAGCCATGACCTGCTCATTTAAATAAGAACATTTCAGCTGAAACCGGTTTGGCTCAGTGGATAGAGCGTCGGCCTGTGGACTGAAGGGTCCCGGGTTTGATTCCGGTCAAGGGCATGTACCTTGGTTGCGGACACATCCCCAGTGGGAGGTGTGCAGGAGGCAGCTGATGGATGTTACTCTCTCATCGATGTTTCTAGCTCTCTATCCCTCTCCCTTCCTCTCTGTAAAATATCAATAAAATATATTAAAAAAAAAAAAGAACGTTTCAGTAAAGCTGGGACCAGCTTATGTTTGACTTAAAAACTGTAAGCAGAAGCGAGAGCCCTGATTCCCGAGTGGAGGGCGCTGCGGGGTCCCGTCCCGCGGCCTGACTGTCCCCTTCCCTCCGTCGCCGCGTGACCCGGCAGCTGCCCGAGGCGCCCGCCCTCCCGCGAGGGACGCACCAGCGCAGAGGAGCCCACGCGGACGCAGTGCTGGTGGAGGCTCCAGGACGACGCGTCGAACACCATCACTCTGCCCGCCCGCAGGGCGCACCACAGCTTGGGGCGCGCGTCCCCCGCCCTCTCCGCCGGGTCCAGGTGCCCTAAAGCGAAAAGCAACCGAGGGGGTCACGGAAAACCCTTCGCTGCGGCAGGCGGGGCCGCGCCACGGGGACCCCCGTCCCCCTCGGAGCCGCCGGGGGGCTCTGCCCAGTGGGGCCTGGAGGGTCGCTGAGGCCTCTGACAGCGGCTTGGGGCTGAGGGGACGGAGGAGCAGGGCTGTGGGCACCAAGGGTGGCGGGAGAGGGGGACGGCCAGCAGCCGGCCCGGTGCCGCCCAGGGGGACTCTCGTCACTTTGTAACCATGACAACAGGACCAGGTTCACTGGGAGAGGCCTCTGAGCGACGCCCACGGGAGCGCCCGCCCTGCCCCCCTCCTCGGCTCCTCGGCTCCAGCCTCCGCGTGGTTGCGGCCACAGAGGGTCACAGAGCGGCTGCCGTGGTTTTCCCCGCGAAGAGCAGAACCCCCAGTCCCCATCCCCCCGCACGGCCCCTGGCTGACCCTGGACGTGAGCCTGAGCCTGCCGACGCTCCCCGGCGCAGCGGGGCGGGGCGGTACCTGGCGTGTACAGCAGCACGTCCACGGCTTGCGGGAAGGTCTCCCCGGCCGAAGGGTTGATCTTGTGCTTCAGCGTCTCCGCCGTCGTCTTGGGAACGGCCGCGGGCACTGAAACACAGGCGGGCCGGTGGAAGCAGACACGGCCACGGCCCCCACGCCATGTACCCCAGGACGCGTCAGGAGGAGGGGGAGGGTCAGGACAGGGACAGCGACGTAATTCAAAGGCGGAGCCGGCCGCGTGGCTCAGGGGCTGAGCCTCAACCCAGGAACCAGGAGGTCAGGGCTCGATTCCCGGAGGTCAGGGCACAGGCCCGGATGCAGGCTCCATCCCCAGTGTGGGGCGAGCAGGAGGCAGCCGATCCGTGGTTCTCTCCCCTCACTGATGCTTCCCTCTCCCTCTCCCGTCCGCTCCCACGTCAGTAAAATAAACAAAGGCATCAACGCCTGTGACTGGGACTTAAGCGTCAGACGTCCCCCAGACGGACGGACGCCCCCGAGGCCCTTACTTTCGCTCCTCATCTTGTCGAAGTAGGACAGCTTGGAGGCCGCGTAGATGGCCCCCGGTGTCTGCAGCGCGCCCACCACGGCGTCCATCAGCAGGGCGTGCGTCAGCGCCTGCTGCACGTACTGCGGGTCCTGCGGGGACACGGCGCTGAGGCCCCTCTCGGCGCCCGGGGGAGCGGGCATCTGGGCCTGCCCTCGGCTCCGCTCCTCCCAGTGCAGCCACGCCGACCGCTGCCCGGGCCGGAGGGGAGCCTCAGTCCGCGGCCACACGATCGCCACCCCCCTTCGCACCCCGAACGAGACGCTCACTCCGCACCGTGGCCGGAGGCCCTCCCGAGACAGGGACACCCCTCCCAACGACAGCCCCCCCCCCCCCCCCCGACAGTTCCAACCAAGGCCTGCACCCGCTGAGAGCCGCTGCTGCCTGGGGCGGGGGAGGGATGGGCGGGCCGCGCTCTCCCCGGGGAGCCCTGCTCAGGCTCAGGCTCGGGGCGTTGGTGGCGGTTTTCCTGTCTCATCGCCACGGTGACCACACACACTTCCCCTGCGTCCTCCATCCCGGCCGCTGTCCCTGGGCCTCTGGGACGTGACGTACCAAAGCCACCACCGCGGCCCGAAGTAAACGCAGGGGCAGAACCCCGGGCACGAGGCTGACACGGGGAGGAACGGGGCGCGCCCCGGCACCCACCGGCCCCGCCAGGCCAGCCCCATCCTCCTCCCAGGACGTCACCGGACGGCGACGGGGCACAGGGACGACGGGGCACAGGGACGACGGGGGACAGGGACGACGGGGGACAGGGACGACGGAGGACAGGGACGACGGGGGACAGGGACGACGGGGGACAGGGAGTGTCCGCCCACAGGCCCCTGATGGACCGCGGCCTCTCCGCGGCCTCCTGGCCAGACCTCACCCCCCGACTCGGCTGTGCGTCTGAGGGCCCAGCGTCTTCCCAGGAACCCGCCCCCGCCTGCGCCCGGCCACCACCGTGCCTGACCTTGTGGTCGTCCGCCAGCGCCTTCCCCGCCCACATCTCCTTCACCATCAGGTGCCACAGGTCGCACTCGGCCTTCAGGTTCGCCTCGAAGACATCCTTCTTGGCCACCGACTTGATCTTCAGCGTGGGGATGCGGAGCAGCAGGAAGGCCACGGTGGTGCTCCTGACCTCCTGCGGGGCGGCGAGAGTGAGGCCGGCGGGACGAGGGGGCGGGAGGAGGGGGCGGGAGGAGGGGGCGGGAGGAGGGGGCGGGACGAGGGGGTCAGCAATGAGGGGGCGGGACGAGGGGGCGGGACGAGGGGGCGGGACGAGGGGGCGGGACGAGGGGGCGGGAGGAGGGGGGCGGGATGAGGGGGCGGGACGAGGGGGCGGGACGAGGGGGCGGGATGAGGGGGCGCGATGAGGGGGCGGGATGAGGGGGTGGGATGAGGGGGGGATGAGGGGGCGGGATGAGGGGGTGGGATGAGGGGGGGATGAGGGGGTCAGCAATGAGGGGGCGGGATGAGGGGGCGGGAGGAGGGGGCGGGACGAGGGGGCGGGACGAGGGGGCGGGATGAGGGGGGGATGAGGGGGCGGGATGAGGGGGGGATGAGGGGGCGGGATGAGGGGGGGGATGAGGGGGGGATGAGGGGGGGATGAGGGGTCGGCAATGAGGGGTGGTGGCGCCTAGGGACCACGCTGTGCCCGGCCTGGGGGGGGGCGGGCGGGTGCTCGGCTGGCTGGAGCATCACCTGCCCCAGAAGGCCAGAGGTTCGATTCCCTCTCGGGCACATACCTAGCTTAGGGGCATGATCCCCAGTGGGCATGCGTGCAGGAGGCAGCCAATCTATGTGTCTCTCCCACATTGATGTTTCTCTCTCCCTTCCTCTCCCTAAAAAAATCAATTAAGAAAACATGTCCTCAAGGATTAAAAAAAAAACAAAAAAAAAAAACACAAAATTTAAAAACCATGCTGTCCCCTGGCCGACATGGCTCAGTGGTTGAGCGTTGACCTATGAACCAGGAGGTCATGGTTCGAATCCCGGTCAGGGCACATGCCTGGGTTGTGGGCTTGATACCCAGCCCAGTAGGAGGTGTGCAAGAGGCAGCCGATCCATGGTTCTCTCTCATCATTGATGTTTCTCTCTCTCTCCCTCTCCCTCCCTCTCTGAAATAAATAAAAATATTTTTTAAAAAATAATAAAAATAAAGACCATGCTGTCCCCGTCCACACTCGCTGAGGGACCTGCCAGGGCACTGGGCTACGGTCCTGACTCACACCAGCTTGGGGGGGTGGGGGCCACACCCAGAGAGCACAGAGCCTGGGGGCTTGGCCCAGAGCTGGGCTGTTGGGGGCTGTGGGAGGGGGGTCCCCGCTGGACAGAGAAGGCCCTGAAATGACCCTGGTCCCAGGAGGCAGGAGGGAGGAGGGAGGAGGGAGGAGGCAGGAGGCAGGAGGGAGGAGGGAGGGGGGCAGGGTCTCAGACATGGAGACACCAAGCCAGTGGATGTCCCAAGCTCAGTGTCCTCCTGGGGAGGGGGGGGTGTCGGCAGCTCCTCCCTCGGCCTCGTGCACAGCATTTAAATTAAGGGGGTTGCTCTTGCCCTGACTCTCGGGGGGAGGCGGGCAAAGCCGTGGGGAGGCGCAGAGCGGTGTGCGCTGTCCTCGAGCTCGAACGGACGCGGGAAAGGGCCCCGCGGAGAGCGGCCGCCCACCTCGATGTTGCGGAAGGTGGAGATCTCCACGTAGCCGGGCCTGCCCTCCGTCAGCAGGAACAGCCGCTTCTGGGTCATGGCGATCTTGCCCACGCCTCGGCTCGTCTTCACCGAGCCCGACAGCTTGTACACGCACTCGTTCCTGTCCAGGTGCTCGGTCACCGCCGCGGGCAGGCTGACCTCCTGCGCCTGGGCCTCCGTCTCCTTCCAGCAGGTGTAGAACTCCCGGAACGTCTCGGGGTCGATCAGCTTCTGCTGCCCTGCGTTGGACGGAGGAGAGAGCGGGGTCTGAGTCACCTGCAGGACGGGGCACCCACGCTGAGCTCTCCCTAAGGCAGCGGCGCATTACCCCACCAGGGCGGCAGGTGGCGCCAGAACTCGCCACCTGGAGGGGAAACACGGTGGGGTGGGGCGAGTCCCCCCTCCTTTCCCGGCAGCCCCAGGGGCCAGGGTGGGCCCTGGAGCTAGACCCGGCCCATCTGCCCCTCCCAGCCCCTGACCAGGGGTGGGGACCGCTGGGTGAGCCAGGCCAGGTAGTCACGGTGCCTGAGGGCAGCAGGGGAGACGGGGGGGGGGGGGGGGGGGGGGGGGGGGGGGGGGGGGGGGGGGGGGGGGGGGGGGGGGGGGGGGTGGGGGGGGGGGGGGGACGCGGGGACAAGAGCCCTGGACGGCGATGGCGGCAGAGATCCCTGTCGCCACGAGGACCATGGCAGCCGCCCCAGGGCCCTGCGGGAGCGAGTCCTCGGGTGAAGCGAGCACGGAAGAGTCCAGACCCTTGGTGACCCCCCCACGCCCCTGGATCAAGCCGTGCCTGAGCCAGGCATTTCAGTACTTCTGGGTCATGGGAGCAAATAAATTACTTCCATTATCTGTAGCCAAGATGACCTTAATTGCTGCGGTAACCTTTACACATGTCCAATACAGCCCGGCCGGCGTGGCTCAGTGGTTAGCATCGACCTATGAACCAGGGGTCAGGGTTCGATTCCTGGTCAGGGCACAGGCCCGGGTTTCAGGCTAGATTCCCCAGTGGGGGGCGTGCAGGAGGCAGCTGATCAATGATGCTCTCTCAGCACTGTTTCTATCCCCCTCTCCCTTCCTCTCTGAAACCAATTAAAAAGTATTTTTTTTAAAAAAGGGGATATTAAAAAAATAGCGTCCTGTGTGCACGCCCAGCTTCACGCCTGTTTGCAGTGTGACTGCAGGCAGCTGTGCGAGGGGCCGCTCCCGTGTCTGTAAGTGGAGGTGGCCTGCCCCCTGCCCCGCACACCGCCGAGGGAGTCCGGCCGTTCCACCTCCTGCCGTGGCTCTGCCTCCGCGCTGGCCCCATCCCTCTCTGCCCCTGCCCGCCCCGTCCCTCTCTGCCCCTGCCCGCCCCGTCCCTCTCTGCCCCTGCCCGCCCCGTCCCTCTCTGCCCCGTCCCTCTCTGCCCCTGCCCGCCCCGTCCCTCTCTGCCCCTGCCCGCCCTGTCCCTCTCTGCCCCGTCCCTCTCTGCCCCTGCCCGCCCCGTCCCTCTCTGCCCCTGCCTGCCCTGTCCCTCTCTGCCCCTGCCCGCCCCGTCCCTCTCTGCCCTGCCCGCCCCGTCCCTCTCTGCCCCTGCCCGCCCCGTCCCTCTCTGCCCCTGCCCGCCCCGTCCCTCTCTGCCCCTGCCCGCCCTGTCCCTCTCTGCCCCGTCCCTCTCTGCCCCTGCCCGCCCCGTCCCTCTCTGCCCCTGCCCGCCCCGTCCCTCTCTGCCCCTGCCCGCCCTGTCCCTCTCTGCCCCGTCCCTCTCTGCCCCTGCCCGCCCCATCCCTCTCTGCCCCTGCCTGCCCTGTCCCTCTCTGCCCCTGCCCGCCCCGTCCCTCTCTGCCCTGCCCGCCCCGTCCCTCTCTGCCCCTGCCTGCCCCGTCCCTCTCTGCCCCTGCCCGCCCCGTCCCTCTCTGCCCCTGCCCGCCCCGTCCCTCTCTGCCCCTGCCCGCCCTGTCCCTCTCTGCCCCGTCCCTCTCTGCCCCTGCCCGCCCCGTCCCTCTCTGCCCCTGCCCGCCCTGTCCCTCTCTGCCCCGTCCCTCTCTGCCCCTGCCCGCCCCGTCCCTCTCTGCCCCTGCCTGCCCTGTCCCCCTCTGCCCCTGCCCGCCCTGTCCCTCTCTGCCCCTGCCTGCCCTGTCCCTCTCTGCCCCTGCCTGCCCTGTCCCTCTCTGCCCCTGCCCGCCCTGTCCCTCTCTGCCCCGTCCCTCTCTGCCCCTGCCCGCCCCGTCCCTCTCTGCCCCTGCCTGCCCTGTCCCTCTCTGCCCCTGCCCGCCCCGTCCCTCTCTGCCCTGCCCGCCCCGTCCCTCTCTGCCCCTGCCCGCCCCGTCCCTCTCTGCCCCTGCCCGCCCCGTCCCTCTCTGCCCCTGCCCGCCCTGTCCCTCTCTGCCCCTGCCCGCCCTGTCCCTCTCTGCCCCTGCCCGCCCTGTCCCTCTCTGCCCCTGCCCGCCCCGTCCCTCTCTGCCCCTGCCCGCCCCGTCCCTCTCTTCCCCTGCCCGCCCCGTCCCTCTCTGCCCCTGCCTGCCCCGTCCCTCTCTGCCCCTGCCTGCCCTGTCCCTCTCTGCCCCTGCCTGCCCCGTCCCTCTCTGCCCCTGCCTGCCCCGTCCCTCTCTGCCCCTGCCTGCGCCGTCCCTCTCTGCCCCTGCCTGCCCTGTCCCTCTCTGCCCCTGCCTGCCCTGTCCCTCTCTGCCCCTGCCTGCCCTGTCCCTCTCTGCCCCTGCCTGCGCCGTCCCTCTCTGCCCCTGCCTGCCCTGTCCCTCTCTGCCCCGTCCCTCTCTGCCCCTGCCCGCCCTGTCCCTCTCTGCCCCGTCCCTCTCTGCCCCTGCCCGCCCCGTCCCTCTCTGCCCCTGCCTGCCCTGTCCCTCTCTGCCCCTGCCCGCCCTGTCCCTCTCTGCCCCTGCCCGCCCTGTCCCTCTCTGCCCCTGCCCGCCCCGTCCCTCTCTGCCCCTGCCTGCCCTGTCCCTCTCTGCCCCTGCCTGCCCTGTCCCTCTCTGCCCCTGCCCGCCCCGTCCCTCTCTGCCCTGCCCGCCTCGTCCCTCTCTGCCCCTGCCTGCCCTGTCCCTCTCTGCCCCTGCCTGCCCCGTCCCTCTCTGCCCCTGCCTGCGCCGTCCCTCTCTGCCCCTGCCCGCCCTGTCCCTCTCTGCCCCTGCCCGCCCTGTCCCTCTCTGCCCCTGCCCGCCCTGTCCCTCTCTGCCCCTGCCTGCGCCGTCCCTCTCTGCCCCTGCCTGCCCTGTCCCTCTCTGCCCCGTCCCTCTCTGCCCCTGCCTGCCCTGTCCCTCTCTGCCCCTGCCTGCCCTGTCCCTCTCTGCCCCTGCCCGCCCCGTCCCTCTCTGCCCCTGCCTGCCCTGTCCCTCTCTGCCCCTGCCTGCCCTGTCCCTCTCTGCCCCTGCCTGCCCTGTCCCTCTCTGCCCTGCCCGCCCCGTCCCTCTCTGCCCCTGCCCGCCCTGTCCCTCTCTGCCCCTGCCTGCCCTGTCCCTCTCTGCCCCTGCCTGCCCTGTCCCTCTCTGCCCACCTGCCCTGTCGCACAGCAGCCCCATGTTTGTCCATGCAGGAAGCAGCTCCTTTGTGGCCCTGCCCTGGCTCCCAGCTGCTCCACTCGCCCATGATGGCGTTTCTAAGATGCCAGGAGGGGCTCCACCCCCCGTTCAAACACTTCAGGGCTCCCCGGCCACACCAGGCCCCAAATTCCTCCAGACGGGGCCCTGTGCCCTCCACAGCCACGTTCCAGGCACCCCGCATGTTGTCACGTGCCCCTGCACGCACTTGGAGCGGGAAACTCCTACCCACCCTTCCAAGCCGGAGAGAACGGCTAGCAGCCTCCCTGACCGGTGGTCATCCTGGCCCCGTGGGGTCTGACGGTGCTCCCTGCACCCCCACCACGCAGGCCCGTGGGGCCCTCCCAGCCGCTGCAGGAGGGCCGCACTGCTATCAGGTTCGTTCCCAAACGGGGAAACGGAGGCACGGGCGGGCAAGCCCTTCCTGGCAGTGCGGGCGCAGTGGGGCCTGGGCCCGGGCAGGCAGCCCACTGCCCTGTTCCCGGGTCTGCCTTCCCGCTGGCGCCCTGCTCTGGAGGGCAGGAGCCGAGGCCTGTCCCAGCCCGGCGTGCGCCACATCCCCGCTCGGGTTCCATCACAGTGTCGGGGGGACGGGTACCCGGGGAATTTGATGTCACGGCCACAGCTGAGTTTGGCCCAACTCGGCGGCACAACAGCTGTCTTCGGGGTGGCCGGGGAAAGGGAAGCCATGTCCTGGGTCGGGGGCGGGGGGCGGGGTGAGGAGTAAGAATTGCGGGGACTGTCAGCATTAGGACCTGGAAGTCAGCCCCCAGGTGCAGGCACCAGACTGTTTGGGAGACTCTCCACCAGGGGGCGCTCACCCGCACTCACGGGCCTGCAGAGCATGGCTGGGGCGCATGCGTTTTTTTTAAATATATTTGTATTGATGTCAGAGAGGAAGGGAGAGGGAGACCGAGATAGAAACATCAATGATGAGAGAGAATCATCGATCGGCTGCCTCCTGCAAGCCCCCGACTGGGAAGTAAGCCCGCAACCTGGGCATGTGCCTTTAACCAGACTCGAACCGGGACCCTTCAGTCCGCAGGCCGACGCTCTGAGCCAAACGAGCCGGGGCACGTGCATTTCTTAGATAAAATCTTGGACGTGTTCTTACACACCAGCTCATTCCCAGACGGCGACACTCAGCCCTGGCCGGTGTGGCTCCGTGGGCAGAGCATCGGCCTGCAGACCAAAGGGTCCTGGATTCAGTTCCGGTCCAGGGCACGTTCCTCCCTTGTGCTGCAGGCTCCTCCCTGGCCCGGGCCCTGGTTGGGGCGTGTGCAGGAGGCAACCAATCAATGAGTTTGTCTCACATCGATGTTCCTCTCTGCCTTTCCCTCTGACGCTCTCTCTGAAGATCAGTGGGAAAGTACCCTTGGGTGAGGCCCAAACGTCCACTGGTGCCAGCTGCATGGCTCCCATGTCCCAGGCCAGCCACTCTGACTGCGGCGTGAGAGCAGCCACGGCGACAACGGGGCTGTGTGGCTCAGTGGCTGGAGCACCCCCTCCCCCGCCCCGTGTGAGGGGTGCCCGACGCCCCGGCTGTGGGAACACACCCCACGCTTTACGCCCCATGTTGCAGGCCTTGCTCCTGAACTGGCCGGGCACCTGTGTCCACAGAGGGAGGGCAGGGCCTGTTCTGACGGGCACCCAGCCCCGAGGTGCCCGGCTGGCGCAGTTCCTCTGCCCTGTGGGCACCTGCCCCTTGGCACAGCTCACTGTCCCCCACTGCCCTGTCCAGGGGCAGCTCCTGGGCGGTGTCCACCGCCCCCAGATCCCCAGTGACACCAGCCCCCGCGGTGGCCCTTCCTCGCGGCATCTCCCGAGTGCGGTCTGCGAGTGGCCAGGGAGCGCCGGGCGGCTGCGCCTGGAGGAAGACAGCGTGTGTGGGCAGCGCGCCCCTCGCTGTAGAGACACTGCCCCCCCCCTCCCTGCAGGCGCCCGGCAGGGGCACAGCCCTCTGGCCGCAGGTCTCCCGTCCCGTCCCGCGAGAGCCTCTCACCGACGGTCAGGGCCTCGAACAGGCGCCCGATGAGGCCGGCGTCCTTCACGATGCCCGACTCCTGCACCCGCTGCACAAAGTCATCCAGGGGCAGGTGCCGGCTCGGCAGCTCGAAGTGCTTCACGCGGTCGTCGGCCTTGGGGGCCTCGCCCGGCTTGTCCAGGACCCGGCTGATGAGCCTGCGCAGCTCGGGCGTGCGCTCGGCCTGGGCGCGCTCGGGGCCCGGCAGGGCCTGCACGGCGCTGCGCACCAGGTCGGCGGGGAAGACGCTGAGGTCGGTCTTGTAGAGGCTCTGGAAGTCCAGCAGGGCGTCCAGCAGCTGGCCCTGCGCCAGGCGCATGAGGCCCCGCAGGTACAGGTACCGCGCCAGCAGCACCGAGTTGTCGGGGGCCACGCAGCTCATGGCCTTGGTCAGCAGGGACACGCAGTCCGCGTAGTAGGTCTGCACGCACTGGCGCACCCGGGGGAAGTGCACCTCGGGGATCTTGAACGTGTACGTGGGCTTGGGGCTCACGTCCGGAGCTGGAGCGAAGGGGAGAAGCAGAAGATGGTCAACAGGATCCGCAGACAAGCCCCGGGCCCCACCCCAAGGGGGTCCCGGAAACATCCACCTTCTGCGGCGCAGAGCAAGAACCCGGGGCTGCCCGGCCGCGGGGCTCAGGGGTTGAGTGTTGGCCTAGGAACCAGGAGGTCAGGGTTCCATTCCCGGTCAGGGCACAGGCCCGCGTTGCAGGCTCCATCCCCAGGGTGGGGTGTGCGGGAGGCAGCTGATCGATGATTCCCTCTCCTCATGGATGATTCACTCCCCCCCCCGCCCCCAGCCCTTTCTCCTTGAAATCAATTAAAAATGTAGAAATCAGAAAAGCTCCATGAGCACAGCCTGCAACACCTGGGCTGGGGCAGCTGCAGCCCGCGGCCTCCACCTTGCGCAGCGACGCGTTCCTGGGCGGCAGCTCGGGGCCCGCGATGTCCTGCAGGTTGGGCATGCTGACCACCATGCGCCGGCGGGCGGCGCGCCCGGGCGACGGTTTGTGAGACGCCTTTTTCTCGATGGTGGGTCTCCGGGGGCTCAGGAGCGTCCCGTTCATGCTGGAAGAAGCAACATTTTAGAGACACAAAAACGACTGCCCGCGCCGGGTGGCTCCGTGGGTAAAGCGTCCGCCTGCGGACTGAAGGGTCCTGGGTTCGATTCTGGTCAAGGGCACATGTCCTGACTGCAGGGCCTGGCCGGGAGCAGGTGGGAGGCAACCGATCCATGTGTCTCTCACATCGGGGTTTCTCTCTGTCTCCCCGCTCCCTGCCACTCTCTCTAAACATCAACGGAAAAATATCCGTGGGTGAGGATTAACAAAAAACAGCTGACAAGCGAGCCTAGGCTCCGCGGGTCCCCCAGGGTGGTGGCCGGTGTCCCGTCCTCGCTGAGCCGGGCAGTGGAGGTGGGGAGAGGCCACGGCACACGGCGGAGGGCCTTGGGAAAATGGGGGGGAGCCAAGAAGGAAGATGGGAGGGAACGGCCTGCACACAGGCCCAGAGGTGCAAACACGGGGTGGGGGGTGCCAATGTGGGGGTTCAGAGGGACCCCAAATAAATACTCGGAGAGGAGCCGGCCATGCAGCTCATCACCCAGTGCTGCCCGTGGCCCTGCGGCGAATCTATCATTTATCTGTGCAGTTCCATCGCACCGCGTGAGGGCCGGTGCCCAGAGCCGCCCCACACCCCGCAGCGCACCTGTCCTCCTCCGACTGCGTGCTGAGCTCCATCTGAGCAAAGGCGTCCATCCTCCGGCTGAGCCGGGCTTTAAGGAAGGAGTGAAACATGTAGGTGTCCAGGACCTGAGGGAGACCACAGGTGACCCGCCGCACGCCTATCTCCTCCGCGCCCCCCCGCCTGTCTCCTCCGCGCCCGCCCCCCCCCCCCGCTTCCCTCCCGGCCATCAGCCTCCCGGCACAGATCTGAGGGCACAGGTTCCCAGGCCCCTAACTCATCACAACCGCCGACACTCCCTGGGCCTCACCCACGAGGGGAACGGATGCGCCCCTTCGTGCGTTTAAAATCACCAGGAAGTGCAGAAGCCCAGGCCACGGCCCCCACCCACAGCAGCGTGGCCCAGTCTCCAAGGCCTGTCACCCACCCCGGGAGGGACTGAGGCTTCCCCCTGCACCCTCCCGGCCTCAGGCAGCCGCCCTGCCTGCCCCCCGCCGCCCCCCTGCAGCCCCCTCTCAGCTCGGGACACCTGCTCTGAGCTCCCGCGACCCAGGCAACGGTGAGCCTCCCGCAGCCACAGCCGGGCTGTTTCCACGGTGACCTGCTCTCTGCTGCCCCGGGCGTGGCAGGGGGTGGGGGGCATGCAGGAGGATTGGGGCTCAGAGAAGAGGGGGCTGGCAAGACTCATGTTCAGCAGGAGGATGAAGGGTGGGCGGGGCCATGGAGCCCCCCACAAGGAGGGGGACACGCAGAGGCTCAGCCTCCCCTGAAAGTAAGACCTGCCTGGGGCTGAGCCGCCAGAGAAACCCCAAAACGCTACTCTGCCTAACAGACAAGAACGGAGCCAGCCAGAGACAGAGAGGAAGGGCGGGGCCCCCTGGCCCGGGGATTGTGCTGGAGAAAGAGGCAGGACCACCCGGGGCCCAGGTGGTGACCTCACCCAGTGAAACCCTCGGTGACCTACGTGGCCCCAGGGAACCCGGGGGCGGGGAGCGGGGGAGACTGTTTGGGATGATGGGAAGGTCTCCATCCAGACCGAGGAGGGGTTACCCAGGTGGGCACGTTTGTCAAAAGTCATCACACTCGGCCCGGCCAGTGTGGCTCTGTAGCTGAGTGTTGACCTATGAACCAGGAGGTCACAGTTCGATTCCCGGGCAGGGAGGAGGCAGGCGACCAGTGATTCTCTCTCACCATTGATGTTTCCCTCTCCTTCTCCCTTCCTCTCTGAAGTCAATAAAAAAATATTGTGAAAAATAATTTTAAAACCCATCACACTCGACACGTAACATGGGTGCGTTTTGTTAAGCGCACTCCGAGGCTGGCAGCGAGCCGCCGGAATACGCGTCGGGAGGTGGCGGCGCACTGGCTGGGGTGCGAGCAGATGCTGGAGACGCCGGAGGGCTGCCCGCGCCTCTCACCTGCTTGTAGAAGCGCTGGTCCCCGGGGGCGCGGGTTTTGAGGAACTCCTCGCTGTTAAACACGCGGTGCTCGTAGTTCAGGTGGTTCTTCACCTCCCTGACACGACACGAGGACGCACGTCAGGAGAAGCAGGTCTTCAGAGAGGGCCTCCTGGCGCCCGGAATGAGCCGTTTGGGGCAAAACCAATTCTAGCACAGTTTTCCCTGCGACCGGCGTGGCTCAGGGGCTGAGCATCGACCGCTGAACCAGGAGGTCAGGGTTCGATTCCCGGTCAGGGCACAGGCCCGGTTGCAGGCTCGGTCCCCAGTGTGGGGTGTGCAGGAGGCAGCCGATCCATGACTCTCTCTCGTTCGTTACTGATGTTTCTTTCTCTCTCCCTCTCCCTTCCTCTCTGGAATCAATAAAGATATATTTTAAGAAGAAAAAAAATTACAGTATTAAAAAACAGAGCTCCGGGTGGTGAGCCCGAGGGCAGGCTCTGCTCTGAACCCTGGGGGAGGGTGCCCCGCCCCCCCGCCCCCGCCCCCTTGCCGGGAGGGGCGGTACCTGAAGATGCTGACGAGCAGCTGCAGGGCGAGCTGCTGGATCTGGCCGTTGAGCCTCTGCTGCCAGGCCCACCTGCGGGCTCGCCCCTCGTTCACGTCGGTGCTGGCGCCCAGGTGGGCGAGGTCCAGGTCGTAGTGCAGCTGGAGGCTCTGGACCCTGGAGGGCAGGGACGTGTCACCTGTGCTCCCACTGGGCGGGGAGAAGGCTCCGGGAGGCCGGGGCTCAGGGCACCCAATAACCGGAGCGGGGGACACGATACACATACACCCCCCATAGGTTAGTCCCCTCCCCCAGCCAGCCACTCGGTGCAGAGCTCACGGGCCTGACGGCCTGCGCCACATGCTGATCCAGGAATCATCCCATTCCCCGTGCTCTGCCCAGTGAGGCACATACTCCCCGCGCCCGACAGCCAGGCCTCCAGCACCGCGCCTGACCGCACGCCTGCCTGGCACGCTCAGAGGCACCAAACCTCCCGTGTCACCCCCTGGCCCGGAGGGGACGGTCATGGACTCGGCCCGAGTCCCCAAGGACAGGTGGATGGAGGGATGGATGGACAGATGGATGGAGGGGTGGATGGACAGGTGGATGGAGGGATGGATGGAGGGGTAGATGGACAGGTGGATGGACAGGTGGATGGAGGGATGGATGGACAGATGGATGGAGGGGTGGATGGACAGGTGGATGGAGGGATGGATGGAGGGGTAGATGGACAGGTGGATGGAGGGGTGGATGGACAGGTGGATGGAGGGGTGGATGGAAGGATGGATGGACAGGTGGATGGAGGGATGGATGGACAGGTGAATGGAGGGATGGATGGACAGGTGAATGGAGGGATGGATGAAGGGGTGATGGACAGGTAGATGGAGGGGTGGATGGACAGGTGGATGGAGGGATAGATGGACAGGTGGGTGGAGGGATAGATGGACAGGTGGATGGAGGGGTGATGAACAGGTGGATGGAGGGATGGATGGACAGGTGGATGGAGGGGTGACGGACAGGTGGATAGAGGGATGGAGGGATGAATGGACAGGTGGATGGAGGGATGGATGGACAGGTGGGTGGAGGGATGGATGGACAGGTGGATGGAGGGATGGATGGACAGGTGGGTGGAGGGGTGGATGGACAGGTGGATGGAGGGATAGATGGACAGGTGGATGGAGGGGTGATGGACAGGTGGGTGGAGGGATGGATGGACAGGTAGATGGAGAGGTGGATGGACAGGTGGATGGAGGGATAGATGGACAGGTGGATGGAGGGGTGATGGACAGGTGGGTGGAGGGATGGATGGACAGGTGGGTGGAGGGGTGGATGGACAGGTGGATGGAGGGGTGATGGACAGGTGGATGGAGGGATGGATGGACAGGTGGGTGGAGGGGTGGATGGACAGGTGGATGGAGGGGTGATGGACAGGTGGGTGGAGGGATGGATGGACAGGTGGGTGGAGGGGTGGATGGACAGGTGGATGGAGGGTGATGAACAGGTGGATGGAGGGATAGATGGACAGGTGGAAGGAGGGGTGATGGACAGGTGGATAGAGGGATGGAGAGATGAATGGACAGGTGGATGGAGGGATGAATGGACAGGTGGATGGAGGGATGGATGGACAGGTGGATGGAGGGATGGATGGACAGGTGGATGGAGGGATAGATGGACAGGTGGAAGGAGGGGTGATGGACAGGTGGATAGAGGGATGGAGAGATGAATGGACAGGTGGATGGAGGGATGAATGGACAGGTGGATGGAGGGATGGATGGACAGGTGGATGGAGGGATGGATGGACAGGTGGATGGAGGGGTGATGGACAGGTGGATGGAGGGATAGATGGACAGGTGGATGGAGGGGTGATGGACAGGTGGATGGAGGGATGGATGGACAGGTGGATGGAGGGGTGATGGACAGGTGGATGGAGGGGTGATGAACAGGTGGATGGAGGGATAGATGGACAGGTGGATGGAGGGGTGATGGACACGTGGATAGAGGGATGGAGAGATGAATGGACAGGTGGATGGAGGGATGGATGGACAGGTGGGTGGAGGGATGGATGGACAGGTGGATGGAGGGGTGGATGGACAGGTGGATGGAGGGGTGGATAGACAGGTGGGTGGAGGGGTGATGGACAGAAGGAACTGCAAAGGTCATGCATGGGCACAGGTTCCTGGGCAAGAAGAGGTACGATTCTGGGAGCCATAACCATCCCCACATTCCTCAGGCCATAACTGATACGTGGAGTAGATCAGAATAAAGACAAATGACTTTTATTCTTAAAAACTCACAAATAATTTCAAACTATAAACACGTGAAATATCTATAATAATAAAAGCATAATATGCAAATCGACCGAGTGGCCTAACAGCAGAACAACCGTCTGGATGCCCTTCCGGACGCCCTTCCGGACGAAGCCGGGGCTGCTAGGGCCTGCTCTTGCACGAATGTCATGCCTCAGGCCTCCAGTCTGTCAATAATGTAAGACTGAAAAGGAACTCAAAACGGGCCAGTGCGAGTCTTCGCACACGCAGTTCCCACGGTTACCTCTGAATGAAGGTCTGCGCCGCCAGCAGGGGGATGTCGGGGACCTCACTGCCCGAGCAGGTGACGCTCCCGCTATCGATGTTGATCAGAACCAAACCGTCCGCTTCCTGTGGAACAGGCGTCGAGGCCGAGGTGAGGATCTGCATGTGGCTTTGAGAACACAGAATGCACGTGCCCACACAGAGGTAGCGTCCTCATTAAATTACCCGGCTCGGCCCGGCCGGCGGGGCTCAGTGGGTGAGAGTCGACCTATGAGCCAGGAGGTCACGGTTTGATTCCCGGTCAGGGCACATGCCCGGGTTGTGGGCTCCATCCCCAGTGGGGGGCGTGCAGGAGGCAGCCGATCCATGATTCTCTCTCATCATCCGTGTTTCTCTCTCTCTCTCCCTTCCTCTCTGACATCAATAAAAACATCCATTTTTAAAAATTACCCAGCCTCATGTGGACACAGAGCCTTATGTGATCTCGACCAAAAGTGGGTCAACCCCATGAGTGACGTCGACGAGCTAAAGGCCTGTGTCTGAGTCAAGACCTCAGTGCACATCGCGGGCTTCCGCCTGCCCTGGTACAAACACTGCAGCGCTACTTCGAGGAGCCTGGAGAGAACATTCCAGAACTCCAGCGAAGCATCATCGACATTCCACGCCCGACGTGTCTGTCCGGCTGCCCCGCCGGCTCTGCGCCTCCAAGAACCCGGCCTGGGCAGGGCCCCGGCTCGGTGACCGCACACACTTGGGATTTTTAAATACGTGCACGGCCGGCCTCCTTGTGAAGCCTTATCTGCGACAGAAGACACACTAACACACCAGCGGCCTCGAGCCCACAGCCCCGGAATGCGCCGGATCCGGCAGGTCCCCGCCCGGCGCCCCTGCTGGGCCGCCCTCGCAGGAATGTGAGGTCGGATCCCGCGGTGCCTGACCTTGCTGACTTCTTCAAAGTGGCGGAGGTGGCAGCCCATGAGGAAGGCCGTGGGCGCCATGAGGAAGTCCAGCATCTGCCCCGGCAGGATGGGCACCAGCGTGTGCTGCCAGCGCAGCGGGTGCAGGTAGGCCAGGAAGCACGCGGCCACCAGCGGCAGCAGCGCCCAGCTCGCCGAGAAGAACACCAGCCGCTGCTCCGTCAGCAGGCACGTCAGGATCTGCGGGGACGGACGGACCGCAGGCATGCTCCCGCCGCCAGGACGCCATGAACCCCCAACGAAGCCAGAACCGGGGGTGCAGGTCCTGCCAGGGTTTCCCTGCTCCGTTTGCCAAACCAAAGCCACCAGGACCCCCCCCCCCCAAAAAAATTGCAATTTATAAATAGTGTGCACAGGAGTGAACGCTACATTTTTTTCAAACAAAAAAAATTAACTTTTACCTGGCCAGGTGTGGCTCAGCGGTTGAGCATGGACCCAGGGACCAAGGGGTCACCGGTTTGATTCCCAATCAGGGCACAGGCCCGGGTTGCGGGCCTCATCCCCAACAGAGGGCGTGCAGGAGGCAGCCAGTCAATGGTTCTCTCTCACCATGGACGTTCCCATCTCTCTCCTCCTCTCCCTTCCTCTCTGAAATCAATGAAAAGATATTTTTAAAAAAATTTTAGCATTCTGAGCCCTGGCCAGTGTGCCCAGTGGTTAGAGCGTCAGTCCACGCACCGAAGGGTGGCGGGTTCAACTCCTGGTCAAGGGCACGTACCTGGGCTCAGACCCCATCCCTGGCCCCGGGCAGGGCCAGTGCGGGAGGTAACCAATCAATGTGTCTCTCTCACATCGATGTTTCTCTCTCTCTCTCCTCCCCCTCCCCCTCTCGCTAAAAACGGAAATTAACACGTGGAGTACATGGGCCTTACGCTGTGGAAGACACTTGCTTTGGAATCGCCCCTGATGCCCATGAGGCCGATGGGCAGGCGCCCAGGTGTGGGAGGGTGCGCACCTGTAGCACCTTCTCGGGTCGGAAGCACAGCAGCGGCAGGTGGAGGTCCAGGTCGATGACCGGGCTCTCGGGGTCCGCTCGCGAGGGGAACACGATCTGCAGCGGCTTCATGTTGAATGTCTGCAGAGACGCGTTTCCGTGGTGAGCGCAGAGCCGCCCCCGCAGAGGCGGGAACGCACCTACGCCCGCGGTTTGGGCTCAGAGAGCGACAGGATTCCACAGTCCCTGCGCGTTTCTAGCGCTCATCTAACGGGCTCGTTTTCTGGGTTGGGTTTTGTTTTTTAAAAAGGAAGCAGCGGCCGAAACCGGTGTGGCTCAGTGGATAGAGCGTCGGCCTGCGGACTGAAAGGTCCCGGGTTCGATTCCGGTCAAGGGCATGGACCTTGGTTGCGGGCACATCCCCAGTAGGAGGTGTGTAGGAGGCAGCTGATCGATGTTTCTCTCTCATCGATGTTTCTAGCTCTCTATCCCTCTCCCTTCCTCTCTGTAAAAAATCAATAAAAAATATATTTAAAAAATAAAAATAAAATAAAATAAAATAAAGGAAGCATCGCACAGCTACCTCAGCCTGAAAACCGCTGAGTCAAACAGGTTGCATCACATGCAGTCTGAGCTGTTACTCAGCAAAGGCAGAATGTGGTCTGCCTGTCCCGAACCCTCCCGAACCCTGAAATCCTCCTGTCACGAAACGGCCAAAAACAGCTCGGGGGGGGGGGGGGGGCAGGGTTCCACGGAACCCAGTTTGGGAAATGGTTGTTCATTAACTAAATAAGTATATATACATATCATTAATCACACCAGACAGGAGAAAACATTAACTAGTTAAATATATTGCCTGATACTCTAGAGCAGTGGTCGGCAAACTGCAGCTCGCGAGCCACATGCAGCCCACATGCAGCTCGCGAGCCGCGGTTTGCCGCTCTGTTGACTAATGAGTTTGCCGACCACGGACCTAGACTCTCGATTCCGATAATTACAGGCTGTTGTTGTTCCTTGTGATTAAGCCCCTATCCCAGTGGTCGGCAAACTCATCAGTCAACAGAGCGGCAAACCGCGGCTCGTGAGCTGCATGTGGCTCGTGAGCCGCAGTTTGCTGACCACTGTTCTAGAGAAATAAGTAGTTTAAGTAAATGCTACGTGTTTTCTGCAGAGGGAGTAATGACCTGGTTGCTGGGTCCTAGCGGGTTAACGCCTCAAGGGGCCGGTTACCGGCTCCACAGCCACTTACCGGGAGCCCATCAGCGGAACTCGAGGCCCACCTACTGGGTGCAAGAACCAAGCATCGTTGCTAAACTTTTAGAAAATCAAGTTCTACTTGGGGTTCTTTTGACCGTTAGGGATAGCGTGTAAAAGGCTCGTCAGGGACTGGACAACCAAAGCAGGAACACAGCGAGCCCTTAAGAAACGTTTTAGGACAAACACCCAGGCGTCTTCATCGTGTTACCGTTTCTATTTGCAAAGAGACACGCAGGGGACGATTACCAAATGCAGCGGTCCCGGCGGGGGGCTGGGGATCAGAGAGAGCTTGGCAGCAAAATCTTTGATGTGATTGTCAACTTCGAAATCTTTACAGAGCTTCAGGTGCGTCAACAAACTGAAATGGAAAAAGAATCAGTCAGCCCCAGCCAGTTTGGCTCAGTCGCTAGAATGTCGGGCTGCGGACGGAAGGGTCCCAGGTTCGATTCTGGCCAAGGGCACATGCCTGGGGTTGCAGGAGGCAGCCAATCTATGATCCTCTCTCATCACTGATGTTTCTATCTCTCTCTACCTCTTCCTTCCTCTCTGAGATCAATAAAGAAATATATTTTTTTAAAAAAGAAAGAAAGCTGAAACCGGTTTGGCTCAGTGGATAGAGCGTCGGCCTGCGGACTGAAGGGTCCCCGGTTCGATTCCGGTCAAGGGCATGTACCTTGGTTGCGGGCACATCCCCAGTGGGGGGTGTGCAGGAGGCAGCTGATGGATGTTTCTCTCTCATCAATGTTTTTAGCTCTCTATCCCTCTCCCTTCCTCTCTCTGTAAAATATCAATAAAATATATTTTTTAAAAAAAAGAAAGAATCAGCCGAAACCGGTTTGGCTCAGTGGATAGAGCGTCGGCCTGCGGACTGAAGGGTCCCGGGTTCGATTCCGGTCGAGGGCATGTACCTTGGTTGCGGGCACATCCTCAGTGGGAGGTGTGCAGGAGGCAGCCGATCGATGTTTCTCTCTCATCGATGTTTCTGGCTCTCTATCCCTCTCCCTTCCTCTCTGTGAAATATCAATAAATTTAAAATAAATAAATAAATAAATAAATAAAGATAGTACCACTATCACAACTATTAAAAAAAAAAAAAAAGAAAGAAAGAATCAGTCAGCTCTCTGTTTTACCACATATGTGACGCCCGTGGCCATAAATGCAGGCTGGACCCCAACTGTGTCGGGAGACGGGCCACAGTTGACAAACTGCAACTGGGGTGCTGGGACTTGAATTGCGGACATGGCTCGTTGGCCGGAGAGAATGCCGGCTCAGCCCCTGATCCAGGGAGTCCCAGTGGACTGTCCTCCAGCGGGATCAGCGGGACTCGGGACCTGCGCACATGGCTCTCGGCGTCAGGACCCAAGGCAACCGCTGCCCCGCCTTTCCCGCGGTCTGCGGTCAGCGGTCAGCACTCCAGTCCAAGAGCAGAGCTCGGGGCGGGCTGCGCGCAGGGTCCACACGGCCACACCCCCGCGAGGGCGCTGGGTCCGGGCAGTGCTCTCCTGGTTCCCCAGGCCTGCTCTGCACGCTCTGGCTTCCAACTCAGCATCCGCATGAAATCAGTCCTTCTCCCCCAAAGGGAAACTGAACACATGGCCACAGAGCCCGCCGGCAGGGCTCAGAGGGTGAGCGTCGACCTAGGAACCAGGAGGTCAGGGTTCGATTCCTGGCCAAGGGCACATGCCCGGGTTGTGGGCTCGATCCCCAGTGGGGGGCGTGCAGGAGGCAGCCGATCCATGATTCTTCCTCATCATGGATGTCTCTCTCTCTCTCCCTCTCCCTTCCTCTCTGAAATCAATAAAAATATATTTTTTAGCCGAAACCGGTTTGGCTCAGTGGATAGAGCGTCGGCCTGCGAACTGAGAGGTCCCGGGTTCGTTTCCGGTCAAGGGCATGTACCTTGGTTGCAGGCACATCCTCAGTGGGAGGTGTGCAGGAGGCAGCTGATCGATGTTTCTCTCTCATCGATGTTTCTAGCTCTCTATCCCTCTCCCTTCCTCTCTGTGAAATACCAATAAAATATATTTAAAATAAATAAATAAATAAATAAAATAAAAATATATTTTTTAAAAATGAATATATTTTATTTTTAAATAATTTTAAAAATAAAATATATTTTTTATAAATAAAATGCAAACAAAAATCAGAACTGACAGCAGCCGCCGACGTACTCAGCGAGCCAGGGAAAGCGTTCTTCCTGACTCACGTCCCTTTCTTAAAACCCAGGGAAAACCCTCCGTATTCATCACTTCCGACGTTTGCCCTACCTCCCCTCCCCGTCCCACGGCCCCCAGTCCCCAGGTCAGCTTCGCCCAGAGGTCCCGGGTCAGGGTTTCAGGAGGTGGCCGCAGCCGAGGGCGTGGTGGTGGCTCACCAGGACAGGCAGTCCCTGAGGGCGTTGTAGTAGGGGAACCGCGAGATCACGCACACGGCGAAGGGCACGAAGCAGCCGGCGGCGCCCACGCTCAGCCGGGACGACTCCCAGTGGGGCTTGCCGTTGTAGAAGCAGTGCTCGCCCTGGGAGAGAGCGGGCGGAGGGGACGTCACCTCCCGCCCGGCGTCCCCGTGTGCATCCACAGCGCCCGCGTCTCCAGACAGAGGCGGGACTGCAGGGGCCGGACCCAGTCCCCCTCCAGCACCCCGTTTCACTGCCCGGTCCAGCAAGGACCAGCCTCTCCGTCATGGTGACGCCCCCACCCCCCACCAACCCCACTCCATCACAGTTCAATTCCCGTCAGGCCACAGGCCGGGTTGCGGGCTCCATCCCCAGTGGTGTTTATGGTGCTTTCAAAGCATTTTCAGCCCCAAGTTCCATCATCTTCGGGGGCCTGGCAGGGCTGTGATGTCAGGTGAGCCAGTTCCGCCCCCTCCCACCTGTTTCCTGGGTCCCCAGGGCCAGATGCACAGGTTGTGTGTGTGTGTGGGGGGGGGGGTGGGGGGGTGTGCAGGAGGCAGCCGATCAATGGTCCTCTCTCATCGTGGATGTGGATGTCTCTCTCTCTCTCTCTCCCTTCCTCTCCGAAATCATTAACAATGTTTTTTAAAAGGTTACAAAGAAGGTCAGGTGCGTCCGCGCCCTGGGGGAGCTCACAGCCTCAGGGGAGGGGCCACGGGGCTTGGCTGAACAAGGAGCAAGGGCAGCATCGGGCGCCGGGAGCCAGGGGGGCGTCACGGAGGAGGAGCAGCAGGAGGGACCTCGGCCGGGACAGGGATCTCAGCCAGACGACAGCTCAGCAGCAGCTCCCGGAGGCACCGCTCACTCAGGGGCACTGTCCGGGGGCCACAACCTGGGCTGTGGGGAGGGGGCTTTGGAGGGGGTTTGGGTAGGGATGGAGGAACGTGAGGACAGCTTCCGTCTGGGGCTTTGTGAACTGGAGGTCACTGTGAGGCAGAGGGAGGGCCCTGGAGCCATCGGCCACGTCGCCTGCCCACCACCGTTCAGTGAATGCACCCTCCAGAGCAGGGGTCCTCAAACTTTTTAAACAGGGGGCCAGTTCCCTGTCCCTCAGACCGTGGGAGGGCCGGACTATAGTTTTAAAAAAAAAAACTATGAACAAATCCCTATGCGCACTGCGGGCCCGGGACGCGTCGGCTGCTAAGCAGGACAGGCAGCGGCACCCGGCGGGCCGGATCCATGTCCTCGGCGGGCCGCATGTGGCCCGCGGGCCGTAGTTTGAGGACCCCTGCCAGAGGGTCGGTCTGCTCAAGTTCAAATCCTGGCCGCTGTGTGACCTCAGGCAAGTCACTTGGCCTCTCTGTGCCACCATTTTCTCCTCTGTAAAACGGGATGGTCCTGAGAACCCAACCTGGACCCGCTGTCAGAGGGAAGGCACGGGAGTCACCTACGTGCAGCGGCCGGTAGTACTGGGCCACCGCGCCGTACGTCCTGTTCCCGCAGACGTCCGTCAGCACCAGGAAGTGGACACAGTCCTCCTTGGGTTCCGAGGCCACACACAGGCCCCCTGCAGGCGGGAAGAAGAAAGAATTTGTGAAGCCAGAGCGGCCACTGCTGCCTGAGCACGGGGGGACCCCTGGGGTACCGTCCCCGAAACGAGGCGGCAGCAGCAGCTGCCCGTGGAAACGGCCGGACGGGCACTCTGTCCGGTCCTCAGCCTGAGCTTCCTACGCCAGCCTCTGTGCCGTTTCTCCACGGCCAGCTAGAGAGCCTCGCCCAGGGGTGGGCAAACTTTTTGACTCGAGGGCCACCATGGGTTCTTAAACTGGACCGGAGGGCCGGAACAAAAGCATGGATGGAGTGTTTGTGTGAACTAATATAAATTCAAAGTAAAGGAGCGGAGGGGAGAGCAAGAGAACCGGATAGAACAGCCGGATCCGGCCCGTGGGCCGTAGTTTGCCCACGGCTGTAGCCCCACACGCATCCCGGTGGCTGCAGACCTGGCCAGTTTCGGGGGAAACACAACCTATGCATCTGGCCCCAGAGACCCAGGAAACGGGCGGGACGGGCCGGAACTGCTCACCTGACATCACAGGCCCCTGCAGGCCCCTGAGGGTGAAGGTGCTTTAAAAGCATCATCAACGCCACGCGACCCTGCCAGGACTCAGCTCTCAAACACCCCGGGGCGGTGCTAAATGCCCAGCTGCCTTTTAGGGTTGAAACCCCAAGATCAAGACAGCTCAGTCCTGCCCGGCCGGCGGGGCTCAGGGGTTGAGTGTCGACCTGTGAACCAGGAGGTCACAGTTCAATTCCTGCTCAGGGCACAGGCCCGGGTTGTGGGCTCCATCCCCAGGGTGGGACGTGCAGGAGGCAGCCGATCCATGATTCTCTCTCCTCAGTGATGTTTCTCTCTCTCTCCCCCACCCCCTTCCTCTGTGACATCAATAAAAATATATTTTAAAAAGAGTGAAAAAGACAGCTCAGTCCTGGGACAGGACGCAGGGCCCGAGGCATGGCCAGCTCCCCTCCGGCGGCACTCTCCCGAAGGCACTGACTTCCGGACGCAGGTCCCGGGGTGGCCGCAGGCACCTCCATCCCCGGCGGGTACCTGGGAAGCACAGCTGAGGCAGGGCCAGCAGGTCCACGCCGTCGGGGACACTGACGTCCTCCATGTCCGTCTCCCGGGGCCCCGGGGGGCCCTTGCCGGGGTCCGCTCTGGGCTTCTCTCTCTTCTTCCTGAAGGAGCGCCGCTTGGTCTTGCCGAGGGTCCCGCAGCTGGTGCCGGCTGTCTGTCCGTCCTCCTTGCTGACGAAGGGCGGCGCGAAGACGGACAGCACCTCGGGGTCGAGGGCAGAAAGGTTCTGGACCCCCCTTTTCTGAGCAGCCTGGAGGCAGAAGGAAGAGTTACTGCGATGGGGTCCGCCCTCGTCCCGGGTCGCCCCTTCGGGCCCAGGGAGGCACGGCGGGCGGCGGCACTGCCGTGGGGGCGCGTCTCCCGCAGAGGCTGTGACAGTGAGGACCTCGGGAGCTGCCCGATGGCCGGGCAAGGGGACGCCGCCCAGGGCCTGGCCTGCAGCTGCTGACACGGACGCGGCCCAGCCCCGCGGTGGGCAGACGGGTCAGACGCGGCTCCGTCTCCGCGGGCGGCCAGTCGGCGCCTCAGCCTTGAGCTTCCCTGCCCGGGGCGGGGGGCGGGGGGCGGTGGGGGGTGCGGGAAGTAAAGGGGACGCACCAGGCTAAGGGCTCAGCCTCTCTGGGTCCCCAGGAAGCCCCCACGTCGCCTCACGGGCTGGTGGGGAGGGCAGCACCATGATGGGCTCTGTACCCGGCCCTGGAAATGGCCCCAGGAGGACGCGCCGTGGCCGTGGCCGTGGCCAGCAGGGAGGAAGCAGCCGACGTCACACCTCGGTAAGGAGCGGCGCCAGCCGGGGACGCCACACTCTCGGGCTGGCACGGGGCTGAGGGTCACTAAGTGCTGCTGCCGAGCCGCCGGCCCAGGGAGCTCGGTTGGTTAGAGCATCGTCCTGGCTACCGGGTTATGGGTTCGATCCCGGTCGGGGCACGTGGCGACGGAAAAAACGAAGAATCAGCCAACGAACGCATAAATGCTTGGAACAAGTAATCAAAGTTTCTCTCGGCCCCCCTTCCTCTCTCTAACATCCATCAATAAAAAGTAAGTTAAAGAAAATATTTTCATGCTCTAGACAGGGGTGGGCAAACTTTTTGACTCGAGGGCCACAATGGGTTCTTAAACTGGACCGGAGGGCCGGAACAAAAGCATGGATGGAGTGTTTGTGTGAACTAATATAAATTCAAAGTAAAGGAGCGGAGGGGAGAGCAAGAGAACCGGATAGAACAGCCGGATCCGGCCCGCGGGCCGAAGTTTGCCCACGGCTACTCTAGAATGTAAATGCAATAATTTTTTTGTTTTGGGGGGGAAATTAATACCAATGGGAACCAAGACCCAACACGGGAAGTCGGAGGGCCGTATCATCAGAAACCTCCGCGCGTCGTACACAAAGGAGCCTATTTCTGTGGTTACGCGAAATCTTTTGTACAACTTTCCTTTCAAAACGCAGCGGTTCGGGCCGAGTCAACTATAGCCCACGGCCTCCCTTCCTCCCCACAGGGGCGTTACATCCGTGAAGACGGGGCGAGGCACCCCTGCCAGCAATCTCCCGGTAGAAACAGTCAGAGGAGCAGCCGAGGAGGCGGCTGATGGGCCCTTTTCCGGAAGCTTCCCCTCCCCCCTGCTCCTTGCAGCCGCCTGCGGCCCCCCCAGGGCTGAGCCCTGGCCCCAGCCCCTCCTCACTGCCCTCCGTCCACCCACAGGGGGCAGCGCCCGGAGCCCCACGCCCGCTCAGACCGCCTCCCACTCCCAGGCTGTCCTCAGGTGCCTCTGACCGACCTGCACCTGCGCGGGTCCCTTAAACCTACAGCTTCAAAAATTAAGCTCCAGACCACCCTCCCATCACCTCCCAGACACCCACCCCACCCCCGTCCTCCCTCCAGAGCGCAGCTGCCCCGGCCTTGGCACCGCACTGCCTTTGGCGCTGCGGGTGGGCGAGGCAGGGACTGCCCTGTTTCCTCTGTGTGTCCCCACCCCCAGCACAGACGTGGCTCCCTCCGTCCATCCCCCTCGGCACACGTCCATCCCCCTCGGCACACGTCCACCCCCCTCGGCACGCGTCCATCCCCCCTCGGCACGCGTCCACCCCCCTCGGCACGCGTCCATCCCCCCCCTCGGCACGCGTCCACCCCCCCCGGCACGCGTCCACCCCCCCCGGCACGCGTCCACCCCCCTCGGCACGCGTCCACACCCCCCCCCCCCCAGCACGCGGCGACCCCTCAGGCCCACTCATCTGGGTCGAATGCGGTCGTCACTGAGACCCATGAGCGCCTGGCATTCCCTCTTTTCGCTTCCGGCACTTGGGTCAGCGCGCTGTTTCCACGTGGGAACCGGCCCTCCTGGTTTGGCTCCGTGGCTAGAGCGTAGGCCTGTGGCCCAGAGGGTCAGGGGTTCCATTCCGGTCAAGGGCATGGGCCTCGGTTGCAGGAGGCGACCATCGATGTGCTTCTCTCACAGCTTCTCTCTGTCCCTCCCTCTCTCTCCCCCTCTCTCTGAAGATCAATGGGAAAATATCCCTGGGTGAGAACTAAAAAAAAAAAAAATAGTGGGAACCGTTTCCGCCGTTGCCTCTTCTGATCCAACGAGCAACACCGACGCGTCTAAAAAGGAGCTCCCCCGGGGCCGTGACTCAGGGATCACGCGGCCCATGGGGACAGCCTCCTCGCTCCTTACGAACCTGTAAACAGCATTTTCTCACAAACAGAACCGTCCTATTCACATGGTCCCCGCCGCCGCGGGTTTGTTCCCCCAAACCACACCCTGGGGCCGGCGCCCTCTTCACACTGCACAGTGTCACATCGTGCGACGAAGCTGCGACGTAGGTGCGACCCCGACGAGGGGCAGGCGCCTGGCGGAACACCCTGACCGGGGACAGCCAGGAACAGTGTCACCGACACGTCTGTGCACGTGCGAGGACCCCTCAATCAGTCAGCCCCGGAAGAACAACCCTGAACCCCGGAGCGTTCGGCGTTCCATGTCCCCGCTGCCCGCACCCTGGGAGGACAGTTCCATCTCCACAGACTCTGCCCGAGGGGTTTTCTGCTCTTGTCCAGCAGGCCGGGCCTTAATAAGCCCCTTCTCCCCAAGAAAAACATCATTTGCATTAAAAAAAAAATCTAGCCGAAACCGGTATAGCTCAGTGGATGGAGCGTCGGCCTGCGGACTGAAGGGTCCCGGGTTCGATTCCGGTCAAGGGCACGTACCTTGGTTGCAGGCACGTCCCCAGTGGGGGGTGTGCAGGAGGCAGCTGATCGATGTTTCTCTCTCATCGATGTTTCTCACTCTCTGTCCCTCTCCCTTCCTCTCTGTAAAAAATCAATAAAATATATTAAAAAAATAAAAAATAAATCTAATTCACAGGTAAAGACCACAAGCATTCATTCACTTGAGTCACAGATTTTTTTGTGAGCCACAGTGGCCCTGACCTTCACGGCGGGTGGGGGGGGGGTAGGGGTGGTGGCGGGGTGTCTGCCTCATCTGAGAAATAGAACAGAAATTAGTCACTGTTTAACGCTCCGGAGCCGCTATCCGGTGGCCCCCTGTGGCCCGTGGCCGGCGTGCTGGGCAGCGCAGATAAAGAACACCAGCTGTCAGGGTCCAGAAAGTCCTGCTGGGTGGTGCTGCTCTCGAAACCGAAACCAGGATGCTCTCCACTAAACTGCCAGTGCGACCCGAACTGCGAACTGCGAAAGCTTTGAGCACTTCCTTCCTTCCTCTCTGATGGATTTGGCCCCCTGCCTCACACCCTGTGCTTGGTCTCCATAGCAACCACGGAGTGGCAGGAAATGTCACCAACAGGTAACTCACCTGGGATTGAATGGTACCCTCCAATTGCCTGTCACTGTCATCAACAAAACAAACACCACCTCATCTGAGAAATACATAAACCCTGAAGTTAGGACACCGTCCCACACTTACGCTGATGGCTCTCACACCTCTGCGCTCACCGGAGGAATGCCTGCGTCACAGAGAAATGGTGGAGTTTAAAAAAGCAGAATTAAAAGTTATTAAACAGCCTTGGACATTCAAAGCAGAACAGCTCTAAAAGATCAAACTAAGAAAGCCTGACTGGCGTGGCTCAGTGGTTGAGCGTGGCCCTAGGAACCAGGAGGTCACGGTTCGATTCCCGGTCAGGGCACGTGCCCGGTTGCGGGCTCGATCCCCAGTAGGAGGCGTGCAGGAGGCAGCTGATCCATGATTCCCTTTCATCATCATGGATATTTCTCTCTCTCCCTCTCCCTTCCTCCCTGAGATCAATAAAAATATATTTTTTTAAATCAAACTAAGTAAATAAAATGTTTGGTTCAGCCCTGGCTGGTTTGGCTCGGTGGATAGAGCGTCGTCCTGTGGACTGAAGAGTCCTGGGTTTGATTCCAGTCAAGGGCACATGCCCAGGGTGCGGGCTCGATCCCCAGTGTTGGATCGGGCCTAAAGCGGCAGTCGGACATCCCCTGAGGGGTCCTGGATTGGAAAGGGTGCAAGCTGGGCTGAGGGGACCCCCCTCCACCCCCGCCCGTGCACAAATTTTGTGCACCGGGCCTCTAGTAAATAAATAAAATGTTTGGTTCATTTTAACATTCATGTGAGTCATACAAGCAGGGCCACTCCAGGAAGCGTAACACGTGTCTTCACGCTCACTCCTTTTTCCTGCTCCTTCTAGTCGTCTCCCCGCCCTCCTCCAAACCCCTAACGGAATCGCAGTCCAGAACAGAAGGCAAAAGGTAGAAGGCAGATAAGGCCGAAACCAGTTTGGCTCAGTGGATAGAGCATCGGCCTGCGGACTGAAGGGTCTCGGGTTCGATTCCGGTCAAGGACATGTACCTTGATTGCGGGCACATCCCCAGTGGGAGGTGTGCAGGAGGCAGCTGATGGATGTTTCTCTCTCATCGATGTTTCTAACTCTCTGTCCCTCTCCCTTCCTCTCTGTAAAATATCAATAACAATAAAATATTTTTTAAAAAAAGGTAGAAGGCAGAGCAGCAGGGCCCTGACCTGGGAGGATGCCGCAGCCTGCTCGGTTCAGGAAGTAGCGCCGCAGTATTTCAGTTCGCTCATCCTGCTCACAGGCACATCTCACACTGAGGCAACTGGCTGGTGTGTGGTAACCGCCCAGAAGCACGGGCGCCTGGCTGCCGGCGGCCAGGCTGAACCCGGCCATTTCCCATCAGAAGAAAAAGGAGGAACGGCCACTTGCCAACGGAGAGGCAGGGAGACAGCTCACCCAACCCACAGAGGGTCAGAGGAGACCGCTCAAAAGGGGGACGCAGCCCTGGCTGGTGTGGCTCAGTGGACAGAACGTCGGCCTGCAGACTGAAGGGTCCCAGGTTCGATTCCCGGTCGGGGCACATGCCCGGGTTGGATCCGCAGTGTGGGGCATGCAGGAGGCAGCCAACCAATGATTCTCTCTCATCACTGATGTTTCTGCCTCCTTCCCCCTTCCTCTCTGAAATCAATTTTTAAAAATACTTTTTTAAAAAGGGGACACAGACATTTGGGGGTTCTAGGAGAAAAGGGGGGGGGGGCGCAATGGCCAAGGAGCAGAGACCAGGAAAGCATGGGCAGATGTAAACCGGTTAATTTCAGTAACACTGAGCTTCTCTTGGCCACGTCCATTCAATCCTGCGGTCTCGGACGCGCAAATGCCTCTCTCTGCTCTCATGGCCTCTCATGGGGTAAAGTCAGGGGCCTCAGAGCACACGGGGCATCGCCTCTAACCAGGAAAAATGGCAGTCACGGACACCCTCGGCCAAGAGAAAAAGAAGAGAGCCGGTTCCCGGACTAAGAAAAAGTGAGGACACACGGAAAAGCAAGGAGGAGAAAGTCCGAAGCCACCGCTCTCCAGGGGCGGGAGGGGCCTGAGCTGTCCCTTGGGCTGACGGGTGGAGAGAAGGGAAAAGGGTGGTGGGACCCCCGCTGCTGGGAGTGAGAAAAACAGCTGTTTTCTTTTTTAAAAAAATATATTTTAATATTTTATTGATTTTTTACAGAGAGGAAGGGAAAGGGATAGAGAGCTAGAGACATGGATGAGAGAGAAACATCGATCAGCTGCCTCCTGCACACCCCCCACTGGGGATGTGCCCGCAACCAAGGTATGTGCCCTTGACCGGATTCGAACCCGGGACCCTTCAGTCCGCAGGCCGACGCTCTATCCCCTGAGCCACACCGGTCAGGGCAAAACAGCTGTTTTCACCGGGAGGCGAAGCACCTAGAGAACGCGGGACGGGACGGGCGCCAGGCTCTCCCTCCCAGGAATCTCTGGACCAACTCCAGCGGGTCCCCACCCCTGAGGGTGCTGCGGGGCGGGGGGAGCTCCCAGGGGCAGCCAATCACAGCTCCACCTCTGGAAGAACACCTGCGGTTCTCGGCACCCGGCAGACTGGAGGAGGCAGCCAGGCCTGGCAGGACCTCGGGCGCCTTGTCCGGCGCGCACCCCGCAGACGTGCAGGGTCCCCGCCCGGGGGTGGGGGGACGGCGCCGCGAGCACGAGGAGGTGGTGCGGGAGTCCTCAGGGACACTGACCCGGGGTGCGCCGGGTCCTGAACCCGCTCAGCAACCGTCGCGCCGCCTGCGTTTCCCCGCGGGGTGCTTACCAGCTCGGGGCCGCGGAGGCTGTCCCGGGGGGCCCCCAGCAGCACGCACAGCTCCAACAGCCCCGAGGGCAGCGCCAGGTGCTGCGGCGCCGCCTCCGCCATGGCTGCTAAGCCGCCGCTGCCTGCGGGGCACACCCGGGGGGGCCCGATTCCGACCTCGCGCCCAGCAGCGCCCCGGAACGCACTACCCGCTGCCGGCCGGATCCGCGAAGAGCGCCGTCCGGGGGGCGGGGCGGGGCGGGGCCTGGAGGGGGCGGGGCCTGAGGTCTGGGGTGGGGCCGGGCCTGGCGGGGGCGGGGTCTGAGGGCTGGAGCGGAGCGGGTAGGAGAGGGGCGGGGTCTGAGGGCTGGGGCGGGGCGGGGCCGGGCGGGGGCGGGGGCGGGGTCTGAGGGCTGGGGCGGGGCGGGGCGGGGGCGGGGCCTGGCGGGGGCAGGGTCTGAGGGCTGGAGCGGAGCGGGTAGGAGAGGGGCGGGCGCAGGGCCCGGTTGGAGCAAGTCATTTCCGAACCGGACCGGCGAGTCCTGGCGCGCGGCCCCCTCCCCGGGGAACCAGAGAAGAAGTGGGCGGGGTCCCCAGATGGGGCCTGGTGACCCGGAGGGACTAAGGTCCCTCAGGCTCCCCTCACCCCGCCCAGCCGCCTCCTCCAGGAAGCCCTCTGGCCCTGCGCCTGGGAGCTGGCTGGGCATGGACAGCAGGAAGGGCGGGAGCAGAAAGGGAGTGGAAAGCTCCATTCCTGGTTAGTAACTCGTGCCAGTTAACCCAAGACTGGCCATGTCCAGTAAGAGGTTGAGTAAAATTCAGCAGGAAGAAAGAATAAAATAAACTAAATTTCAGCAGGAAGCGGGGTGGAGTGCACGCTACTAGAATGGAGCCCTGGGAGCAAAGGACTGGGAAGGGTCCGAGACAGACAGACAGGCCCTTGCCCCGCCAGCTCCAGGCCTGGCTGGGTCTCTATGGACCGTGGGCCTCTCCCAGCCCATCAGGCCAGTGAAACGGGGCTGTCTGCGACCTCCTGGTCCGGCTTCGGAGCCTGGTCATTGGACACAACGGAAGGGGCCGGGGTCCCAGCTGACCTTGGGCAGATCCCGGCTGGACCCTAGCATATGCATCTATAAAAGGAAAAGGGAAATGATTCCAAAGAAACTTGCAGTTCTAATAATCTATTATTTAAAAGCCAGCAGTGCCCAAGAATAACGTCAAAGCTCTGCCATCAGCCGAAGCACAAAAGAACAATAACTAGGAGACAAGTGGAAATGCCTGGGGTGGGGGTGGGGTGGGGGTGGGGTGGGGCAGGCCTGGACCCCGAGGCGAAGGATTCCTGCACCCCTTCCAGCCGCGGCCCCACAGCCTGACTCACAGCGGGATTTGTGTTCCACTTAGTAGTAAGTCACCTCGGGATCCTGAGTCACGCTCAGTCCGTCTGCAGGTGGCCAGGCAGCCAGGGCTCTCCTCCGACTGCTGACAAGCACTTAGTCATTGACTTCAAAAGGACCGATGTGGCCCTGGCTGGTGTGGCTCAGTGGCTAGAGCGCCGGCCTGTGGACTGAAGGGTGCTGGGTTTGATTCCTTTCAAGGGCACATGCCGGGGTTGCTGGCTCAATCCCCAGTAGGGGGCGTGGAGGAGGCAGCCGGTCCATGATTCTCTCTCATCATGGATCTTTCCATCTCTCGCTCCCTCTCCCTTCCTCTCTGACATCAATAAAAATATGCTTTTTAAAAAGGAGAGATGTGCCGGCCAGCGTGGCTCCGTGGTTGAGCGTAGACCGGTGTATGAACCAGGAGGTCACGGTGCGATTCCAGGCCAGGACACATGTCTGGGGAGAAAGCCAGACATGTATGAGCAAAATCTGTCCTTTTAAAAAAACACATTTTAAATGAATGTCAGAGACAGAGGAAGGAAGAGGGAGAGAGAGAGACAGAAACATCCATGATGAGAGAGAAACATTGACGGCTGCCTCCTGCACGCCCCCCACCGGGGATGGAGCCCGAAACCCCAAACCCGAACGCGGTGGGAGAGAACAACAGAATCTTGAGAGACCAGAGGGCAGTGACGACGGAGCATCCAGGCGTGGGCCTGGCCTCAGTGACAAGCCCGGCACACTGAACCCCCCCGGGGACGGGCACCTTGCCCAACCAGCTGAAACCCCATTGTGACAAGTTGTTTTCTCTTTTAAAAATAAATAAGAGGAAGTCACATGCTGGTAAGCGCTGCCCGCCAGGCTCCTGCAGCCTCTGGCTTCAGTGTCTCCTGGGGCTGTGAGGGGTGCACACCCAGCAGGTCCGAATCCCTGGGGGCGGTTCCAGGAACCCCTCGGTCACCTGCAGGGCCGGGCTGGCAGCCGGAGCCCCACAGGCAGCCCAGCCAGCGGAGGAGCAGCCAACCCTGTATCCGTCGTAAAACGGGAGTCCTGGGCCTTCCCTCTCCCAAATAAACACGTTTCCTTCTGCTCGGCAAACGCCTTCTGAGCGCCCACTGTGTGCTGGCCACCGTCGTGCCTGACAGAGCTGGCACGTAGTAGGGGCTGACGATCTGCGGGTGAATTACCATCTGACCCGGCCCAGCGCCCACAGGCTGGGTGACCCCGCCCTGTGCACATGGGTTCCCAGCACACCCGGGTGCACACGAGTATTTTTTTTTAAATATATTTTATTGATTTTTTACAGAGAGGAAGGCAGAGGGATAGAGAGTCAGAAACATTGATGGGAGAGAAACATCCATCAGCTGCCTCCTGCACACCTCCTACTGGGGATGTGCCCGCAACCAAGGTACATGCCCTTGACCGGAATCGAACCCGGGACCCTTCAGTCTGCAGGCTGACGCTCTATCCACTGAGCCAAACCAGTCAGGGCTGCACACGAGTATTTGATGAATAAGAGAATCCAGTTCCACTGCCCATCGGTGCGGGCCCATCTGTGCAGTGGGTGCCATTCAACAGCCACTCAGCAAACCTGAGGCCAAGGAAAAGAATCGGATCCCAGCAAAACACACCGAGACACCATTTAACAGAGTCCGCGCTTGGGCAAAACACACATACACAAAGAGGCTATTAAAGAAAGCGAGGGCCTGGCCGGTGTGGCTCAGTGGTTGAGCATTGACCCATGAACCAGGAGGTCACGGTTCGATTCCCGGTCAGGGCACATGCCTGGGTTGCAGGCTCCAGTGTGGGGCTAGCAGGAGGCAGCCGACCCATGATTCTCTCTCATCATTGATGTTTCTCTCTCTCCCTCTCCCTTCCTCTCTGAAATCAATAAAAATATATATGCTCTTTTTTTTTTAAAGAACAGCAAGGGATGGCGACACACGTTCAGGAGGGGAGGGGTCCGGGTGGCCCTCTGACGCTTCAGCGGGTGGGGCAGGGTGTTCATGGTATAGTGGAACTCGTTCTTTGTAAACATGAAAAACTTCCTCAGAGAAAAAGAGGCAACCCATGGTCTGGCCTGTTTCCGGAACATTGTTGTAGTCAAACAATGTGGCTGCTGTGGGCTGTCCCGGGGGCCCCACACTGGTGGCCGGGAGGGTGCCCTGGACCAAGGCTGTCTCCCACTCTCAGGGACAACACTCAGAGGGTCTCGCTTAGAGCGAATCCTCAGAGGGAAGGATGACAGGCGGAGAGGCTGCAGGGCTGTGGGGCAGAGCCGCCGGGTCCCACGCGCCGGGGGCGGGGGGTGAGGGGTGGCCACACTTGCCCTTTGCTGTGAAGAAAGACAGGAAGCTGCGGTCCAGCTGTGGTCCAGCTGCTGCTGCGCGCCAGGCAGGGAGGAAGGGGACAGATGTGAGAACTCTCTTAACCCACCCCGACTGGGAATCAAGACAAATACCAACAGGCAGCTGACCGTAAGGGGGTGGGAAAGGAGAAGTCAGGTACCCAGCGGCACTCGAGGGCCCAAGAGAGAAAGAAGCCCAAGGTTATTCAAGGTTATTTTCCTCTGCACCTGCCGGTCCTGCCGCCCTGAAATGTCCTTTTCCCTCTTCTGCCCAGACAACGGACTCTCCTTTCATTGGCTCAAATGCTGCCTCCTCCAGGAAGCCCTCTCTGCTTTGCCTGTCCAGGTGGGAGTGGCCGCCCCCCCTCCCCCATCCCATCACTCCTCTTGGGCCCTCCTCATGGCCCTTTGACCGTGAACGCCACATGGGCGGGTCCTGCCCTCTGTGCCTGCCCTGGGGCCTCCCCCTGACTAACTGACCTGACCCCTCACTTGTTTCTGGCTCCAGAGCCTTAGTCTAGTCCAGCCTTGGGCAAACTACGGCCCGCGGGCCGGATCCAGCTGTTCTATCCGGTTCTCTTGCTCTCCCCTCCGCTCCTTTACTTTGAATTTATATTAGTTCACACAAGCACTCCATCCATGCTTTTGTTCCGGCCCTCTGGTCCAGTTTAAGAACCCATTGTGGCCCTCGAGTCAAAAAGTTTGCCCACCCCTGGTCTAGTCCCATCTCACCTGGCACTTCCTGGGAGACAGGACAGCCCTGGACTCTCCCCTCTTCGGGACCCTCTGCAGGCTTGCAAGGTGTGGCCGGGGCAGACACACAGGGGCAGGGCCGATGGCAATGATGCGGATTGCTCCCCTGATGGGCGTGGGGAGTCTGTCCAGGGTGGATTTGTTGAAAACCAGCCCTGGCTTTGGGCCCAAGACATTTTCACTACCTGAAATTTCAGGCGGTTCTTCCGTTTGCTCAGCGGTGAAGAGTACCCCGCCCCCACGCTGAATGCTAGCTTTCAAGGGATCTGGGGCCTCTTGGCCAAACTCCCATCAACTCACACTCCCCGGGGCCCTGTGAAAGGTCAAAGCTCCGTCCCCCAGGTCATCCCACAGCCCTTGGTAAGCACCCCGCTGGGTGGGCAATGCTGGCTCCAGCCCAGGACTGAATGGAGCATGGAGGGGAGTCTTGGAGAGGAGAGAGGGGCTCAGGCCAGACGGGAAACACTGCCTCCCCCGGATACACCTCCAGACAGAAGGCGTCCCCTCCCAGGGCTCTCCACGGGGCCGGGCGGCCAGGCTGCACCCACCCACGGAGAAGGCACAGCCTCACGCCCGCAGGAAGTGGCCTGGGGCCGCTGGCAGCTCAGCCTCCACCACAAACACCTCTGGGCCCCCTGGGGCTGCTCAGGGCTCTGCTGTCCCGGCTCCATCGCTCTTCCCCTGCAAGCCCAAGGCCTGGCTGCCCCGGGTCAAGGAGGGCCAGAGGCCTGGGGCCCGGCCCCATTGCTTCTCCTCCAGCTGGCCACCGATGCAGCCACCCACACCACTGCCAGGTGCGTGCACATGTGTGGGCATGTGTGTGAGCGTGTGAGTGAGTGTGAGTGTATGAGCATGTGTGAGTGTGTGAGCGCGTGTGAATGTAAGCATGTGAGTGTGTGAGCGTGTGAGTGTGAGCATGTGAGTGTGAGCGTGTGTGAGCATGTGTGAGTGTGTGAATGTGAGCGTGTGTGAGCATGTGTGAGTGTGAGCATGTGAGTGTGAGCATGTGTGAGCATGTGTGAGTGTATGAGTGTGAGCGTGTGTGAGCATGTGAGTGTGTGTGAGTGTGAGTGTGCGTGAGTGTGAGCATGTGAGTATGAGTGTGTGTGAGTGTGAGTGTGTGTGTCAGGTGGGGAAGGGACATTGAGAGACGTTCTGTGGAGTGTGGGCCGGATGAAGGTGGTTCCTGGAACCAGGGTCCCCCTCCGCCCCCCCCAGCCCCACAGTTTCCCATTTGGCCTTGACCTGGAGACATTCTGTTCAAGGCCCTGGAGCCCCTGCAGGTCCCGCAGGCAGACCCTGGGGAAGGAAGGGCGCTCCCATTTCCGGCATCTCGGAACGGCCCAGCCAGGGCGCGGCCGCAGCAGAGTCCTGTCCGGCAGGGAAGTCTGGGGACCGGACGTCGCCTCAGATTAGTCCCATCAAAGCGACAGGAGGGCCCGCTGGGCAGGCGGCCAAGGGCGGCTGTTTCAACTGCACGGCCCTGGCCGCCGTGGGCTCGGAGCCGCAGCTCCGGGTTCAGGAGCTCCTTCCCGCCCTGAGGTCAGGCCCTGCAGAGGGCGTGCTGCAGCCCAGGAGGGTGCCCTGCCCGCAGGCTGCCCCCCTCGGCCGGGGCTGTGGGCGGTGGTGTCTACTGCTCCGCGGACCTGGGTGTCAGTCCCCAGCCCCCGGACAAGGGTCACAGGAACCGGCGGGGGCCTCGCAGCGCCCCCACACCTGCCAGCACCCCGCCACGCCCTGCGCGGGGTCTGCTCCGAATGGGTGTCGAGGACTTCGCCGGGAGAATGTAAACATCCTGTTACTAACTGCACAGCGATCACATGTTGAGGTGACACATCTTAGATGTGCTGAGCTAAACAGAATGGGTATTTTTAGATTTTTAAATTGATTTTTAGAGAGAGAGGAAGGGAGAGGGCGAGAGAGAAACATCGATTGGCTGCCTCCTGCGCGGCCCCACCCGGGACGGAGACCACAGCCAGCATGTGCCCCGCCTGGGGATCCAACTGGCAACCTCTCAGTGCGCGGAGCGACGCCCAACCTACTGAGCCACACCAGCCAGGGCAATAGAATGTCCTAGAAAAATCCATCACACACATTGCTTCCACTGGGTTAACATGGCTGCTAAGGCTCCTGTGGCTGAGCTGGTTACCGCCCAGCGCCGGTCCTGAAAGGCCGCCTGGGGAGAAGCCTGCGGATGCCCCAAACTCACATTAACTGGGCGCTTACGAAGGTCGGGGTGCAGGACACGTCAGCCAGGTGCCCGCCTCTGCACCTCGCAGAAGGCCAGGTACGCTGCCCCAGGCCACGCTCCAAGGTGGGGGGTTGGGGGGGGCATAACGAGGCCGAGACCCAGGTCGGGGAGCCCTCAGGCCTTGGCCGTGAGGTGCGGCTGGCTGCGTGGGGGGCCTTTCCCCCCCGGAGACCGGAGACCGTGGCTGGAGGCTCCGCCAGGCGGTCCTTCTCCCCGCCCGAGGGGCCACCTCGTGTCACTGCTTCTCGGAGTCAAGCGGAGGCGGCCGAGGGGGACACTGACTGGGGTGGGTGCACACACACGGGGCCCAGCTCCCTCCCCCCAGCACAGACCCGAGGCGGGAGGACGGAGGCCTGGCTGCACCTGCCTCTCAGCCGCTTCGAAAGGACAAAGGACGGGACGGGACGGAGAGGCTCCAGTGGCCCGAGCCCTGCTCCTTCCCTCGAGAACACGCTCTTTACAACTTTTAAAAACTGTTCTTACTGACGTCAGAGGACGGCAGAGGGAGAGGGAGAGAAACAGCAATGATGAGAGAGAATCATCGATTCTCTGGGCTGCCTGCTGGGGATGGAGCCCACAACCCGGGCATGTGCCCTGACGGGGAATCGAACCGTGACCTCCTGGGTCATAGGTCGCCGTTCACCCCCTGAGCCCCGCCACCGGGTGTTCATCCATTTTGTAGAGGAGGAGCCTGACCTGGGGGGCGGGGGGGGAGAGAGTGACTGGCGGGTCGATGGACAAGGCAGAACTCGAGCTGCCCTGACGCTGGTGCCCCTCCCCCAGCCCAGACGTGCCAGTCACCGTGGCAACGTGGGCACGCACAACAGGACAGCAAGGAAACAGCTTGGGGGGGGTGGGCGTGAGTGGGGTTCCCTAACCCCCTCTGAAACCCAGCATGGGGCCTTCCCTGTTCCCGGTGTGACCATCACCTGCTCGGGAGCGTGCACACCCTCTGGGACTCAGTGTCCTCACCTGCGAAATGGGTTGGTTGGGTTGGGTGGGGCTGTGCCAGCCTCGGAGACACCCCCCCACCCCCACCCCTGTGCTTGCCCCTGGGATTCTGGCACTGTCCACTCGGTGGCCTCCGACCTGTTCTGTTTGTTTTTAACCCTCTCCTCCCCACAAACGGCGGGGAGGTCCCAGAAGAGCTGCCTGAGCCCCTGGGCGCGCTGCAGGAGATAGTTCTGTGGTTCGAGAAGCTCCGGGACCAGGCGGGAGCCCATGGGAGCGAAAGGGGAAGCACCTGTGATGTCATGCTTCCTTGCTTCCTTCCTGTCCGGTGTGGCCGCCCTCCCCCACCCCAGCACCCACTCCCACACAGCCCTTGGCCAGCACCCCCAGAAACTAGGCAGAGGAGACAGTGCAGACTCTGGCGTTGCTGTCCCACCTCCTGGGGTCCCAGCATCAGAGGCAGACAAAAACCAGAAATAAGACTTTGGTCCAAAACTTGCAGGAAAAGAGAAACCCTGAAAGTTCAAGAGGGCTTGTCCCCCCCAGACAGGCCCGGTGAGGCTGGGGCTTCCGACAGGCAGCTCCCCGCTGCCCCACAAGCCTGTTCTAGGAGGACCTGGCTCCCCAAGGCCCCCACGGGGTCTGCCCTGTTCCGCCACTACCAGGAGGACACTTAGGTGCCGCCCGCGTGGCTCAGTGGTAGAGTGTCCACTGCACCAGGAGGTCACAGCACAGGCCCAGGTTGTGGGCTCCATCCCCAGTGTGGGGCGTGCGGGAGGCAGCCGATCAGTGATCCTCTCTCATCAATGATGTTTCTCTCTCTCTCCCTCTTCCTTCCTCTCTGAAATAAAAAATATATATATAAAAAATATTTTTATTGATTTCAGAGAGGAAGGGAGAGAGAGAGAGAAACATCAATGATGAGAGAGAACCATGGATCGGCCGAGCCCCCAACCAAACCCACAACCCAGGCATATGCCCCCGACCAGAATCAAACCCGTGACCCCTCGGTCCGCACGCCTACGCTCTGTCCACTGAGCCAAGCTGGCTAGGGCAAAAAAATATATTTTTTAAATAAAATAAAAAGATACATAAACGTATTTCTCTTGCCTACACGAGAGACTCAGCCGTGGGCAAACTACGGCCCGTGGAGCTGAAAGAGCGGAAGGTTCTCTTGCTCTCCCCTCCGCTCCTTTACTTTGAATTTATATTAGTTCACACAAACACTCCATCCATGCTTTTGTTCCGGCCCTCCGGTCCAGTTTAAGAACCCATTGTGGCCCTCGAGTCAAAAAGTTTGCCCACCCCTGGCTAGGTGCTGGGTCGTCTGGAACCCTTGGGCTCGGATGTTGGCGCGACGCAGAGATGAGGATGAAAACAGCGCCAGCTGAGGAAGGACGGGGACTGGCCCTCGGGCTGGTTTGGGGAGCACCAAGCACTTGATTAAAGGGATGGGGTGCCGGCTGACGCTGCCACTCACAGCTTCCCGCCATGCCGGACACATGACCACACGTGGCACCCTGGTAGGTGGCGGGCTCACAGGAGCCTGACCCTCCCTGCACGCACCTGCTTTGGGGGTGGCGGGGGGAGACCCCTCGTCCTCGGGTGCCTGCTCAGGCTGCCTGGAGAATGCTGGTGCCCCTGTGGCTCTCCTGGCCGCAGGCCCAGCGCTGCCCATAGTGTCATAGGCAGCTAGAGGGACAGGAGCAGAGCAAGGACGAGGGGCCAGCCACGGAGGTCACCTCGGCGGAAAGGCCCGGGTGCCTGGCCAGGGGCAAAACTTGGAAAACAAGGACTTCACTCCCAGGGTGACCTCTCCTCCCTGGCAGGTCGCAGGTCATGTGGTTCCGACCCCCTGACCTTTCCCCCCTGGAGATAACACCTGGGCCTCAGTTGTATTTCAGCTCCAGGCCCAGAACAGCGGCCGAACCAGGCCAGGGACACCACGGCTGCCTCAGGCCAGCTGCCCGGTGCCGGCCCTGCCCTGGGGCCGCCAGTGCATTGGGGGAGCCCCGGACCGGGAGCACACACCTTGGGCGCGGCCCCATGTTCTGCCGAACCTCCTCTGAGACCTGCCCTGAGAGTCCCAGCTGCAGGAGAGAAATAAACACCCTCAGGACCCAGGGCCCAGCGGGCGCTCTCCCTCTGGGGTGGTGCTGGTGCCATTCCTTCCTCCCTCTCTCCTCCCCCCGCGGCTGCATCTGCTGGACGCCCAGGGATCCCGCCAGACTTGTGACCAGGGCAGCAGCGGGCCGCGGCAGCTCATCCCAGGCTCACCCCCGGGGCCTGTCTCCAAGGCCCCCTTTTCTCGGACTCCCCAGGGAGCCAGAGCAGCCGGCCTGGGTGCTCCTGTGGCTTCTTGTGCCCTTCCTTGTTTCCCTGTCCTGGGTGTGGCTCTGCTGCGGCCCGTACATTCCTGCTCGCCTTGCTGCATTTTCTCTCTTGACTCAATGCTTTCCTGCAAGAAGGCAAGAACCGAGGGCTCGTCGGTGTGCTGGCAACAGTTCCGCCCTTCCTTTCCCCTCATCTAAACTTAGATACCGGCCAGCCGGCCAGGCACCGCGGGCAGAGATGCTGTGCTCAGCCGGAAGCCAGGCGGTGCCCCCGGGACAGCTAGGCTGGGAGGCCCCAGGGTGGGGAGCCGGGGCCCAGCCCCTGTCACCTACACACCACACACTCACCCTGGCAGCCGGGCCTCGGCTCCAGACCAGATGTGGGGTGCAGCTGGATGGGCTTGCAGAGCAACTCGCAATGCCCGCCCCCCCACCCCCCGCAGGCTATTTTGAGGTCCCCGTGTAGACATCCACACCATGACTTGTGGGTGGGAGGGGAGGTTGGATGGCAGAGCCTCAGGCACTGAGCTGGCCCAGCTCTGTAAATGCAGGTGTGTTTCGTTCATTTTCCCACCCCAGGCCTAACAATGCCTGCCACATAGTAGGTGCTCAGTAAGTGGATGAATAACAGACACGGGGGGTAGACTGCCAGGCAGCAGGGGGATTGCGGGGGGGGGGGGTGTGTTTTTTTCTTTTTTCTTAGTTTTAAGTATTTTTTCTGTAATTAGATAGAATTTCTAATGTGAGGGGGAAAACCCACTTATTTCAAAACCTTGTCACTACACAGCCAGTGTGGCCACAGGGAAATGAAGGGGCTTTTGGCCAAAAGCAGCCCAGGGGTCCCGTAGGGTCACCATGACCAACGTGACACGGGCACGTGGTGGCCCCGATGTGGACAGGGCCTGGAAAGAACCAAGCAGTGGGGGCCTGGGGGGGGTGCTTTCCTCTCTGCGGTCACACTGCCGGGCAATCCATTCAATTCAGGAAGGAAGCCGGGCTGGCCTCAGCGTGTGGGCTGTGGGGGAGCCTTGCTTTTCCCAGCTGTGAAGTGGGGTAAGGGCACAGCCCTCTGGCTCTTCTGAGAAGTGACTGGGGCCACCCCAGGCTTGGGACCCGCCGTGTGCGGGGGGCGGCCTCACTTCCTTCCCCTTTTCATGCCCCGCTGCTCGCAGGATCAGGCAGGACTTGGCCGGTGCTTGCTGACTGTCTGCAAGGGCAGAGCCTGCACCGCTGCCCACGGCCGGAGAAGGGCTGGCCCGAGCTGGGGGACGGGAGGGTGGCAGAGTGAGCCAGGGTCCTCGGCCTGGCTGCGCACCGCTCTGTAAAGTGGCACAGCAGAGCCGACCCCTCAGAGCTTCTGATGGGTGGCTGTGCCCAGAGGACCCTCTGTGCCCAGCCCCTCCCGCGGGACCCACCGCTCGGCCTCCAGCCTCCGCTGCCCTTTCTCCCACCCGCTTTCTGCCAGGCCCTCGGTGAAGACGGGCCTCCAGTGCCCGTTTTATTTCAGAGCAGTTTGGGAGACGAGGGGAAATATAAGGCAGAGCTTTGGGGAGTTAGAGCGCATCTACATGTTAAACTGCTCCGTGCTCACAGCTCACAAACACGCTCCTGTTGTAACTTTGGTACAAGTACGGCACCCTCACCGACAGCAGAGGCCACGTTCACCACGTGGTCACCACTGTGGCTCCTAGGAGACTTCGAAAATACTAGTTGGATGAATGGATGGATTGACAGGGTAGATAGGTGGATAAATGTATGAGTGGGTAGATGGAATGGGTGATGGATGGATGGATGGTTGGATGGATGGATGGATGGATGGATGGATGGATGGATGGTTAGATGGATGGATGGATGGATGGATGGATGGATGGATGGATGGTTAGATTGATGGATGGATGGATGGATGGATGGATGGATGGATGGATGGATGGTTAGATGGATGGTTAGATGGATGGATGGATGGATGGATGGATGGATGGATGGATGGATTGATGGATGGATGGATGGATGGATGGATGGTTAGATGGATGGATGGATGGATGGATGGATGGATGGATGGTTAGATTGATGGATGGATGGATGGATGGATGGATGGATGGATAGATGGTTAGATTGATGGATGGATGGATGGATGGTTTGATGGATGGATGGATGGGTGGATGGATGGATGGATGGATGGTTAGATTGATGGATGGATGGATGGATGGTTAGATTGATGGATGGATGGATGGATGGATGGTTGGAGAGTACATGGATAGACGGATGGATGGATGAGGGGTAGATGGAATGGACAATGGATGGTAGGCAGATGGGTGGATGGGGGAGTTGGTGAATGGAGGGGTAGCTGGACAGGTGAGAGTTTAAGTCACCTGCTCAGAGCTTGTCAACGGCAGAGCTGGCCAGGGTCTGACTTCAAGTCCAGACTCTTCCTACTTCTCCCCTGGGGTCTTTGCCTTCCTCACGCACCCCCAGCATGTCCACATTCACTGGATCTACATGTCAGCGACCCCCACACTCATGTCCCTGCCCTGTCCTTCCCCTGAGCCCAGCATCTTCTATCTCAGAGTGTTAATTTCTCCCTCTGGACATGTCAGGGGCAGGGCCAGACTCAGGGACACGCACTGTGCACAGTCACATAGGCCCCCGCTCGGAAGGGCCCCCCCTGTCGTGGGCTTTGCTGTCACCTCGTGGTGGGACAATGAGGGAGCCCGTGAGCAGACGGGACCCCTGCATGTGTGTAGTTCTGGTTCCGTGGGCCCCGGGAGCATGTGGTGTTTGCGGTGTCACTTGGGCATGGAATCCCACAGGAGCTCAGCAAGACCCGGCGTGATGGCTTCTGTGCAGGAGAGGCGTGGCCTGCGCGTGCCAGGAGTGACAAGCCGGGGTTCGATCCGCAGTCTGTCCGCTGTTCTCCTCAGGACAGAAGGCGTTTGCGTGTACAAACGGCGAAACACGGTCTGTGGCCCTGGAGAGGCCTCCTGCGAGCTCAGTGCTTTCCATCTAAAACGCGTCACACAGTAAAACGATGAAGAATAAAATTCCAGTTGCGGGTTACGTTATTAGCATTATTCATTCCATTAGTATTTATTCATATACCATGATGTAAAGTTTTATTTTTACTTGAAACCACATTAGCCCGGCCAGTGTGGCTCAGTGGTTGAGCGTCGACCTATGAACCAGGAGGTCACGGTTCGATTCCCAGTCAGGGCACATGCCCAGGTTGCGGGCTCCATCCCCAGTGTGGGGCATACAGAAGGCAGTTGATGGATAATTCTCTTATCATTGATATCTCTCCCTCTCTCTCCCTTCCCCTTCCTTCCTGAAATAATATATATATATATATATATTTAATCCATTAAATAGCACATTAGAAACACCATGACGAGTCAGAAGGAAGGAAAGAACAGACAAGACCAGGTGCCCCCAGGCGGCAGGAGGACTCAGCGGTGCCCGCCCATCCCCCACGCCCTCCCAGCAGGCCCTGTGACCGCTGCGGTTCCGGGTTCGAGCATCCTGCATCCCCGCCTGCTGGGACAGGGCAGGGGACGGGGTCCCATCAGGCCGGGAGGGGGCAGGAGAGACCGCTGGGCTGTGTGTGGCGTCACCAGCGTGGACAGCGCGAGGCCCATGGGACACAGAGCCGGCCCTGGGGCTCCGTGCGCCTCGGTTCCCCTCGTAGGAAGCAAAGGGCCCTGCTCCAGCTCCAGCTTCGGACCGGGCTCTCCGCCCCCAACAGGAGCCTGGACCGGCCTTCCCTGCGGGGGTGCGGGCGCCCCCTGGAGGCGGCGAGGAGGGGGGCCGGGCCTCCGCTCCCCTCCACACAGCCTTTCCGCCCGGCTCTCTTCCAGCTCTCCGCTGACCTCCTGCCGCCTCTCTGCAGGGCACACGGCCATGGCCGCAGTGCCACGTGCACAGGCCCGGAGCCTCCCGGTTCGTGACGGGGGGCACACGCCTCCGCGGCAGAGCCCCCCAATTCCCAGTCCAGCTCCGCTCCGTCCCGGCTGCGGGAGGCCCGGCCCGGCTCTGACTGGGGGATGGAAGGTGGGCTGGGCTGGCCCCGTGGGCACCCGCTGGGGGCAGGGACGGCTCTACCTGCTGCAGGAACTGGAACCGGCCAGCAGAGGGCGGCAGTGTCTGCCGCGGCCCCCCCCCCCCGTCCCCCCCAGGCAGGCCGCTGGGCGGGGCGGGAACCACACCTGGAACCCCTTCCGCAGGGGTGAGGGGGAGGCTGAGCAGGGCCAGGTGGCACCCAGCTGTGTCCCCTCTGGTGGCCGCACTGCACAGGCCGAGCCTTCCAGGAGCTGGACTCGGTGCTCACGGCATTTCCGAGGGGCGGAGTGCCCACCTGGGGTCTGCACCCCTCTGTCTAAGGGCGTTTGAGGACCCCCGGGCTGCACGCAGGACCTGGGGGACTAGTGACAGGCTGGGCCCGGGCTCAGCGGCTCCCTGGAGCTGCGTGGGGACTCTGGGGGGTGAGAGATGCTGCCACGGAGGTGGGGTGGCATCAGGGACGTGGAGGCCGCACCCGGCAGAGCCGCAGCTCAAGAGCGAATGCAGGAAGTCAGCTGGCCCGCCGGTTTTCAGACTCGAATCAATGTCTTTTCTTTTTCGAATCAATGTCTTTTCTTTTTTTAATATATTTTATTGATTTTTTACAGTGAGGAAGGGAGAGGGATAGAGAGTTAGAAACATCGATCAGCTGCCTCCTGCACACCCCCTACTCCCACTGGGGACGTGCCCGCAACCAAGGTACATGCCCTTGACCGGAATCGAACCCGGGACCCTTCAGTCCGCAGGCCGACGCTCTATCCACTGAGCCAAACCGGTTTCGGCTTGAATCAATGTCTTTTCGAGGTACAATCTGCGTGGGGAGGCAGGCGGGGAGAGACCCAGAACAAGTGACGGCCTTTGTAACCTGAGCCACAGACGGCGAGGGGAGGGGAGGGGAGGAGAGGGGAGGGGAGCGGAAGGGAGGGGAAGGGAGGGGAGGTGGGGGGGGGGTTCCCCACACCAGGCCCTCGCCCCAGGCCCAGGTTACCAGCTGGAGGGACCGAGGGACAAAGAGAGGAGTCGCCCAGAGGCTCTGGGGCCATGACAGGACCCCTGTCCCCCGGGGGTGGGGGTGGGGGTGGGGGAGGCGGGAGGGGAAAGGGGTGAAGCCCATCAGAGCCAATGGCCACAGGTGAGGGGCCGCTTACCCAGAGGTCACAGGTCAAGGAGACTCAGGCTGTGGGCAGCCCCTGGTCCCTTGTTAGCTCTGCCTTTAGGCTGTGTGCCCTCAAGGAAGCCGCTCGCCCTCTCTGTGCCGCAGCAGCCTCTCCTGTGGAATGGGCCGCAGCTGCTCCTCACCGGAGTGTGGGGTGATTGTGTGTACCCCGCCTTCCCTGAGGGCCATCAGCACCCCACCTCAGCACCCTCCCCTCCCCCAGCCTCCCAGGGGCGGCACAGGCCCCGCTGGACCTCTCGGTGGACTCTGGACGGGCCCTGCGCTCCTGTCCCCTTTGCGATCCCAGCTGTCACAGCCCCAGCAGCGGAGAGAGGGCCTCGCCCACCATTTTCTAGAAGGACTTTGGCAAAGGGACTGTCCACAGGTGTGAGAGCAGGCGCAGACAGCCAACCGGGAGGGGGCACCCCAGAAACAAAGACCCACCAAGGCCGCAAGGGGCCGGGGCCACGTGATCGGCCGGAAGTGCACGCGTGACGGGGGCGGGACCACGTGGTCGCCCCAGTGGTCTCGTGACCCAGGGGGTGGGGTTACTGAGGAGGGAGGAGGCGCCGAGAAGGTGAGGCTGAGACGGAAGGGGTGCGGCAGGAGCCAGGGAGCCCCGCCCCTGGAGCCCTCGGAGGGAGCACGGCCCCAGGCGCCCTGATTTCAGGTTCCGGCCCCAGAACGGCCACAGCACGTGTTCCTGTTGGTTGAGGCCCGTCTGTCCTCATCGGAGCAGCAGCCCCAGGAAACAGCCCTCCTTGCCCCTCCTTTTGGGGCGCTGACCGGGTTCTGGGAACAGCGGGGGAGACCCCAGACCGCTCCCTGCAGGGTCCCTGTGTCTGTGCCTCGGCCCTGCCTCCGGCTCCCCGCTCCTCTGCAGGGAAGGTGCCGTGGGCTGCTGGGTGGGAAGCGCAGGCCCCGTGGCTCAGGGACGCCCCGCCGCCGGCCGAGCCCCCAGCTGCAGGACGGTGCAGGCCTCCCCGCCCGCCCTCCCCGCCGGCCCTCCCCGCAGGAGGCCAGCCTGGGCCTCCGCTTCCTGGGCTCCTGGGTTGACCGGAGCCCCACTGGGTTGTGGTGCCCACATTCTAGACGCCAAAGCTGAGGCTCAGGGAGGGGAGCAGAGGTCCCTACCCCAGCCCACCTCCCCCTCCACTCAGACCAGCTCACAGGCGGCCCCCCAGCGGCCACCTGGTTGCCATGGTGTCAGAGGAGGAAGCGGAGGGCAGGTTTCTGCAAAGCCATCCCCACACACAGCTGGCCCTCCTTCCTCATCCCTCTCCAGCCTCGCAGCCTCCTTTGGGGCAGGTAGGTGGGGCCTCTTCCTGGCCAGGCAGCCGGGAGCCAAGGAGGTCCAGGAGGCAGAGGGTCCAGGTGGTGGGTTCTGGGACCCCAACCTCACCCAGCAGGTTTCCTGGGCCTGGGCTCCATCGCCCTCCCACAGCTCCCAGACCAGGCGGGCTGGTTCCTGCCTCCCTGCCTTCGCACGAGTTCCTGCCGCCTGGAATGGCCTTCCTCAGCCTTCAGGGCCCAGCTCGGCTCTAAGTCCCCTGGGAACCTTCCCTGAGTCCCTCGGGGTGCCCCCTGCACCCCCAAGGTCACAGCCGTTTTCTCGATGATGCTCTCCTGGGGCTGAGGTCTTGGGGTGCCTTTGTGCCCCAGCCCCTGGCACAGACAGGTGCTCAGTAAATCCGGGAGGGAGGGAGGGAGGGAGGGAGGGAGGGAGACCTCTCAGGATTGGAGAGCACCTGCGGCAGGCCTGGCTGCTGAGCCCGAGCCCCAGCCAAGCCCACGCCCCTGCCTGCCGCCTCCGCCTGAGCCTGTGAAGTGTGGCAGCAACCATCCTGGGGTAAAAATTGCTGTTTAATATTTTAACCTTGCTGTTTTGGGTTCTGTACTCATTTAAATGTTATTTTGATTTTCTGGACTTAGGTATGATTGAAAACTCCCTTGATGGCGGTTTGAATATCCCATTGATTGTGATCTCACTGGTCATCGAAGCACATTCCTCCGGGACCTAGGACAGATAGTGACCCTAAATTGTCTCAGTAGCTACAGATACCTGAGTTTCGGTTGACTCAGTGGTCCCGGAATCTGGACAGCACAATTATTCTAATTTGTCCAGGTGGTCCCCGATAATGCGTTTCTGTTGATTCAGTGTTTCGTAGATACTTTAGATAACTAAGTTGCTCAAATTCTGCTTCTGTAAAAAAATGCTTTTTCGCGAAACAGGTTCCTCATTCCAGACCCAAAGATGTAATCGATACTTTTGTGATATTCTGTCAATATAAGCCAGATGTGGCAAGCTGTTTGGTGCTGCGAGGTCTGGAGCGCTTTTGCTCCCTCGGATGCCGCCGGCTTTTAATAAATGACTCCATAATTCGACTTTTTGAGGCGTCCTTTGTAAGATGGGGGTTACACTACAACACCTGGGCTCCAGCACCCTCCGACTTGGAGCCGCTCAGGGTCGTCCACACCCGCAGGCCTGGGTCTGCTGCCCATTAGGATGCGAGGTCAGGACACCAGGACGGGACGGGCACTTGACTTCCCAAGGAGCTGCCCGTGTTTGGGGAAAGGCCTCTGTCCCAAATCCCAGACTGTGGGCTCGCAAGGGCCTGAGGGCCGACCTTGAGCAAGCGTTTCCCGCTGAATCCTTCCTGCAAACAACGCCCCCCCGAGGCCATTGTGTAAACTCGTGGAAGCTGAGCTGCTGGGGCGAAGTGGTGCCTGTTGGAGGCGCCTGGGAGGCGGGACCAGAGTCCCCTTCCCTGTGGCTCTGGCCCCCCGGGGGGGGGGACGCGGGGGGAGACGGGGTTGGGGCCGGACCTGGCGGTGGGAGGGGGCCACCAGGAGGAGGGGGAGCCCTGGGGAGCTCCAGGGCTATTTACTAACGGTGCCGAAGGGCTTCAGTATCTTCAGAACTGCGTGTTCGTGCCGTGTGGCTGGGCCAACGAACTCCTCTTCCACAGCAAGAAGTCCGTCTAGACCCGTGGTCGGCAAACCACGGCTCACGAGCCACATGCGGCTCTTTGGCCCCTTGAGTGTGGCTCTTCCACAAAATACCACGTGCGGGCGGCGCGTACAGTGCGATTGAAACTTCGTGGCCCATGCGCAGAAGTCGGTTTTCGGCCTGGGCGAGTCTATTTGGAAGAAGTGGCGTTAGAAGAAGTGGGGGTGTCGGTCGCATGTGGCTCGCGAGCCGCGGTTTGCCGACCACGGGTCTAGACGAACAGAAATGAAAATACGTCCTTGGGAAAAATCATAATGACTTCAACTTTTGATGTTCTCACAGTTTCTTTTCTTTTTTTTTATCTCGAATGGATATTTTAGGGGAAGTATCTCTTGTCTAGAGGAAATATTTCTATGAATTCAGCAATTCCATCAACTTCTCTTTTTCTCCTGTGAAATCCACGTAAAACTGAATTCGAAGTTGCATGTGACGGGTGCCTGTGATGGCTGTGTGACGTGTCTGCCGCCGCGCCCCGCCGGCTCCTCTGAGTGCTGCCTGCCCAGTTGTCCAAAGGGAAGCCCGTCCAGGGGTGTGGGCTCTTCCCGCTGCTGGGATTGGGGTGGTTTTTTCTTCCATCTTTGGGATTTCGGCTTGTTTTACTGAATTCTTCATAACGCACAGATGTCACTTTGTATTTTAATGTTATTTTTTCTTAAAAGGAAATACAGGCAGAGAACATAGTGATGACCTATTCGTCCGGCAGACACTGATGGAACAGCTTGATACCAGGTGCCCTGTTTCCTGGAACTAGGTTTTGGGGGCCTATGCCCTTGATCTCTTCTGACAGTTTCTTGCAGTTCCTGTGTGCTGCCACCAGGTGGCAGTGGCACCGCAGGATTGTGGGCGGGGCGTTTTTGCCCGGGGCTCCGATAAGTCTTTGGGTTCCAGATTTGTAAGTTCTCGCTGACAACGTTTTTGTTCTGTTAATTATGTCTGTTGTATGTATGTTTCAATCCCACAAGATGTTATTTAAAACGGTCAATATTGACTATTTTATCTGCCTTCTGCTGTGGCGCCCTTTATTCTTACTTCATTTTCTCCCTTCACCGGGGGTCCTTTTCCCTCTGCCTGATGGGCGTTCAGTGTTCCTCTGCGTGTGGGTGAGCTGGGGAGAAATGCTGACAGCCCTTCGTGACCCCAAACGTCTGAATTCCGTGTTCCCTTCTGCTTCGTCCTCTCCTTCCCTCCTCGGACCGTCACCGCACACGTTACACTTCTACACGGTGCCTCGCACGCTCTCATGTTCTTCCTGTCTGTTCCATCCCAGGGCCTCTCCATGCTTCCGTCTGTGTATCCCCTACAAAGCTCAATTCTAGCTCATGCATCCTCTCCCCTGCTCGCACAGGGACCCTCATTTCTGAGCGGAGCGCCTGGCAGGCTGTCCCTGCAGCGCGTGGAGGGAAGAGCAGCGGGCTCGAACCCTAGAGGCTGCGTACAAGTCCTGGCCGTGGAGGGACCTCTGTGAGCCGCTGTTTCTCTCGGAGGAACTGCCACAGTGCCCAGCTCCTGGGGGTTGGGACACGCAGATGAGGGCACCACATCACCCGTTCACACCACACGTGCACAGGTGCACGCGCCCACACGCACGGAGGCCTGAGCGCATCTCTTGAGCCAGAGCCACTGGCACTTCCCCTGGAAGCACCCACACCCACCTCAGCCACCAGACAGTCCACATGGACGGCCACACGGTGCTGATGGGGAAGGAGCCGGGACACACGGTGCTCACGGGGAAGGAGCCGGGACACACGGTGCTGATGGGGAAGGAGATGGGACACACGGTGCTCATGGAGAAGGAGCCGGGACACACGGTGCTGATGGGGAAGGAGCCGGGACACACGGTGCTCATGGAGAAGGAGCCGGGACACACGGTGCTGATGGGGAAGGAGCCGGGACACACGGTGCTCACGGGGAAGGAGCCGGGACACACGGTGCTGATGGGGAAGGAGATGGGACACACGGTGCTCATGGGGAAGGAGCCGGGACACACGGTGCTCATGGGGAAGGAGATGGGACACACGGTGCTCATGGAGAAGGAGCCGGGACACACGGTGCTCATGGAGAAGGAGCCGGGACACACGGTGCTCATGGAGAAGGAGCCGGGACACGCGGTGCTCATGGGGAAGGAGCCGGGACACGCGGTGCTCATGGGGAAGGCGCCGGGACACGCGGTGCTCACGGGGAAGGCGCCGGGACACGCGGTGCTCACGGGGAAGGCGCTGGGACACGCGGTGCTCACGGGGAAGGCGCTGGGACACGCGGTGCTCACGGGGAAGGCGCCGGGACACGCGGTGCTCACGGGGAAGGCGCCGGGACACACGGTGCTCACGGGGAAGGAGCCGGGACACACGGTGCTGATGGGGAAGGAGCCGGGACACACGGTGCTGATGGGGAAGGAGCCGGGACACACGGTGCTGATGGGGAAGGAGCCGGGACACACGGTGCTCATGGGGAAGGAGCCGGGACACACGGTGCTCATGGGGAAGGAGCCGGGACACGCGGTGCTCATGGGGAAGGAGCCGGGACACGCGGTGCTCATGGAGAAGGAGCCGGGACACGCGGTGCTCATGGAGAAGGAGCCGGGACACACGGTGCTCATGGGGAAGGAGCCGGGACACGCGGTGCTCATGGGGAAGGCGCTGGGACACACGGTGCTCACGGGGAAGGCGCTGGGACACGCGGTGCTCATGGGGAAGGCGCTGGGACACACGGTGCTCATGGGGAAGGAGCTGGGCTTCTCCGGGCTGTTTTCTTTGGGCCAAATGAAGCGTCACCACATTCTAGCTGGGAACCCTGCCCCCAACCCCCGGGGGCCTGGGGAGGCCTTTGTATAGTTTGACCAGCGAGCCAGGGAGCTGGAAATCCCAGCACCTTCCAGCCAGGCCGCCTCACGGATTTGGAAAAAGTCACAGTCACGCTGGCTCAGTGCCTGCAGCCCGAGCGAGCAGGGGCCCTCCCTCCATCTCTCCATCTGTCTGTCTCTCTCCATCTATTTCACCTCTCTCTCTCTCTCTGTTTCTGTCTGTCTGTCTGTCTCTCTCCGTCTCTCTCCCTCTCTGTCTGTCCCTGTGTGTGTCCAGCAATCCCACGCCTGCGTATTTACTCCAAAGGACCGAAGCAGAACCTCGGGTGCCGGCACAGTGTTCCAGCAGCACTATTCACAACGGCCAAAGGTGGGGGGGCCACGCCGGGGTCCACGGGCCGGTGGTGGGAAACTGTGGCTGCCCAGGTGTAGGGAGGAATGTTACTCCGCCTTGAACATGAGGGCGAGTCCGCCTTGTGCTGCAAGCTGGAGCGGCCTTGAGGATGCGCTACCTGAGCGAAGCCAGTCACCGTAGAAACGGACTGCGGGCTCCCTGTGTCTGAGGCACCCGGAGAGGTCAAGGTCAGAGAGAGGCAGAGAATGCCGGGCGCCAGGGGCTGCGGGAGGGGAGGGGAGGGGTGTTTCATGGGACGGTTTCCATTTGGGAAGACGAGAAGGTTCTGGAAGTGGAAGGTGGTGATGATTGCACATCAGTTTGAACTTCCTTTGGGCAAAGGAACTGTACCCTTAGAAATGGTGACGCTGTAGTCTGAGCAACCCAGGGCTCAGGGGTGGAGCGTTGACCTATGAACCAGGAGGTCACAGTTCGATTCCCGGTCAGGGGTGTGGTGTGCGGTAGGCCACTGGTCAATGATTTCTCTCATCATCGCGTCATTGATGTTTCTCTCTCTCTTTGCTTCTCCGTCTCTGACATCAATTTAAACACATGTATGTATACATTTTTTAAAGAAATGGTTACAGTGTAATTTTGTTCCTTTTATTTTACCACAAGGACAGTGGCTGTCTTACTATCTATGTCAAGGGTGGGCAAACTTTTGGACTCAAGGGCCACAATGGGTTCTTAAACTGGACCGGAGGGCCGGAACAAAAGCATGGATGGAGTGTTTGTGTGAACTAATATAAATTCAAAGTAAAGGAGCAGAGGGGAAGAGAACCCTCCGCTCTTTCGGCTCCGCGGGCCGGATAGAACAGCCGAACGGGCTGGCGCGGGCCGTAGTTTGCCCACGGCTGATCTATGTCCATGTCCATCTCTGACACCAATTTAAACACATATGTATGTATACGTTTTTTAAAGAAATGGTTACAGTGTGTGTTTTTTCCTTTTATTTCACCACAGTGACAGTGGCTGTCTTACTATCCATGTCCATGTCCATCTCTGTCTCGGTGCTGAGCCCGGGAGGCCGGGCTGGAAGGAGTCGGGTGGTCCTGAGGGTCTGGCTCCGTCTCCAGCCACCCCCTTATCTCCAGGGCAGGAGCCCGGGGCCTCCTCGGCTGTGTATTTGTTGGCTGATGGCTGAGCTCCGCAGGGACCGCAGGGACCCGCCGGGGCCTCTGGGAGAGCCGGCCCTGGCCCCTGGGCAGCTGGGGAGGCCAGGAGCCCGGCTCTGGAACCGAGGCCACTGCCAGGAGGAAATGCCAAACAATGGCCAGATGGACTGCCCGTGGGGGGGGGGGGCGGGCTTCCGCCCCGGGGCCGGAGGAAGGGCGGCCTGGACACCCGCTACCCCCGCTCCTGGGCACCCCAGGCCATCAGGGTGGGCAGCCCCCTCCCCAGGTCCCCCAGGCCCTGGAGCCTGGCCGCCCGTCACCACGTTGGGGCAGGAAGCCACGCACTGCAGCTTCCCAGTCACGGGGAGCCCTGGCGCCTGCCCCCCGCCCCATCCCTCTCTGGAAAGGGGGATCACGCCCACCTGGGGTCGCCTGCCATCCCCAGCCCCGCCACCCCCCTGCCTCATCGCCGCCCTGGGGAAACAGACAGACATACCCAAGTCACCCGGAACCCCAGTGCGGGGTGGGGTGCCCACTGACCTCCCCTGCCTCTGTGTCCTGAGTCATAGGAAACTGAGTCGGGAGGAGATAAGCACCCAACGCGGCACTGGGGCTGGGAAGTGGGAACGGGAAGCGGCGGGAGATTCTGACTCAGGACCAGGTGGGTTCCCTCAGCCCCCCCCCCCCCCCCCCCCCCCCGCGCTCAGGGTGACCGCCCAGGAAGGAGCCCGGCGGGCGCTGGGCCCCCACAGCCCCCCACCCCCGAGTGCTGGGGGCTTCTCCAGGGAGGGGGGCCCCGTGCTCAGATGGAGGACCAGGGGAGGTCCAGGCAGAGGAGAGGCAGGCCCACGCTCCCCCCCTCGCAGGGACATCACTGGACGCGGGGACCATGTGTGTGGCCATGGTCCCTCCACGCTGAGGCTCAGGAGGGGTGCCTTCCTGCCCCCGTACTCCTGTGTGGGGGCCCCCTGAGAGGTGCCCAGTGATGGCTAGCTAGCACCCTGTGCCTGGAGCAGGAAAAGGTCAGGAGAGTCCAGGGAGCAGGGGCGGGGAGAAGGAAGGGAGCAGCTGGGATTGAGGCCGAGGGAGGGAGGGAGGGAGGGAGGGAGGGAGGGAGGGAGGGAGGGAGAGCTGAGAGCGATGAGGGCGGCTGGGACCTCTGGGCGGCACAGGTGACAGGGCAGGGGGGCGGGGGGGGGGTAAGACGCAGCTCTGCCCCCAGGAGCACGTGGTCCTGCTGCTCAGACAGGCAGAGCTGAGGAGGGGCCTGGCGGCTCAGCTGTCGGGGTGGGGCCGGCTGCGGGTGGGGATGTGCCCCCTGCACCTCACCCCTGGGGTTGCCGATGGCTCCAGCCCTCTGCTTGCGTCTCACTTCTCCTCCTGCCCGCCCCCTCCAGGGGGTTGGGTCAGGTCCCTGTCCCCACATGCAGCGGGGGACGGGGCAGAAATGTGTCCCCAAACGATGTGTCCAAGTCCTGACCCCCAGCTCCTGGGAGCGTGACCTTATTTGGGGAAAGTCTTGGCGGACGGAAGTTAAGGGTCTGGAGAGGAGACCCTCCTGGATGTAGGGTGAGACTTAGACCCAAGGAGAGGGCCTTGGAGGAGGCCACGGAGGAGGGGCCACGGGGGAGGGGCCACAGGGGAGGGGCCACGGGGGAGGGCCACAGGGGAGGGCCACGGGGGAGGGGCCACAGGGGGAGGGCCACGGGGGAGGGCCACGGGGGAGGGCCACGGGGGAGGGCCACGGGGGAGGGGCCACAGGGGGGAGGGCCACGGGGGAGGGGCCACGGGGGAGGGGCCACGGGACGAGGGAGGCAGCAGCTCCTGCCCAGGGATCAGAGGCTGGGAGGCTGGGAGGGCGGGTCTTTCCCCAGAGCCTCCTCGGGAAGGAGGCCGATGACACCAGGACCTGGAGGCCCTGCTCCGGGCCAGTGGGCGGAGTTTCTGTGCATTAACCACCCGCTGTTAGGCCCCGAGGCCCACCCAAGGTCATGAGCCTGCAAGCGAGGAACAGAAACACGGAGCTTTTAAAATATATATATTTGTATTGATTTCAGAGAGGAAGCGAGAGGGAGAGGGAGAGAGAAACATCGATGATGAGAGAGAGTCACTGATCGGCTGCCTCCTGCACACCCCACACTGGGGATCCAGCCCACAACCCTGGGCATGTGCCCTGACCAGGAATCAAACCTGGGACCCCTCAGTCCGCAGGCCGACGCTCTATCCACTGAGCCAAACTGGCCAGGGCAGAAACACTGGTCTCCTGGACTCCACGTCCAGCTAGGGGGCGGTGTGGGAAGTTGAGGGCAGGAGTCACCGCTGCCATACCGACCCCGTTCACCCTGGCCGGGCGGCGCTGACTCAGCCCAGGGCTTCCAGGCGCCTCAGCCCGTAGTCTCAGGGGGAAGGATCTCAGCGAAAGTGCCATCTGCGGTCGGCGGTCAGAGCAGAGAGGAAGTGGGAAAGGCACCCATAACCCCGGCGCCCAGCCCCGCGGGCCGGGGGGGGGGGGCCTCTGCACCTAAACCCACAACTTGGCTTTCTTTTTTTTTTTTTTTGAAGCAAACCTAGCAGCAGAGGTGGATCTGCACCCCTCCCCCCTTTCCGAAGTCCCGCGGGCGCAGGGCAGACCCCAGAGAGGCGCGGTGTGGTCGGCAGATAGACAGACAGGAGCAGGCAAGGACGCTGGGTCCCCGACAGAGGCCGCCAGGGCAGAACGCCGGGTGCCTAGCAATGGACAATCGTAGGCGGGACCCGCCCCCAGGGTGACCTCTCCTCCCTGGCAGGTCGCAGGTCATGCGGTTCCCGACCCCCTGACCTTTCCCCCCTGGACATAACACCTGGGCCTCAGTTGTATTTCAGCTCCAGGCCCAGAACAGCAGCCGAACCAGGCCAGGGACACCACGGCTGCCTCAGGCCAGCTGCCCGGTGCCGGCCCTGCCCTGGGGCCGCCAGTGCATCGGGGCCCCGGACCGGGAGCACACACCTGGGGCGCGGCCGCATGTTCGAGTAAGACCTCCTGGGAGCTGCCCTGCCATCTCCGCCTTAAAACCCTTAGGATGGGACCTGTGCGCTCTCCCGCCGCCCTGCCCAGCACACCTGTGCCCCCCCCCCCCCCCGGCCCCGGCCTCCCCTCCCTCCGCACATTACCATCCCCTTCGGCACTCCCAAGGTCACCTCTGTGACTGTTCCCTCGCCCACCTCTCGTAGGAATCACTCCTGGGGCTCTGTGCTCTGATAAGAATGTCCTCTGCAGGGTGTGCCTCGCTCTGCATCCTTTCCCAGCCAGAACCCAAGGACCGAGGTGACCGGACCCGCCGGCCAGACACCCGTGCCGTCCTGCCACCTGCTGTCACCTCTGATCGCACACCCAGCAGACCGCTATGCGGCGTGGGGCGCCGTCGTCCACGTGAGAAACGCCCAGGCCTGTAGGGAGCGTTTGAGTTCCTGTGAGCAAGACTGACGTTGCCGGAAGCAAGGCCTCAGGTGCGCCAGGAGGACGGTATGAAGGTGGAAGGGAAGGCAGGCCGGGCGGCGGAGGCGGGGCCACAGCAGGTTAAAGGTATGTGCTCCCTGGAGGGCAGTCACCTCTTATGTCAAAGGCCAGTAACCTGAGCCGCCAGAACAATGGCCAGGGCTGGCTTAGGGCACAGTGTCCAGGGCTGGCTTAGGGCACAGTGTCCAGGGCTGGCTTAGGGCACAGTGTCCAGGGCTGGCTTAGGGCACAGTGTCCAGGGCTGGCTTAGGGCACAGTGTCCAGGGCTGGCTTAGGGCACAGTGTCCAGGGCTGGCTTAGGGCACAGTGTCCAGGGCTGGCTTAGGGCACAGTGTCCAGGGCTGGCTTAGGGTACAGTGTCCAGGGCTGGCTTAGGGCACAGGGGCCGGGGCTGGCTTAGGGCACAGGGGCCGGGGCTGGCTTAGGGCACAGGGGCCGGGGCTGGCTTAGGGCACAGGGGCCGGGGCTGGCTTAGGGCACAGGGGCCGGGGCTGGCTTAGGGCACAGGGGCCGGGGCTGGCTTAGGGCACAGGGGCCGGGGCTGGCTTAGGGCACAGGGGCCGGGGCTGGCTTAGGGCACAGGGGCCGGGGCTGGCTTAGGGCACAGGGGCCGGGGCTGGCTTAGGGCACAGGGGCCGGGGCTGGCTTAGGGCACAGGGGGCAGGGGTGGCTTAGGGCACAGGGGGCAGGGCTGGCTTAGGGCACAGGGGCCGGGGCTGGCTTAGGGCACAGGGGCAGGGGTGGCTTAGGGCACAGGGGCCGGGGCTGGCTTAGGGCACAGGGGCCGGGGCTGGCTTAGGGCACAGGGGGCAGGGGTGGCTTAGGGCACAGGGGCCGGGGCTGGCTTAGGGCACAGGGGCCAGGGCTGGCTTAGGGCACAGGGGCCAGGGCTGGCTTAGGGCGGAACTCACCCTCTACCCGGAGTTACAGGCCTGGACATGACTGCCGCCATGACTGGCCTCGTTAGGGATTTATCACCAAATCCCCAGTCAGGCGGCTTTCCACAGAACCCCCTCTTCCTCCACAGGGCATCCCTCAGGCTGCCTTGACCCCTGAGTGAGTTGTAGGTCAAGAATTCACACCCTAGAGCAGGACGGCTGCTTCCTTCCTCCTTCCTCCTCCTCGCACCTGGATGACCCTGCACAGGTAGCACCTCTGAGCGTACTTTCTCATCTTCAGAAAGATGATGCCCTGGCAGGTTGCTCAGTGGTTAGAGCATCGGCCCCAGCACCAAAGGGCCGTGGGTCCACTTCCTGGTCAAGGGCACGTATTTGGGTCGCAGGTCAATCCCCAGTCCCGGTTAGGGTGCGTGGGGGAGCAACCAGTTGATGGGTGTCTCTCACATCAATGCCTCTCTCTCTCTTTTTTTTTCTCTCTCTCCCTCCCTCCCTCCTTCCCCTTCCTTCCCTTCCACTCTCTCTAAAAATCAATGAAAAAACACCCTCAGGTGCCTGGCTGGCGTGGCTCAGTGGTTGAGCATTGACCTCTGAACCAGGAGGTCACGGTTCAATTCCCGGTCAGGACACATGCCCAGGTTGCAGGCTTGATCCTCAGTGTGGGGTGTGCAGGAGGCAGCCGATCAGTGATTCTCTCTCATCACTGATGTTTCTCTCTCTCCCTCTCCCTTCCTCTCTGAAATAAAAAAATATATATTAAATATATATAGACATACACACACACTCAGGTGAGGATTAACAAAAAACAAAAGGAAGAAAGAAGTCCTCATGGCCCCTCCTCCCAAGTTTGCTGTGGAGAAGAACCTATCTATATAAAAGCCTAAGCGACTGAACAACTGGTCGACCGGTCGCTATGACGTGCACTGACCACCAGGGGCAGACACTCAATGCAGGAGCTGCCCCCTGGTGGTCAGTGCACTCCCACAGGCAACCACCCCAGCATCTCCACCCCCACCCCCCCTCCCCACGGCTATCTAGCCCCTATCAGCCCCGGGCCCTGATCAGAGTGGGAGCCAGCCCCGATCGGCCCGGATCGCTGGCCAGACCGAGGGACCCCACCCATGCACGAATTCGTGCACCGGGCCTCCAGTGAGATACTAGACGTGAAGGGCAGGCACACGGTGCGCGCTCCCTCGGAAAACTCTTGTGGCTGTGACAACCAACGGCAAGCCTGTGGGAGCCCGGGCCCCAGGGGGCTGCGTGGACGGGCCTTTGACTCAAAGAGGCACAGGTTGTGCCTCCATAGATGGGCTTGGCCACGGGCTCCCGACAGAGAGCACGGCCCGTGCGGGCAGTGGAGAGCCCCGCCCCTCCCAGTGTGACCTAAGGTTCCCCACCACCACCGCCTCCCGCCGGGCACCTCGGGCCCCTGCCGCTCCCTTCCTCGGTCACGGTCACGGTGGGTCAGAAACGCCATGTGGAGGGATACCACGGGGCCGCTGTTCCCGCGCCACCCGAAGGTCGCCTCTGCCCCCTGCAAGGCTGGGCTGCCAGGAGCGCTCAGCACGGGCGGCATGTGGCGGGTCGGCTGCGCAGATGGCCGGCTCTCTGAGTTGGCGATGGGCGTCTGGCTTCTTTGCTGTTGTCACGGGGTTGCCGTTGCCATGGCGTTGGTGTGTGCTCGGGAGACAGGGTGCATCTCGAGAGAGCCGCTGCCGGGAGGCAGGGTGGTGGGAAGACTGGGGGAGGGGGACGGGGGCGTGGAGGGTGGGAGGGAGCGATGGGGGGTCCGCACCTGGGTGGTGGAGGCGGGGGAGCAGGGAGAGGCCCAGGGCCGTGCAGAGAGCACCCCTGACTCATCCAGAGCAGTGCCCCCCAGAGCAGCAGGCCTTCATCCATGCCCCCCTGGGGGGCACCGCTCCCAGGAGACCCCCCCCCCCCCATTGCTTCGGCTTCCTCACCACGGTTCCCATACCTCTGCTTCCCCCTCACTTTACCTCCTGGCGCCATCCCGGCCCTCCTGCCTCAGGGTCCCTTACCTCACCACCCACCCCCTCCCGCACCAACCCCAGGGTTCCTGCCCCGTCGCTCCGTCCAAATCCTGAGACACACCGGTTGCCCACTCTGCCGTGAGCCGCCCACCTGCCCGCCCGCCCTGCTGGGGCCTTGGGGAGGTCAGGGCCTTCCTGCTTTGAGGGGCACCAGGACAGCGTCCCCGGGGAGGGGAGGTGTGCAGGCACGTGACGGGCCGTGTCTGTGCGTCCCCTACCTACCTGGCGCTCGGTCAGCACCCTCGTCCTCTCTCCTGGCACCTTCGCTCTGGGCTGCCTTCTGCCTGGAATGCTTCTGGCTCTGCCGCCTCAGCTCAGGGCCACCTCCTCCAGGGGGTCCTCCCAGAGCCCCAGAGTCCCCCTCCCCTCTCCCTTCCTGGGTCACTCGGCCCTTTGTCCCACCTGCATTCTTCAACGCGTTGTAACCGTGACTGTGGGAGCAGAGTGATGGCCCTCGGACACCGTCCCCGCCCTAACCCTGGGCCCTGCCAACAGTGACCTTCGGTGGCGAGAGGGACGAGGCGGGTGTGGTTAAGGGCAGGTCACCTGGGCTGTGCAGTGGCCCCCGTCATTGTGGGGCAAAAATAGAACGTTGGGGCTGAGCTGTGGTTACGGGAGATACTGATCATGCTCTTAACCAGGATTGCCTTGTGCTGGTTAAAGAGAGGACATTCACCCCGGCTGGTGTGGCTCAGTGGATAGAGCGTCGGCCTGCCGACTGAAGGGTCCTGGGTTCGATTCCGGTCAAGGGCACATGCCCAGGTTTCAGGCTCCATCCCCAGGAGGGGGCATGCAGGAGGCAGCCAGTCAATGATTCTCTCTCATCATTGATGTTTCTATCTCTCTCTCCCTCTCCCTTCCTCTCTGAGATCAATAAAAATATATATTAAGAAAGGAAGGAAGGCGGGAAGGGGGAAGGGAGGAAGGAAGAAGGATAGGAAGGAGGGAAGGACACTCTAACCTGGCTGGGGGTTGTGCGCCCCCGGGACCTGGGAGTCAGCCTTGGACCTGGGAGTCAGCCTTGGACCTGGGAGTCAGCCTTGGACCTGGGAGTCAGCCTTGGACCTGGGAGTCAGCCTTCGAGCGGGTCCATCCCCATTCAAGAACTGCCTACTGTCCGGGAGAGATAACAACCTTGGTGCCCAAACAATGGAGTCCCACCCCAGCCCCCACCCCCGCCCGCCTGGCCTGCTTCCCCCGCCTGTCATTCCTGCTCCCCGTGTGCCCTTCCTCCTTCCGCCCAGTAAGCAGCGGCTGAGGGGTGCAGAGCAGATGCCTGGGGAGGGCCTGCTGCTCCCCACGCTGCCGGCAGGACTGGAATAAACGCGCATCTAGGATTCAACCCGGCCGGCCTCTGCTCAGTTGGCTGCAGCGGCGACAGGCGGCCGGACCCCGGGTTGTCGGTTCCGTATTCACACGGGTCCCTGAAAGAGGGCAGCCGGGGGCTCCGTGGGAAGGAGGTGTGGCGAGGGGAGCAGAGGCAGGAGGTGCCCCGGGAGGAGGGAGGAAGGGGCTGGGAGCCGAGGAGTGCAGACACGGACACGGGAAAGCCCGGGGCAGGTTCTCCTCGGAAGGGACCTGCTCTGCCAACACCCGGGGGTGAGCCGGGCGCCCGGTCAGCTCCCGCCTCCCGGTAACGGTGTGGTGGAGGCCGCCTCGCCTGCTTTGCGGTTCTTGGCTGCGTCAGCCGCGCGCTCCTGCCATCAGCACCTGTGGCTGCTCCTGTTCTAGAACAGTCTCCAGGAGGGACGCTGTCTGTGCGTCTCGTCTCACACGTCCGCTCACGGATTTTAAAATCTCTCTACCCCAACCCATCAGTTCTCCCCCGTCAGCCATTCCCTCACCCCTCCCTCCCCTGCCCGGGAGCGCCCGGGGGAAACATTTTCTAGAAAAAAGGGGGGTTCCCTGCAGCACCAGCCGCTGTGTCCCGCCGTGGGCTCTGTCCCTCCGTGGGCGTCTCCTGAGTGTTTTTAGGGAATAAACCGTAAGGAGACGCTGGAAATGTCAGGGACGTGTCTGCTTCAATAAAGCTTCCGCTTGAGCCTCTCCTGCGGGCCACCTGATAGGGCTGGGGAACGAACCAGAAAGGTCAAATCCGAACTTGGGGGGCTCCTGCGCAAGGCCCTTCAGCCTGTCCCGCCTCCTCCAGCCCTCGCGGCTCCTCCCTGCCTCCAAGCCCCCCATCACACGCCCCGGTTCCCCCTGAACATCAAGACGCTTCCAAGCTCAGGGCTCCTAGCAGATGCTGTTCCGCCAGCGGAGAGCGCCCTTCCCAGCCGGACCGGCCCTGCTCCGGGCGGAAGAGTCAGGCCACGGCATCTCCTCTAGGCAGGTCCTCCTGCCCTGGCTCCACGCGGAGGCGGGGCGTTCTGTGGGATGAGTCACCCGGCCTCCATGCCAAGCTGTCACCCGCGGAGAGGCCTGGGGCCCTGGAGAGCCATCCCCGTGTGCTGGGGACGGCGCGGAGCGGCGTGAGGGCCTGGCTCCTGGGTGTTGCCCCAGCCACAGCGTTAGCCAGCTGTGGAATCGGCAGGGCTCGCGGCGAAATGAAAAAGGGACGCTCCCCAGGAGCCAGGAGCCATCTCTGCTTCTCAGGGCCTTCCCCCAGCCACGGTGGAGGACAGCCCCAAAGGGTGGCCCTGGCGCAGGGGGGGATGCTGGGGCACTGCCAGCCCAGGGTGGGGACAGCCTCTACCATGCCCACCTGCCGGGGGTGGAGGGCCGCAGCTGCCCCAGGGAGGGGGCAGGAAGGTAGAGGTCGGGTGGGACCCAGGGCGTTGGGAGGCAGGGAGGCCCGGGGGTGATGGGGGGACCACATGCTGAGGTTTCAAGTGTCTCCCCCGCCCCCCCCCCCCGCCCCAGGGTCCTTCATTGTCCCTGGACGTCGCTTACGAAACGCAGATGCAAAGATAAAATACTAAGCATTTTAAGGTGGTGAGGGCAGGCCCCTGAGTGGAATCTGGTCCTCCTCGGGGCAGACAGGCGGGGCCCGGGGCTGGCTGCCTGCCTCCTGCGGCGTGGCCCTGACCATTGGGCAGGGAGGTCGCCGCGGGCCAGGCCCAGGCCGGTCACCAGGCGCTCACAGCAGCCTCTGAGGGCTTGTTCAGCCCCTTCTGCGCGGCCAGTATTTTCCTGGACCAGACTGGCTCAGACGACCAGGGTCCGAGGCCCTGGTGGAAATACTTCTCCCCGGCCCCGGCCTCCCTGCCCTGGCCCTCCCTTCCCCCGCCCTCCCCGCCCCCGCCCGCCACCAAATCCTGAAGGAACAGCTTGTGGCCACGATGGCCAATCTGATGGAGAAACTGGGGTTCAGAGGTTCAAGGCCACCAAGCCGGTGAGTGGGGGAGCGGGGCCTCAGCAGAGCTGTCAGCCCCCGGGGCCCCTCCCCGGGTTTGGGAGGCCACAGCACCACCTCCTTCTTCCCTGCTCCCCTCGCCATATGCACGCTGGCGGGCGGCTTTTGCATCAATTATTGAAGAGAACGCGGTGTGCGCTCTGAATAGCTGCTCTGTCTCCCCGGGCACTGGGCGTCTTCCTTCAGGCAGTGGGACCCCAGGCCCCTGGCTTCGTGCCCGCCTTCCATTTGCAGCTCCACTTCCCCTCTCCTCTCCTGGTTCGTTTCCATGCGCTCGTTGAGTTTGCTTGTGTGTTTGGATGTCCACTTAGCGGTTTCCGCCCGAGGCACGCAGGCCGGCAGGGAGCCACCCCCACGCCCCTGGGACCTCTCCCGGCCTCACCCGTCTGCGCCTCGGCTCCCGCTCCACGCGATGGGAGGGTCTGCGGGGCCCTGGGCTCCGGAAGCACACTCCTTATCTGTTTCCTGCAGCCGCGGCTTGCCTTAAAATAGGAAGCAGAGAACTAACATCTTTCACAGGCCAGGCTCCGGGGTTGAATGCGAGTTACAGACGCACCGCAGAGGCTGTGCCCGCAGCAGCGAGGAGGCGCCTGGGCGCTGGGCCCTGAGCCCAGACCGTGCCTCTGCCGCTCCTGCGCTGTGGGCTCTGGGCCAGGTCCTCTCTGCTCCTCGGTGCCCTCGTCCACAAAGTGGGGGTAACAGCAGTCGCTACCGCTTCAGGCTGGTGGTGGTGGTGGGGGGGGGTGTCGCTATAAGTGACGATTGGAAAAACGCTTAGAATGGGGTCTGTGCTCCTTGGACCCCGGTCTGGAACTCTGGGCAGAGGCCTGGCCTGAGGCCCAGCTTTGAGGGTCATCGGCGCAGGGTGACCACGGTGGAGAGTGAGGGACAGCCGCTGTCCCTCAGGGACGGCAGGAACCAGGGACTGGGGGGGACAGGACCTGGCCTAGGACCATGCCCCCAGGAGTGCTCCCCACCTTCCCCAGCGTCCTTCCTCCCCCCAGCTGGCACCCCACTAGCCCCCTGCTGGCCCCCGTGACACCCACAGGCAGCCGGCGCCTGGACGCTCCTGCTTCTTTGCCTTCGCAGCACCTGGTAGCATCCCACACACAGTAGGTCTCCAGGACACCTACCTGCAGCTGGACTTACGGACGGGAGAGGGCAGCTGGGCGCAGAATGCCCCCGCCGTGCCAGGCCTCCCCCTCCCCCGGGGCTGCGTGGAAGTCAGCATCCGCCATGGAGCATGGGGTCACGCTGAGCGCCTGGGGTCACCCCAGCTAGTTTCTCCTTCCCGACCCCTTAGAGCAGTGGTCGGCAAACTGCGGCTCGCGAGCCACACGCGGCTCTTTGGCCCCTTGAGTGTGGCTCTTCCACAAAATACCATGTGCGATTGAAACTTCGTGGCCCATGTGCAGAAGTCGGTTTTCGGCTCTCAAAAAGAAATTTCAATCGTTGTACTGTTGATATTTGCCCTAGAGCAGTGGTCGGCAAACTCATTAGCCAACAGAGCCGAATATCAACAGTACAACGATTGAAAATTCTTTTGAGAGCCAAATTTTTTTAACTTAAGCTTCTACTAACGCCACTTCTTCAACATAGACTCGCCCAGGCCGTGGTATTTTGTGGAAGAGCCACACTCAAGGGGCCAAAGAGGCGCATGTGGCTCGCGAGCCGCAGTTTGCCGACCACTGCCCTAGAGCAAATGACAGTGCTTGCTTGGAGAGTCCCTGACTTGGCGCGGCGGGAACAGAAAGGAAGTGTGGGGTGACACCCCTCCACTCTCGAATTCTGTTCTCTTGAGAAGCCCACACAGTCCACAGAGACGCAGGCCTGCCCCTCACGCCGGAGGGTGGGCTCGGTGGCAAGGACACGTGGTTCCGCTGGGCCCCTTCCCCGCCGTGCCTCCCGTGGGTGCCTGGCCCTGCCATGGCCGTGGTGGCAGACGCCCTTTGGAGGCCTGCTCCTCGCGGCCGGGCGTGGGGCTCCGGCTCATCTCATACAACCTCGGCTGGCCCGGAGCACCCAGCGCCTGGCATTTGTCTGTCCTCCACGTCCGCCCGCTGCCATGTCAGCCTGTGGGAGGTGGGGGCTTCCGAAAGCACTGGCTCCCAGCAGGCTGCGCCCCTGCCCTCAACATCCGTGGAGTGTCTGAGCTGGGCACGTGCCCAGTGGGGACCATTAATAGCCTGCGGCCGACTAAACGTCACCCTTTGGCGGGTTCGCAGGATTTCCGAACTGAAAGTCCTCAGCCCGTGCACAGACCAGGAGCGCGAGGCTGCGGAGGGCGCTGTGGCCGTGGCCGAGGCAGGAGAGGCGGCTGTGAGTCCCCGCGTGGGCCCTTTCCCTGAGGCAGCCCACGCTGACTTCCACCGGGAGTCAGGGAGCCGCAGGCCTGGCAGGGCTGGCTGAGGGCCCAGGCCTTTTCCTGTTCCCGAGGCATTTCCACCCAGTGAGTCACGGGGACTTTCCCAGGTGGGGAAGCTAATTACCAACGCAGGTGAGCCGGGTCCCTCCATCCCTTGTGGGCCGGCTCTGGGCTGCTATTGAGAAACATGTCCCTCTCCGCCCAGCCGGTGTGGCTCAGTGGTTGAGCATCGACCTAGGAACCAGGAGGTCACGTTGGTTCGATTCCCGGTCAAGGGCACATGCCCGGGTTGCAGACTGGCTCCGCAGTGTGGGGCGTGCAGGAGGCAGCCAATCCATGATTCTCTTTCATCATTGATGTTTCTCTCTCTCTCTCTCCCTCTCCTTTCCTCTCTGAAATCAATACAAATATTAAAAAGAAGAGAGAGAAAAGAAACATGTCCCTCTCCATATACGCATCCCCAGAGCCCCTTTGTAGGAGATGCAGAGTCCTGGACGCTCCGGATGAATTACACACTACGGCCATGTTTAAGGTAAGAATGACGGCCACAGACTTCTGTGAACTCCAACCAACAGACGTTTGAGCGCCTGCGATCAGCTGCATGTCTGAACGGGGTGTGCGCGGTGAGCGGGACACAGCTCTGCCGGGGGGTGAGGTGACTGCTTTCGCCTCATCACCTCCCGCTGAGTGGGTAGCGGGGCGCCAGCCACCTGCTCCTTACCCTAAGGAGTTCATAGTCAGGCGAGTGCCCGGTACCACACCGTCCACGCTCATGGGGAGAAGCGAGTGGCTAGGGCAGCCTTGGGCAAACCACGGCCCGCGGGCCGGATCCGGCTGTTCTATCCGGTTCTCTTGCTCTCCCCTCCGCTCCTTTACTTTGAATTTATATTAGTTCGCACAAACACTCCATCCATGCTTTTGTTCCGGCCCTCCGGTCCAGTTTAAGAACCCATGGTGGCCCTCGAGTCCAAAAGTTTGCCCACCCCTGGCTAGGGAGACCTTCATTCAGTCCTTCAACAAACACCGGATTCGGCACAAGGTTCTCCCCACCCGTGGTGTACCTGCGCCCACAATGCCTATTGCCCACACGCCTCTCGTGCTGATTGGCTGATGCCGCGGGTGAGCCTCAGTCTCCGCTCAGGGCCACCACACGAGTGGCTGCTGGTCAACACGATGGACGGACGTGGTGCGAGTGACGGATGCCGCCTGAGGCGTGTGAGTCCCCCAGAGCGGGTGTGGGACCGGCCTTTTGCCTGTGGACGCCTTCACGCCCCGCCGCTGAAGTCTGCGCCACGCCTGTGGGCTGCCACACGCACTACTTACCTGGCGTGTTATAAACGACCCCTTGCTTTGGCTAGATAACTTTTAAGTCACTTGTAAAAAATACTTTTATTGAGGGTGAGAGAGACAGCGACATCCATGATGAGAGAGAATCATGCATCTGCTGCCTCCTGCACGCCCCACAATGGGGAGTGAGTCCTGACTGGGAATCAAACCAAACCGTCACCTCCTGGTTCATAGGTCGACGCTCACCAACTGAGCCGCGCCCAGCCAGGTTGGCTAGGTACCTTTTAGAAAAGAAAAGGGCGTCGTCACGGTCGCAGTGAAATGCGATGGCACGCAGCCGGAGAAGACGGAAAGGAAAACAGCTCAAGCCAAAGGATAGGTGACATTTCAGAAAAAGCAGAAGGGTCAGTGCGGACACCCGTTGGAATTTAAAGTGGAATTTCTGATTTCATAACTGCTGGCTGCTGGGTTGTTTCCGAGGCGTGCACACCGAGCCAGATAAAAGGCCCTGTGGCTGGGAGCCAAAGGTTTGAGCTTGGGCAGTCTCTTAATCTCTGTGTGCCTCAGTTTCCCAATCCATAAGATGGGATAATAAGACCATCTAACCTGGAAGTGATGATAAGAGATATGAATTAATGTGCCTGGGATCTAACAGTTACTAAAGAATTACAGCCATGCCCTGGCCAGTGTGCTCAGGGGTTAGAGCGTCGGCCCTCGCACCGAAGGTCGTGGGTTCAAATCCCGTTAAGGGCATGTGTCTGGGTTGCAGGTTCGATCCCCGGCCCAGGTTGGGGTACATGCTGGAGGCAACCAATCAATGTGTCTCTCATGACGATGTTTCTCTCTCTGTCTCTCCCCCACCCTTCCCCTCTCCCTAAAAACCAATGGAAGAAGATCCTGGGGTGAGGATCAACAACAACAACAAAAAGACCCAGCGCAAACACCACCTCTGCAACAGGGCGGCGCGGCTCGCTGCCTGAGTCCTGATTCCGTTTACCGACTGCTCCCACCGGAAAGCACGCTGTGCGGCGCATCCCGGGGCTCGGCTCGAGTGGTTTGAATGAGGGAACGAACGTTACAGACCTGGGAGGTGCGTTCAGGCTCTATAACCGGACCCGTCAATCTCTCCTGCCCGCTGCCTCGCTGCCTCTTCCGCACGCGGAGGTCTCTCTGTGCGTGGCCAGGGCGGATTCTCTGCCACGAGGCAGCTCTACCTGAGCAAACACTGGCCTGGTTCTGAGCGGATGATTGTAACCCAAAGTACCAAATATATATACCCGTGAGCCCATACTGATATAAACGGAGTAACTGAACACATGGGGGAGAAGAGACAAGTCTCCCCCACAGAAGAACCCCAGGTAACCTGTATAGATGCTTCCCATGCTCTCTCGTTGGCACTCAGTCTGGCAAGGCGTGTGGGCGAGTGACTTCCTGGAGGAGAACCCTGACAAACACCTCAGCCAGGTGACCAAAGTCAACGTCAACAGTCTTAAGTCGCGTTGATGGTATGAACTATTGATATGATGAGCGGTGATGGCACTCGATGTGACGCCTGTGGTCTCTCCCCAATAACCCATCACGCCGGTCTCATCATGAGAAAGACATCATTGAATTCCCACGTTGGGTCATCTTACAGAACACCCAGACGGCACCTGCTCTCTGTCTCGTCGCTTCTTTCTTCTCTGAGCCACAGTGTGTGTGTGTTTTTTAGATAATATCTTTGCTGATTTCTGAGAGGAAGGGGGAGGGAGAGATGGCAACATCTATGATGAGAGAGAATCGTGGGTCGGCTGCCTCCTGCACGCTCCACACTGGGGATGGAGCCCTAGTTTTCACATCAGTGAAATGGGATGGTGACAACAGTGTGTGAGCTGCAGGGCTGCTGTGAGGTTTAGGGGTAGTGTTTGCAGGACTGACCCACAGAGCCCACGTCACATCGGCCTTCGCTCTGGGGGGCCGTGATTGTCGAGGTGAGCGGTCATGCTATAGCTAATCAATAACAGGTATTATGCCACGCACACGGCTGAGTGTCTCACGGCACGGTTCATTCCGTCCTACAACCACCCGATGTCACGCAGGTCCTTTACGAGCCCCACTTTGCAGACGACGAATGAGGTTCAGAGACGCTGTGCCGCCTGCCCGGCGTCAGGTGCCGGTGGACTGCGGACGGCTGGACCTGACCTGGGTCTGCGCCATCGGTCATCCGACGGCTGAGCCTCAGCGTCTGGGCACCGCAGGACGCAGGGCTGTGAGACAGCCAGCCACTCACTGCTTCCCGGGTTGTCGCCTTTTCTGCCTGCCTTTCTCATTCGCATCCGTTCTTCCTCCTGCCTCCCCCCCCCCCCCATTTTCTTCGTGAAGCAGAATCATCAAAGCTGCCTGTCAAGGATATCAATTTCAAACGCGCCACGGCCGGCCAAGGAGGAAATGGAACGTATCGGTGATCCATGGCCGTGTAACAAACTGCCCCAAGACACAGAAGCTTAAGACCACAAAGTTTGCCCTGGCCGGGGAGCTCAGCTGGTCGGAGCGTCGTCCCAATGCCCCAAGGTTGCGGGTTTGATCCCCTGTCAGGGCACACACAAGAAACAACTACTGAATGCATACATGATGGGCCGACAGGCTGATGGTTCTCTCTTTCTCCCTTCCTCTCTCTACAATCAAGAAATGAAACAAAAATTAACCCCCACCCCCAGTTTTCATTTGCTCAAGATTCTCTGCAGTTGGCCAAACTGAGGCTGGGTCTAGGGCAGCCTCACTCACACGTCTGGCGGTGGGCCTTTTGTGGGCCGGGGCGGGGGGTGAGGGGGAGGGGGCGTAGGGCAGGGGGAGCGGGCTTCAGTTCTCTTCCACCGGCCTCCCTAGGCTCACTGGGGCTGGCCTCTGGAGGCCTCGGCTTAGAAGTCGGACATCACGGTAACACATTGTATGGGTCAAAGCGAGTTACAACATCTGTCCAGATTCAAGGGGTGACTAGCTAGATCCCATCTCTTGCAGGGAGCAATGTCAAAGACTTGGTGGCTGTGTTTAGTCTACCACCCGAAGCAACCCCTCCCCCCAAAGACGTCTCTTTACTATAATCCCTTCACTCCCCTCCCCACTCCCATTCCCTCCTTTTACTTTAAATAATACTTTCTCACTTCGCATCACCCCAAAGCTTCATTCAATCACTCAACAAGTATGTTACTATGTGCCAGGGACCCAGAAGCGAACAAAACAAAGTCCTGCTCTCATGAATCTGATATTCTAGCGGAGGGAGCAGACCATCCAGAAATAAACAAGCACCTACTGCCAGGCTGTGAACAATGGGTGCTCTGGAGAACAGCAGAGTGGGCGGGAGGGGAGTGCAAGGTTCTTTGTATACACAGGGGTCAGTTACATCCACCAGGATGCCCTCTGCGGGCTTGAAGGAAGTGAGGGGAGGAGGAGGGCCAGGCAGAGGGGGGAAGAGTTCCAGGTAGAGCAAGCAGCAAGGCCCGAGGCCCTGGACTGGCATCGGCAGAGAGAACGCCTTACAAGTTTACGTGTCGTCAAAAGACACACACCCAACAAACAGCCACAACACATCCCACTAGGGAACAATATGCAAAGAAAACGTTCACTGTGGAAAAGGTCTTGCTAAGCGAAAGCACGTTCTTCCACCCGGTTCTGTTATAATGAGAACCAAGTGACAGCTTCTGAGCTCCCCAGCTCCGGGGAGCTCACCCTGCAGGAGGAGGATGTGCTGCCTGCCTCCTGGCTTGTGGTGAGGGTTAAAGCGACACCATCAAAATGAAAACTCTTTCACTTCCTACCGCAGTTGCCAGTGGTTTTTTAAAAAGAACACAAATCAACTATCACTTTCCAGGCGTCCTCAAACTACGGCCCGCGGGCCACATGCGGCCCGCCGGGTCCCGCTGCCTGTCCTGCTTAGCAGCCGACTCGTCCCGGGCCCGCAGTGCACATAGGAATGTGTTCATAGTTGTTTTTTTTTAAACTATAGTCCGGCCCTCCAACGGTCTGAGGGACAGTGAACTGGCCCCCTGTTTAAAAAGTTTGAGGAGGGGGGGCAATGGTAAGATATGTACACATATAATACCTTAATAAAAAATTTGAAAAAAAAAAAAAAGTTTGAGGACCCCTGGGGCCCTTCCCGAGGTCCCCGCTGCCTCAAGAATAAAGGCCAGGCGCCTAAGCCCGACTACCAGGCCCCGCCATCGGCATTTTCACCCCCTGCCACCCGCGGACACCCACCCCGTGGTCCTAACCCATCAGCTCTCCAAAGCTGGCTGTCCCTCAGCCGCCCTCTGCCTGGTGATGCCCAGATTCCTGCATCCTCCTCCCCGTTCTCAGGCCTCAGGCCCGGAGCACCTCGCCCAGGTCAGGGCCCTAGCTGCCCACCTGGTTTACAAGCCCCTTTCAGACTCTTTCAAGATCAAATCTCAGCAAGGCCCGGCATCAGCTACGAGGCCGCTGAAACACGCCCCCGAGCCTCAGATGCCCCATCTGCAAAGGGCACCTAACTCCTTAGGGTGGGCGTGAAGCCTGGAGAGGTCACGGACCAGGCCCACAGCGACACCCGACACGGGCGGTTCCGACTCTGGGGCGGGACTGTTGGGTCGCCGACCAGGGAGTCCAGAGCGGCCGCGTTTGGTTTGGGGACAGGGAAGCGTCCCACCCGCCGGCCCGGAGGCCCCCACGGCGGCCCCCGGACGTCCGCAAGCCGGCGCCCCCTCCCGCCCGGGGCAAGGCTTCCCCGGCCCGCAGCCCCGCCCACTCAGCCCCGGGCCCTCCAGAAGCCCCGGCCCGGCGTCCCCCGCGCGACCTCGGAGAGGAGCCCGGCGGCGTCCTGCGCATGCGCGTCCCGCGGCGCGCAGGCCCGGTCCTGCAGGAGGCGGAAGCGCGGGACGCGGACACGCGTAGCGGAGGGGGGAGCACGCGTAGTGGAGCGGGGAGCGCGCGCCTCCGCCGGCCGCCGCGCACGCGCAGCACGGCCCCGAGGGCGCGAGCCCGCCGTCGCCGCCGCCGCCGCCGCCGCCGGGCCGGGACCGCTGTGCGCCCGCGGCGTGAGGCGTGGGAGGGAGCGCGGCCAGTCCGCCCGCGGCGCCGCCCCGTTGTCGTCGGTCTTCGCCTCCCCGCGCCGAGCGCGGTCCGAGTGAGTGCGGGGCCGGGCCGGGGCGCGGGCGGGCCACTCCCGGAGCTGGTGGTTGGCAGGGCCGCGGCCCGAGGGCGGAGGGCCGATCGGGGCCGGACAGACCAGTCCCGGAGACGGATGCGACGGAGGCCGGCTCCTCCCGCGCTGCCCGCCCGCCCGCCGCCCGCCTTCGTTCCGGGGGGCTGGGGACATGGGGAGGCCGCGGACGTGAGGAGACCGGGGGCTCGGGGAGGCCGGGGCGGTGGGGACGCCGGGGCACATGAGGAGGCCGGCGGCTCGGGGAGGACTGAGAGGCCAGGGCTGTGGGGGGACGGGGACTTGGGGAGGCCGGGGCGGTGGGGACGCGGGGGGCTCAGGGAAGACGGAGAGGCCGGGGATGTAGGGGGCCGGCCGCCGCCGCCGCCGCCGAGCGGGCCGGGCGCCTCACAAAAGGGGAGAGGAAGGAGGAGGAAGCGGGAGACCCGCGGGGACGCCGGGGGGGACCCGGGATGGAAACTCACCCTCGGGGGCCTCTCCTGAGACTGGCGCCCACGGAGGGTGAAGGAGTGTCAGTCAGAGCAGGGCCGCGGGCGGGTGACCTCGAACCGGGCCGGGCTCCATCCCTGCTGCCGGCGCTCAAGTTCCCCGCGGCCCCGCGACCCCAGGGCGACGGCCGGGGAGCTCGGCGGGGTCACTGTGCCGCCCGAGTTTCCTCCTCTCGTGCCCCCGCCCCCGCCGCGCGAGGGGGACCGCGGCCGGCCGGCCCTCTCGGTTCCTCCCTCGCACCCGGCCTTTGTCGGGAGGGTGTGTAGGGTTTGTGTTTTTGTTTGTTTGTTGGGGTTTTTTGCAGGATTCTGTAGCTTCACGCGCTCCCGGTATTTTTTCCTTCTGGAGCCATTTCAGCTGTCCCATTCCGGCGGCGTGGGCCTGCAGCTGGGCCTGGGGCAGTGGGAGGCGGAGAATGGTGACATTGTAGGGGCCCCGGGGGCCGGGCCGGGGGCCGGCGGAGCGCTTGGGCATCTGTGCGGAAGGCGGCCATCCTCGGGTTTTCACTCGCACGGTAAATCCGTCCATGGCTGGAAACAGAGGCCGCTGCTCCTTGGAATGGAACGCAGAGCCTCACCCTTCATGTGTGTGAAATGGGCAGTGAACACGGCCTCTCCCCTCTCGGAAGTGACACAGCGGGGCCCTCTGGTCGCTCGTCCCGCCTCGGACGCCCTGTGAGGGGCGGGAGGAGAGTGCGTGGCGGGAGAGACCCAGGAGACAGCTGCGCCCGCCCGCCCGCCCGCCGTGTGCTTTCGTGGAGGTGGAGGTGGAGGTGGAGGTGCGCCCTCGGTAGTGTTCCGTCCAGGTGTACGGGGGTGCGTTTCCAAGCCCTGTCGTATTCAAACCCCTGGAACGCGTCCAGGAAGTTGGTGTTTCGGTGCCTCCATGAGCAGGCTGTTGGAGGTCTGCGCTCTGCTTGGAGGGGAAACCGGCCGAGCCCATTGTTCGTCCGCTTGAGCTTGTGTACCGAATGCTACAGCATTGGCGAGGTCGGACGGCACAGAGCCGCCTCTAGAGCATCTGGGGCATTAATTACCAAGCAATCCGGCTTCCCAAAGAGCACCGGGAAGGGCTGGGAAAAGCCGTGTTCCCTGCTAAGCCACTCGGACTCGGCGCACAGAGGCAGAGCCAGGAGCACAGGCAGCAGACAGCAAGCCCCGGGCAGTGGAAGCATCCCAAACTTTTTTTTTTTTTAAATATATTTTATTGCTGTTTTACAGAGAGGAAGGGAGAGGGATAGAGAGTTAGAAACATCGATGAGAGAGAAACATTGATCAGCTGCCTCCCGCACACCCCCCACCGGGGATGTGCCCGCAACCAAGGTACATGCCGCTGACCGGAATCAAACCTGGGACCCTTGAGTCCGCAGGCGGACGCTCTCCACTGAGCCAAACCGGTTAGGGCTGCTTCCCAAACTTAACGTTCACGGTTGGGGCAGATACCGGGTCCGGGAGGAGGTGCGACCTGAGCCTCTTCTGAGACTGGCACCCACGGAGGGTGAGCAAGTGTCAGATCAGGAGTGGAGCTCGGTGAGCGCAGGCCTGATGAAGGGTCTGTGGGGCGGGGGGGTTCAGCGCGGCCTGGCACGGCCTTGAGGATCAAGATGTTTTTAACGTTGTTTCTACACTCCATGCCCAGTGTTGGAAACTACAGAATTTAATGTCCCAGTTCTCAAAACTAGTCAGATCATTTTCTTGTTAGGAAGTTGGAGAAATTGTCAAAGTTAGTTCCTTTAAAAAAGATGATTAGCTTCCCCAGAAGAAATTATTATACTAATTTATATATGTGGTGTGTGTGTGTATGTATGTATGTATGTACATCCACTATAACATGGTAAAAATAATTTTGAAAATTACTATCCTTTCTTTGGATGTTATTTGGATAAGAGAAATAGGATCTTAGTTCCTATCTCTATGAAACTCTATAAAACACTATGGAAACTTTTTTTCCTATATTTTAAATTTTCTTGATTTTGAGAAAATAATAAAAAATGGTCACTAGGGCAATAAAGATTAGATTTAAAGTATTAATATATTATGTAAATCTTTAACTTTTGAAATTAAATATTTGCAGTTAAGACATTTTCAGCTAGAATAAATCTTGTTTTAAATTTCAATAGCATTGAAAGTTCTGTTCTTGTTGTCATATTTGTGAAATGAGTTTTTTTGTTAAAAAATGATAAAAGCTTATTTCTGTAGTACTTTATCTTAAAGCTTGTTTAAGAACATATTGTCATTACTGTTTCCCCTTAAAAAAAAGCCCTAAATAATTAGCAAAAAATTGGTGTGAAGGTCTTTGAGGCTTTTTACTGATGCCTGTATTAATTACTGAAAAATGCCAATGAAAAATCTGGACAAAGTAAGTGACCTTGAGTCAATAGTAATAACGTCCAGGAAGTTTCTGAATGCAAATAAGCATTCACACGGGAAGTTGCTTGTCAGTCCTTAGAAGGTGCCCTTTAAGGGGATGGAGAGCAGTTCCGACTGAGCTCGGGGGGCACCTGGGATTCCACCCTCTCCCGGTTACACTGAGAGTGATTTTCTACTTCTCTTCTGTAAACAGTATGTGAACTCTCTCTTTCTTTATTTCTTTGCCTGAGGATATTTCTTTCCACTGATTTTTAGAAAGAGTGGGAGGGAGGGAGGGAGACAGAGAGAAACATCGATGTGAGAGAGACACATATCCATTGGTTGCTTCCCGCACACACCCTGGTACGTGCTCCTCCAGGAATCAAAGCTGAGACCCCTTGTGCTCTGGCCGACGCTCTAACCACTGAGTCACACTGCCAGGGCTATATTTTTAAAAAAATATGTTTTTATTGATTTCAGAGAGAGGAAGGGAGAGGGATAGAAACATCAACGATGAGAGAGAATCATGGATCAGTTGCCTCCTGCACACACCCTACTGGGGATCGAGCCCACAACTGGGGCATGTGCCCTTCTGGTTCATAGGTTGATACTCTAACCATGGAGCACCCTGGCTAGGGCCATTTGAACTCTTCATTGCTCTTTCTCTCCACCAATGTTTCGTGTTTCTGATTATAAAACAGCAGAGAAGCCCCCGCTGTTCCTGTCTGTAATAATTGGATTGCTTCTTTACTAGGCTCTCTGATGAAAATAAATCCAGATAAGCATATATAGTTCAACTTTGAGTTTAAGAGAATTTCTAGTGCATGCTGTTAATTAGCGTCTGATTTGCATAAACACTATTGACATGGTTTATAGACAGAAGGAGGAAATAGATGTTTTACCCACGTGGCACCATTCCCACTCTTTAGCAGCTGGAAGCCTCAGGAAAATCCTGGTGGCACCACCACAGCCTTTACCTGGTTTTAAGAGCATGAAGGTGTTTCCCTACAGACTTTGTATTTAATTAAAATCATTCTACCTAAGCTTCATGTACATTGCCATTTACTGTAAACTCTTCAGAACCAGAAAAATGACCCAAGTCAACACATTTGAACATTATCCAATGCTAGGGGAAGGCATGCGACATCGCTGTGTGGGACACAGGCTGTGGGCGGCTGGATCTGGGAGAGGCTTCGCACTGTAAGGAAGTTAAGGAAGGTACATTGGTTAAGCACCGCGGGCAGACCTGGGCGGCTGCCTGATTGCTTCCTCTCTACTCCTCACGAGGACTAGAGAGCTGTCCAGCTGTTCATATCCTCATCTTGTAGACGGAACGCTGCGAGTTTGGAGTTAGAGTAGCTCGCCCTCGGTCTTTGGACCCCAAAGTGGTGGGTCCTCCTTGGCCAGGCCTGAGGGACTGACCAGAGCCCGCTCCTAGCTGGAGAAGGAGCAGTCGCGAACATCTTAACCCAGCCTCCTGAAGTAGGAGTGAGTAGTGTGCAAGAGTAACGACCATGTCTGGGAAGGTTGAAACTTGTGTTTTCTGTTTGAATCTGATACTTCCAGAACTTGAAGTTCTGATATGGCTAACACAGAGTTGGTAAACATTGTAATGAAATACCAAAATTGTTTAATTATTTAAAATTGGAATCAGTTAAATAAAAGGGCGGCGCCTTGTGCAGTGACGGATGCCTGTTTGTCAGCGGACGTGCCTTAGTAACTTCTGTGTATTCACGGAGTTCTGTCATCGGTGACTCTGGGGGTCAGTGTTGTTTGTGAACACAGTTTTGTGGGAAGCAAGGAGTAACAGGAGGGAAAAGCAACTGCCAGTGTCTCACAGATAAGCTCCGTAGTGCTCCTGTGTGTCTCATCTGTAACACACTGCTGCTCTGAAAACGTCTGAAATGACTGCTCATTCGCACCAGCTTAGAGTTTCCATCCTGTTTTTACCAGTTGACACACTCTCTACTCCTTTATTTGGCGTCAGTGGACCAAAACCAAGGCTTAGAAGAACCTACAAAGTCGTGCCTGCGGGCTCTCTGTGCCCAGCATCTCCTCCTGCCCTCACGTTCGACTAAACGTCCTGCCATCTGGTGGCCTGGATTCTGCTGTGAACTTTGGGTGCTTGTTGTGTCTACTCGTGACCTTGTCTTCCCGTCAGAGTTTAAGCGCCACGAGGGCAGCACTTTGGTTTACACGCTATTGCGTGTCCAGCGTCTGATCAAACACTGACGGTTGGAGAACTGCGCTGCGCCAGGAGGCTGCTGCTTGGTGTGCCGTGGTGAAGACCCTCATTTACAGACCACGTCGGACTGGGTTCCCGGGAAGGACTTTGAGTCCCGATTTAAAATGAACAATTTTAAACGAACGGTTTTACATTGCAATAGTTGGTGTGGCTCCTGGACTTGTGGCTTTTGGTTAATGGCAGGAGAGTGTGTGTGTGAGTGCCTAAGGCACGTGCTCCCTGGTAGTTTCGTTTTGGTGCTGAAGATTGGCTAGCTTCTACTAGAGTCAGGGCGATTGCCTGGTCTTGGCACGACGGATGGAAGGGTGGTGTGAATCGATTCTCTGCCTAACCTTAAATGCATATCTAACTTTAGTACATTTTGTTTAGCCTTTTGTTCTTCCCTTTTTTCCTAAGAAAAAGGCTAAATAAAAGTTACACGGTACGAAGTTGGGGTTGGTGAGGTGCCTATCCCGATGCAGAATCAGGTGTTCCTATTGGCAGATAGAATGTGTGAGTTCAGGGACAAGGACTTGGTTATCCTCTCCAGACCCTGGGTCCCCACAGCTTCCTGTTCTGCTGGCGTAGGTGGGTGGTCAGTGCTCTGGCTGCTCGGGGACAGTACCTCCTGCTGAGGCCCTGAAGGCAGTCAAGGACAAAGCCTGGACTAAATGACTTGGTTGTGGGCTTTGTAGGAAGGAGGGGTCCTTACCCTGTGAGAGTTGTTACAAAGTAGGGAAGAAGCGTTTGGGATAGGCAGGTGGAATTAAGTGGAATCCCAAAACAGTGAGAAGGAGTTTCCACATAAATCCCCCCACCCCCCTCTGCCCCCACACCCCATGATCAAACTTTCAGTCAACCGCACAGCTCTGTGAAGGGGAAAGAGAAATGAGCTGGTGGGAAAGAGCCTTCTGGAACAGTGTCTTTCCTAAAATTGGTCAAAGGAAATTAGAGTTCAGTCGGCCACAGGCTGTGACCCCATGTGCTTCAGGTGCCTGGCCCAGAGGAGCTGCTCAGAGAAGGCCAGCCCGCGATTCTCCTGGTGCCCCTCAGTGACGCGGGGGGTGGGGGGTGGGGGTGGGAGGGCCGCCGCTGACCCGCTGCTCTGCTGCTGCCTTGCGCAGCCCTCTCTGGGTTCCGGGGCCTTCCCTCCCCACCGGCTGGTGGCTTCTGTACTATTACCGCTTCGTGGTTTTAAATAGCCTTTTCGTGGCGAGAATGAGGTTGCCTGTCTTTTCACTGTTTCACGAAGTGCCCGTATTTTTCTATTTAAAAATTGATTGTGGACTTCTTTATTCAGAAGTCTTTTGTTAGTTATATGTTTTGCCACTGTCTCTTCCCACTTGGTCATAGGCAGTTTTACTGACTCAATGTTTCTGTTTGTTTGTTTGTTGTTGTTGTGAATCCTCACCTGAGGATAGTTTTGTATGATTTTTAGGGAGAGTGGAAGGGAGGGGGAGAGAGAAACATCCATGTGAGAGAGACACATTAATTGGTTGCCTCTCGCACGCGCCCAACCAGGGCCGGGATTGAGCCTGCAACCCAGGTATGTGCCCTTGACAGGAATCCACCCCGGGACCCTTCAGTCCGAGGCCTGATGCTCTATCCACTGAGCCAACCCGGCCAAGCCCTGGGTTTTTTGGTTTTTTGGGTTTTTTTTGATGAATAGAAGTTCTTAAGTCTTATCAGTCTTTTCCTTTATAGTTGGTGCTTTTTGTGTCTTCCCCTCCCCTGATGCCATGAATGAATTCCTCTGTTATATTCTAAATGCTTCATGGTCTTGCCTCCCTCCTTTAACTTTCTAATTCTCTTGAATTGATTTTGGTGTATAGTATGAAGAAGGATCAGTTTCATTAATGTGCGGTGTGGTTAGTCTTTTAAATTTTAGCCCTTGTTATAGGTGTCTAATGGTATTTCACTGTGGTTTTAATTTACATTCCCCAAGTGCCTAATAATGTTGAGTATCTTTTCATATGCCTATTTGACATCCCTAACATCTTTGGTGTTCAAATATTTTGCCCATTAAAATTTTTTCCCCCTTAGTGGTGCATTCTTTATATATTCTATTACAAGTCCTTTATCAGATACGAGCAATGCTTTTGTCCTATGCTGTGGCTTGTTTTTTCATTCTCTTAACAGTTTCCTGAAGGGCAGAAGTTACATTTTGATGATGTCCCATTTATCAATTTGTTTTATGGATTGTGCTATTTTAGTGTCATATTTAAGAAATCTTTGCCAAATTTTGGTCACAAAGATTTTCTCCCATTCCCCCCCCCCCCCCCCCCCCGTAGATTTGTAGTTTTCATTTTCACATGGAGGCCTCTGATTCATTTTGAGACCATCTTTATTTGTGTGTGGCATGTGGACCCACGTTATTTAAGGCCTGGTCTGTAGAAGGTGGCTCCCTCCCGAGAGCATTTGATTTTGCGTCACCCAGTCTGCCATCACCTGAGGCCGAGGTCCAGGCTTGAGGGTCTGTGCCCCTCCAGAGCTGTGATTCCACTAGAGACGGCTCACCGCTGGCCACGCCCATCCTGAGCGGGGCAGCGAGGGGCCCTGCTCACTGAGGTGGGTTAGACACTCGGGGGACCCAGCCTTTGATTTCTGTCTCTTTCCCCGCACTGTTGTGGAAAGGAAAGTTGAAAATTTCAGAACTGGCCAATGACTCAGGGCAAAGGTGGTTTCTGTGCTGGTTTATCTCTGGGTTCCTGATTTCACTTTAATTTTGTCCCGGTATTTCCTTGTTGTCTTGTCAGTTTCTGGTTGCTTTTAAGATTAAAGTATTCCATCCATCTTTTTAAGTCTTTTTTCAGACAATATAGTCTTTTTCAAATAATACAGCCTGCTGTTAGGAACCAAGGAAACTTTTCATTTCTACTCCAGTGTCTACCATCAAACTTGGCGCTGCCGTTTCTCCTGTAGTAGCCACTAGCCACATGTGCTATTAAAATTCAGTGAAATTAAAAGTTCTATTCCACAGTCACACTGGCCCCATTTCAAGTGCTCAGTCCCCACAGGTGGCTGGTGGCTACTACCTGGGACACTGCAGACACAGCATCTGCATCATTGCACGAAATTCTCTTGGACAGCACTGGCTACACTGAGAACGTCACGGGGACTGGCCGGGCGCACTGGTCTGCCGAGAACCACGAATACAGGTGTCCTTGTTGCGTAAAGTTTGACTTTCTCTGCAGTCTGCCTGCGGCTAGAACAGATGATTGAGCCCCTTTATGAGCTTGTCGTGCAGCCTCCCCACGAGGGGTGTGGGGGTTCTCAGACTGGGCAGGCGGTGCACTGAGCAGAAACCACTGAGTACTGAGAGTTAGCGTCCAGATGTCTGCCAGTTCACTGAGAGTTACTGGGAATAGTTATGATGTGTGGACTTGAATCCCTGCCCTTGGGGGTTGTTGTCCAGGAAATAGGCAATTGCCATGCCATGTCCACGTGCTTTACAGAGCTGCAGGGGACTGCCGCGCTTGCTGGGGGCTGCGCTCTCTGTGGAGGGGTCAGTAGGAGCCAGCCTGGGGGCGAGGGGAAAGATGGGGACAGTGTTCTGGGCAGAAGAAGAGCACAGGCAAAGATAGATGGAGGTGGGGACGTGCAGAGCGGTGCACTGCGCCACACATGGCCTCTCGTATCAAGAGAGGGGGCAGAAACCACAGACTGAAGAAAACGTCACAAGTGGAAAAAACGGCGCTCCATCCATTCACGCAGGCTTCCCTGCTAACGGGTAAGAATGGAGTAGTCTTAGGGATGGCTTGGAACCTCTGTAGCCACTGAGCTCCAGCCCGAGAGTGCTTCAGGTAGGACCAGGGACATGTGGACCAGGGCCATGCGGGAGCAGCCCCACTCGCTGTCCCTCTCTGCCAGCTTTCCATGCTGTGGATGGGCCCTGGCACGCACTGGGCACAATTCTAGCCTTTTTGTCAGTCTTGAACTTTTTGTCTTGTTTTGTTAATCCTCACCTGAATGTACTTTTTCCATTGCTTTCTCAGAGAGAGTGGAAGGGAGGGAAGGAAGGGGGTGGAGAGAGAGAGAGAGAGAGAGAGAGAGAGAGAGAGCAAGAAACAGATGTGAGAAAGACACATTTATTGGTTGCCTTCTGCACGCACCCTGACCTAGGGTGGGAGCAAACACACAACCTAGGTACATATCTTGACGTGGAATTGAACCCACAACCTTTTGGTGCTTGGGGCAACGCTCCAACCATTGAGCACACCAACCAGGGCTGAGCTTTTTCCTAAGGGAGTCACACTATATGTGTTTTTACGACTTCCTTTTTGCACTCAGCTCTGATCCTGAGACTCACCTGAGGGGTGTACATTGCCAGTGTTCATTCATTTTCACTGTTGTGTAATCTGGCCTGCGATGGATGGGCACTTGGCTGGCCTCTAGCCTTTTGCTATTGCAAATGCTGCTGTGTTTCCTGCGGCCCACATGCGTGCAGCTGTCCAGCCCATCCGTCCGGGAGCACCATTGCTGGCTCGGGGCTGGCTAGTGTTCAGCGTGACTAGTTGCTGCCAAATTGCTTTCAAAGAGCTTGTACCAGTTTGCTCCCCCGTGAATATGAGAAAGTGACTCCTGGCTCCACATCCTTGCCAGTAGTTTATTTTGTCTGGCTTTCTAGTTTTGCTATTCTGTTGAGTGTGTAATCATATCTATTGTGGCTTTAAATTGAATTTCCCTCATTACTAATGTTGTTGAGCTTCTTTTAACTATTGCCCACCTCCCTGCTCTGCTCGAGGATGCCTTGTGAGGCCGTTGGCCTGGCCTCCGCTCTGTTTTGCTTCCTGGCCCTAGCCCTTCTTCCTGGGTGTGGACCTCAGCAGGCCTTTGTCTTCCAGCGTGGGTTTGTCGTCTTCCTTTTGACGTGTCTTAGGACGAAAGTTTTTAATATTAAAATTCTTTATCAATATTTTCTTTTATGATTAGCATTTTTTTGTTTCATTTAAGGAATCTTTCTTTATTGGAGGGCTAAATTTTGATATGAAGTATTTTTATTTAGTTCATAAAGCATTTATTGTTCTATTCAGTAAGTTCATTATGTAGATACTATACTTTTTAATTGCCATTCAGATTCCTGAAAAGTGTTTGATAAATTACAAATGAGTGCATTTTTTTGATGTACCTGGTTGTGACTTATTTCTAAAATGGGTTGTAGCCACAAAATTTGTTGTGTATGAAACTAGTTTTTTGAAATGTTATCTTAAGTAGACCCATGTCGTAGGTCACTTTGGCTACGGTCTTGGTCTAACTTGGAAACTTCTGGGCTCTGAGCTCCTTAAGTAGTTTATGCCTTGGTTATGAAAAACAGACTTGAGTAATAGATTAGTCCAAGCTTTTGGTAGAGTTTCTCACAGTTTATGTCTGCCTCTGGAAGCCTGCTGGCTCCTGCCTCAGGTTGAGGGGTAAATGTGCACGACCAGCTCTTGGCCCTGCTCTCCCCAAACTGCTGCTCTCGGAAAAGCGACCAGAAGAGACCATCTCGCCCGCCAGTCTGTTTGAGCTCAGCTGTCAGAGGGGCCCATGCCGGGCCTGCAGCCGCCTGGCCCACTGAATTTGTTACTGAAGCTGTTCAGTCTTACTTTCTCAGGGCTGATTTAAAAAAAGGAAAGAAACTTTTGGTTGGTGATTATGCTGAGGCCATTTAGTCCTTATTTTGGGTGTCCTTTTCAACTTTATTTTGTTGTTGTCTTTTTACAGAAAGTATTATTAATGTGAAAAATCATAAAAATTAAATAATGAGTCAAAAATTAAATTTTGTCCCTTCCCCAAAGCCTCAGGAATTAGTAAGTGAAGGGCTCTAGGTATCGGGGTGTGTGTAGAGAGGCAGGTCTTCTCAGTAGAAAGAGCATCTCGTCTAGGAGACAGGAGGCCGAGGTGCACATGTTGGCTCTGCCTTTGGGCATGGGACTTCTGACAAGTTGTCGAGTTTCTGTGATCCCAGTGTCCTTACCGATCAAGTCTGTGCTTGTGGTGAACTCAGCCTCTGAGGCTCTGTGTACGTTACCATGTTAAGTGGGTACAGATGTGAAGTGTTGGCACTGGATCGTTAACAGACTTACATAGTGTTTTGCTACTGAAGGCTGCCCTTTGTGCTCAGTGTGTTTCCCTAGTTTGTCCTTGAGCTGGTCTGTTCGATCACTTCATTTGTTCAGCGTCTATTGAATGCCTGTCTGGTAACAGGTACAGACCCGAGGGGCCAAGCCTGACACTGCAGTGCACTGCCCACAGCGCTCATGTCGTAGCAGGTGCTCTGAGCACTCAGAAGGCACGTCCCCAGTGCTGGGCAAATTCAGGCGGTGCCAGACAGCAAACACTTCAGACTTTGTGGGTCACATTTTTTAGCCCTTTAAAGAGGTAAAGATCATTCTTCATCCAGGACCTCTACCAACAACTGGCTGCGGACCAGATGTGGCCACCTCTGCAGAGTCTAGCTGAGGGAAAGGACGTGGAGAAGGTCAGTGGACAAGGCGAAGCAGGGGGGGCCTTCCAGACAGAGGACACACCTGTGCAAAAGCGCGGGTGTGAGAGGCTGGCTCTGTGGAACTGAATGCTTTTGTCAAGTTGAGAGTACAGGATGGGTTGTGCAGAGAAGGCGGTGAAGTTGATATTATAGACAAGATCAATGCAGTTTGCACTTGATTCTAATTCAGAGAAGGTTTATGGGGCAGGAGGGTGGTTGGACTGGAGTTACAAAGCTCAGCAAAGGGGTATCGCAGTTACACACTTTAGAAGTCATTAAGGAAACAGCTGCCCAGTGTCGCCTCACTGGTAAAGTGGCGAGCAAAGTTCAGAGGGTGCGATATAATTATATAATTACTGGTGTCCCAGTGCACAGATTCGTGCACATTGAAAGGAAATTAATTAGAAGAAATATTTTAATATCGCTATTCGCACTTTCTCTATAATAGAAGTATCAACTAAATTCACGATCGGCAATGACAGATTGAAACACACGCGTGCGATTGGTGGCAGTGAGAGCTTTATGTGTACTGCGCGTGCGTGAGTCAACTTAGCCTTTTATAGATATAGAATAAACTTGCTTAATTAGACCTGCTTTCTGATGTAGCTAAACTTTCTCCAGCCCAGCGAAGCACCCCAACTTCTCTTTCAGGTAATTGTCAGCAACACAGCAGTAAATATCAACACGAAGCAGATTATTATTATAGATCATGCAGGGAGAGCAAAGGGTAAAATATTTAACTGCAGCAGTGTTTGACTATAATCTGTGCAGTGAGAAAACATGAAGTCATTTTCAAGGTCCACCATTTCTTACTTCTTTTCAGTCCGGTCAAGTTTCTAAGCTTTCTAAATCTCCGTTTTCTGGCTAATGAAAAGAAAATAGGATTCCACCGAGTCTCCTATCTACCCACTCCAGGACTTCTGTGAGGATCAAATGAGATGAGGCACAGGAAAACGCTTCACAGACATTTGGTTAAAGTGTGAAATATTTGCACCTGGCGATAAAGCGAGTCGTGTTCCTGGGCTGAAGAAACTCCTAGGAGGCTAGTTGCTAGGGAGAGGAAGCCGGGCATTATCAGGCACAGACAGTGACTGTTCCCGGGCTGGGCTGGGCTGTGGGCCGCATTTTGTGCCATGGGGTCTTGGCAGCGTTGGCTGCGATTTGGTGGGGTGTCGCTCCGGGATGGTGGCAGGGCCTGTGTCCCCCTTGGGGGAAGCCGAGTGTTGCTTTGTCGGCGCCAGGTCCGTGGTGCCATTTATTTTTAAATGGCCAGTACGTGTCATGGCTGCTCCTGTGTTGAGCGTCTGCTCCCTGGTGGTCAGTGCGCGTCATAGCTACCAGTTGGACAGATGGACACAGCCTTTTATATGTATGGCTGTTGTACAAATAAATGAAGAAAGCCTTAATTAAGGGTGCAGCTGAGACTGGGAGAGAGGCTGTGAGGCCCGCTGAGTTCACCTCCAGGCCCTGGGCTGGTGAGTGCAGCAGCAGGGCCGAGGGGGGCCCAGGGTACGTCCAGCATGGCTCCCAGACTTCCCCTTCGGTGATGACCTCATGACGCTCTCTCTGCTCTGATGCCCGTGCTAGTGACTGGACAGAGGCTTTGCGGAGGAAACATTTACTCCTGGGCTCATGAACCCCAGAAATCTTAGGAGAATTGTGTGAGCATGTGAGCTGTTGCCCTGGGAGAGACTGGGGCTTCCATCAGATAATTGAAGGGAGCCCACCCCCGAGGGAGCCAGTCCTTGTTAGATGGCGGACACCCGGTGCTCTGCAGCGGTTTGGGGCCGTGAGCAAAGGCTAACCATCCAGATGACAGGAACCTTACTTTAAATGTAATGTACCCCAAACTGCCAAGTCAAAGTCAAACAGATGCAGCTGCCTCCTAAATTGAACCATCGCACCCAGCAATTAAAATGTTTCCCCTGGCCTCCCCCACCTCCCGTCATCACAAGACACGTTTTGGTACGTGGAGGCCAGCCAGGTATTTGGGACTCTAGTTGGCATGAAATGTTTTCAACACACTATTTTACATTCGACAAAGCTAAAGTTTATATTATTAGGCATTCCTAATAGTCACATGGCGACAAGAGAGGGACAAGTGCCAATGTGAAGTGTAGGGTATGCTAACACAAAAAATGAATGTAGTTCCTTCTCGAGTTAGACGTGTGTGAGCAGTGAGTTGTAGAACAACGCTTAAGCCGTGTTGTTACGGTGAGCCCTCAGGTGACACGTGCAGGAGCAGCAGCGGGCGCTCAGTGCATGAATAAGTAGCAGGAAACCTTTGCTTTTGTGTGTAGTCTTGTGGCAGGCATTCTGCTGGGGTCTGAAAGGGACAGCCAGCTAAGACGGGGCCCTCCCCACAAGCTCTTTCAGTCCGCGAGGGAGAGCCGTCAGTCACTGATCACAGCGCGGGCGGGTGAGGCCGGGATGGGGATGTCCCAGGGTGGTGGGATGGGTAGTCACCTTTCTGTGACAGCTCCGTTCCCCATTTCTTAGTTCTCTTTCTACCTATGGCTTATTTTCCCATGGTTTCTGATAGCCTGTTACCCAATTTCCCATAAAGTCAGCCACACAGACTCATCTGTTCGCATTGTATTTCTGGGATACACTTTCCTAGAGGTCTCTGTTGTCTTCTTTGCCGGGCCGGGTGCTCCTCTGCCATTCACCCGGTTGTCCGGATACTCCTGTGCTCTCATCCCGTGGCTTTCTCCAGAGCTGGGTTTGGTTTATGTTACCTCATCCTTGTATTTCTTGGCCGACTGCTTGTTTTGGTAGGGTACATCACCCAGCAGTGGATCCCCGTAAAGAGATGGCGCAGTGCCTTTGGGCTAGGTCAGTGGTCGGCAAACTGCGGCTCGCGAGACACATGCGGCTCTTTGGCCCCTTGAGTGTGGCTCTTCCACAAAATGCCACGTGCGGGCGCGCACATACAGTGCGATTGAAATTTCGTGGCCCACGCGCAGAAGTCGGTTTTCGGCTCTCCAAAGAAAGTTCAATCGTTGTCCTGTTGATATCTGACTCTGTTGACTCATGAGTTTGCCGACCCCTGAGCTAGGTGAAGACAGCCTCCACACCCTGCTCTGGACCGGCCTGCTCCAGCTGGGCCTCAGTCCCACTCCTGGTGCACAGCTGCGGCTCCAGAGCCCCCCTCCCCCTGACCCTGGGGATTCCCTGTCCTTAGCTCTGCTCCGTTGGAGCTCATGTGCTCTGTGCCCCATGTCTTCCTCAGATTTGTTTCTGCTCCTCACATTTTGGTGGCGACTTTCTCCAGTGGCTTTTTGAGATAGGATGCTTGGAGGGAAAATGTTAGAGACAAAATGCATGATTGAAACGGTGATTGATAGTTTGTATAGTTTCTCTTTCCACTTTCTTCCTTTCTCTCCCTCCCACCTCTTTCCTGTCTCCTTCCTGCTCCCCTCTGACATGGGTGGGGGGACTTGGAGACTTCACTGTTACATGCGGACCGGGATGAGCTCCACCTCTGTTTTGTAGAGCTGGGCTGGGTGCCTCAGTCCAAAGACACAGCTTTTTCAGGGAATGACCCTCCAGCCTTCTGTCCGGTGAGGAGAGTCACATTGGAGGCATGGTGTTGAGTCCTAGCTGCGGCCCAGACAGCCTCTACCCCCAGCTCTGTCTGTGGTGCGGCCAGGTGAGCCTCCTGGGGCCCCGCTGGGCCCCGCAGCGGTTCTCCGTGTTCCACTGGCGTGGGCCTGGCTTTCTTGGCCTGTACAGTCATTTATATGCTTCCAGTCTTTGTATAATGGGTTTCCTCCACGTTTTTTCTCCTGCTTTTTAAAAAATAATATATTTTATTGATTTTTTACAGAGAGGAAGCGAGAGGGATAGAGAGTCAGAAACATCCATGAGAGTGAAACATCCATCAGCTGCCTCCCGCACACCTCCCACTGGGGATGTGCCCTCAACCAAGGTACATGCCCTTGACCGGAATCGAACCTGGGACCCTTCAGTCCGCAGGCCGACGCTCTATCCACTGAGCCAAACCGGTTAGGGCTCTCCTGCTCTTTTCCTTTGTTTTGGTCTCTCTCTTCCATGTTAGAATTAGAACTAAGCTTTTCTTATAATTTCCAAAATTTTTGTTCCTTTTTTTCCTTTCAGTTCTCCCTGTGCTGTTTTAAAATAATTTTTAAAAATACCTCTTTAGTATAATTTTAGTGGGGGGTGTGTGTGAAATAGATCTGTATATTGTATTGCCATATTAATTTGTGATTATTGATATGTTTCAGTAGTTTTCAGTTACTTCACATGTATTGTCTTAGCCAGGATGTAGGTTTGAAGACAGGAATTTGACGTCAGGTTTTTTACCCCGCATTCCACGGAGAGAGGTGGTAGTGAAGCTGACTGGGTGGTGACCACAGCAGGCCTCTGAGAACACAGCGCCCTAAGGTGTCTCTTACGTGCAGTCTCTCTTGGCAGGTTCTCCTGGCGGCTATGGCAGGAGGAGCGAGAAGCTAGTGTTTCCGCACACGGTCGTTGACTCCTCCACAGAGCTGCGGGGCCTGGCCGTGAGTATCCCTCTCTTCCACGCTTGTGCCGTGGTTTTTCGTTTTATTTGGTTTTCCTTCACCTGCCCTGGGTGACGGTGACGCACAGCAGAACAGACCAAAGGCATTGATTTGCAGAGCAGGGGAGGGCAGAAGTGCGAGGTGAGCGGTGTAGTGCCCTCTGTGTGTACACACCTCACACGCGTTTTCTGAGGTAGGCAGCAGCATCATAACGGGCACCGTGCTGCTCGTCCAGTGACAGCGCGCCTTAGAGCAGTGCCCGGGGCCCAGTGAACATGCTCAGTCACAACGACTGCCTGCGTCCCCACAGTGACCTGGCAGTAGGGTCACTTTTCCCATTTCATACTTGCGTAACCAAGGTACACAGGGTTCAAGGTTACCAAGTTAGTAACCGCCAAGCTCGATGCACACTCCGTGGCTTCCGCGTGTGTGCTCTCTACTAATAGCCATTCTCGTGGGCCTGGGACGCAGACGTGGGCCCCGCTTAGGAGCTCTTCACTGACACCCAAGCCCGGCTTTCTCCTCGGACAGAGCGTGTAGTTCTGGGGCCTCCTGCCCGGTGGGGAAGACGCTGTGAGACGTGTGCAGTGTGCTCAGCACTCACACCCAGTAGCGACGGCGATTCCGTGGGTCTTCCCCATTCTAACGAGGAAAACAGCCCGGAGAGATGGGCTGTTTTGTGATTTGCTAGTTTGGAACTTGTCTTTGCTCACAGGTGGCAAGTTGTAGAGTCGAGATTCTGTCCTAGTTTGTCTGAGCAGACTGCTCTTTCTGTGCGTTAGTGGCAAATGGAGGACAGATAGCTGATAGAAGATTGGTAAATCTGGCTGGGGTGTTTTACCAGCTTGTTGGTGTGGTAAAAGCCTCATGAACTCGGACTTCATGGGCCCAGATTCAGAGTGCTTTATAACTTGTGCTGAACGTGGCTCTGGCAGTGTCTTTGTCTTGGACGTCCGAGGGGCAGGGCCCTGGACTGTTCTTTTCATTTCCTTTTGAGGGTCCGTTCACTTTCCTTTTTTGTTCTTCTTTCTCCCCCAAACCTTCTTCTGTTCCTGCAGAGACTAGGTAGGAGGGAGAGGAAATTGTGTCATGCAGGTTCAGTTTCCTAGCGAGGCCTGGAAGCGTGGCTCCTGTTTTTCAGTCCCCTCTCGGTCCTGGCTGCGGGAGGGCCTGCTCTGTGTACGCGCTGGGCTCGGTGTGATGGTGCCGCGGGGGGAGCAGGTCACAGCCCAGCTCCTGGCTTCCCTGTGGAACTCTCCTCCCAGTCCATAGGATGTGTTTCTTTGTTCAGCAGTGTGCTTTGTGTATTTGGGGGTAAGTCTGTTCTGAGAGTCTTCGAGGGCAAAGATTGTATTTCATCTCTGCATCTTTTCTGCTTAAGCCACAGTTAGTTTCCATTAAATGCTGAACAAAGGACTGTTTAATGCTTACCACAAAGTAAGTTCCCTTTTCTTAATAGATCCGAACAATTTCTCCACATCCTTGCCAACACTAGTTATTTTCTGTTTTGTTTTTTACATAGGGATCATCTGAATAAGTATGAGGTTGGTTTTAACATCATAAAAATTTTGAGTAGAATTATAAAAATTACTGCATAAATTTCCTGCTAAGTTGGAATAGTATCTGTCAATACCAATAAGACAAAACCAACTGTGTGTGGGGGGGGGGGGGAGGGCAGCAGACAAAGAAAAGCGGCCACTGTGTAGCTGTGTTCGGAAAGAGAAGTTACTTACGTCTCCTCCTGCCGCTGGAGCAAGGCATGGTCCGCACCAGATGCTGCTGCTGTTTCTGGAAAACAGAACGGAGTCAGATTGTAGAAACAGTTTGCTCTTTTAAGCCACCACAAGGGATGGTTTGAAATGTAGTGTTGATTTTTCCCTCTTCCTGGCTGAGAAATGTAGGTGTAGGAGGGACTCCCATTCACCACCAGGGGCCCTCCTGACACCAGCATGCCTTCCTGCGACAGCGTGCCTCCCAGCCATTTCTCACAGGCAGCCCAGGGTCCCTCTGCTTCCGGATCTGACAGAGAGGCGCAGTCCTCTGATGCTGGTGCTGTTTGCTAGCTAAGGTGAGTGGTCACACCAGGGATACAATGGATTTATAGGTAAAAAAGAAAATGGATGAAATGCTCAAGTTAGTTAGGTGTGTACATGCATGTTCAATAAAATAAAGTTTTATTTGAGCAGTGTCAACATTAAAGTCAATACCTACTTGACTCTCTTTAGATGTTTGTGTTATTTTGATCAAAAACAAAAAGCCCTCTGTTTTATGACATACATAGTTAGGCTGAAATGTTTGCGGCGTTCCTTGGCATGCACTGTGTCATCACGCCCCTCCCAGTATATTTGAAAAACTAAAGTGGCATCTGACAGCTTCAGGGCTGTTTTTTTTTCTCTTAAACTTGATGACAAGTAACCTCCCAGTAGTTTCTAAGCCTGGAATTTAGCTTTGATGTCCTGTATGGTGAAACAATTAGATAGCCGCTAATTAGTGTCTGTGAAAGTGCTCTGGCCCAGTGACTTTCAGCCTTTTCCATCTCATGGCACATACACTCATTACTGACCTTCTGGAACACACCAAAACATATGTCACATTTTTTGCCGACCTGACAAAAACAAAGTATAATTTTGATTCATTCAGCCCGGACGGCTAGTGTTACGTTGACTGCCGTCATGTTTAAATTTGACAGTCTACGGGAAAAGAGGGCAGTCCCTGACTAAATGGTCAGGTGCTGCCCGATTGGAGCACCTCGCAGCCCGGGGAAAGCCTCTGCCCCGGTTCGGGATTGGTAGCTAAGAGCACGTCCAGAATCCCCTGCCTTGGGGTGGCGCGTGCCTCGGTGCGGCGTCCCTCCGGCTTCCCTCCGTGCCGTGCTTATTTCCTGGGCGTTTTGATGCGCTTCTCTGCCACCAGCCACGAGTCCAGCCGGCACGGCGATGGCTTCGTCTCGTTTGTGCTGGGGCGGGATTGCTGTCACCAGGGGACTGTCGCCTGAGAGCAGGGTTTGGTGAATGTGGGTGTTGTGTAGGCCCCCGGGAGCAGCTCGCCTGTCCCGGGCTCTTGCTGTGGCGCGTCTCTGCTCTTTCTTCCTTTGTCCCTGTGGCCCTCCCTGGCTCAGTCACCCTCCACAGGCCGAGCAGGGCCTTCTTCCTGACTCGCTCTGCAGACCTGGCAGCAAGCGAGGTAGGCGACACTCGGTGGTGGGTTAAGTGTGTGGTCTGGTCTGGCTGGGGTCCGAGTGCTGGAGCCTGTCCTAGCTCTGCCTCTGACCAATTAGCTGTCGTCGTGGGTATGTACTTCATCACTCTGTTCCTCCTTCCCTTCACATGCCACGTGGATTACAGCATCCTGGACCTCCCTGGCTCTGGGAGTGCCAATGGAGAGAACAGGCGAGGAACACAGACCATGGAGCTGACTGCCGAGGCGGAGTCCTCCCAGCTTGCTCCTTAGAAGCTCTGTGACCTTGAGCAAGTCGCTTAGCTCTCTGTGCTCCCGTTCCTTCATCTGTGAATCGGTAATGGAATCTACCCCCTGGGACTGGCTGTTAAAACTATATGAGTCAATGTTGTGAAAACACTTAGAACAGGGCTTGGCATGCAGTAAACAGGAGCTGGGTGTCATCATTATCTCGTCCTTGTCATTGTGTTGGCATTGTCATCAGTGTGGCTGTTTTACTCCTTTGTGACGGACACGTGGTTGCTGTTCAGTAAGTGATAGCTGTTGTCATCATCCTCGTTTTAAGCGTGGACAAATGGAGGTTCAGGATGGTAAATACTCACTCAGCATTTCTCATGCTGGATCTTGGGGGCCGTGCTGTCAGGGTTCTGGAACTAATCCCTGTGGATACTGAAGGAGGACTGCACTTAAGTTTTGGGGGAGTCAAAGTTATGTGTGGATTTTCTTTCTTTAGAGAAAGTGGAAGGGAGGGAGGGAGATAGAGAGAGAAACATCTTTGTGAGAGAGAAACATCAACTGATTGCCTCTTGCATACACCCTGACTAAGGCTGGGGATCGAACCTGCACCCCAGGTATGTGCCCTTGACCGGGAATCAAACCCATGACCCTTTGGTGCACAGGCTGATGATCTAACCATTGGGAAGACTGGCCAGGGCTGTGTGTGGGTTTTTGATTCTGCAGGGTTGGTACCCCTAACCTCGTGCTGTTCAAGGGTTCTGCTGATGGATGCTTTGCGCCAGGAGACAGACGTCAGGATGACTAAGGTTTGTGTCTGAGTATCTTCTTTGTAAAGAAAAGTCTTTCAATTGAGACCTGTTAAGTAGGACTTAGCAGAGTTGCTTTTAACTATACTGATACTATAAAGAGTTTGTTTTTAAAATCATAGAATTTTGCCCTAGCTGGTTAGGCTCAGTGGATATTGCATCAGCCTGTGGCTGAAGGGTCCCGGGTTCGATTCCAGTCCAGGGCACTTACCTTGGCTGCAGGCTTCTTCCCGGTCCGGGCCCTGGTCTGGGCGCATTGTCGATGTGTCTCTCTCACATCAGTGTTTCTCTCTGTCTCTCCCCCTCCCACTCTCTCTAAAAATCAATGGAAAATACCCTCGAGTGAGGATTTTAAAAAAAATTATAGAACTTTTAATGAATGCTGACCTTTATAAATTAGCATATAGAATTCGTAAGTCAGAAAGCATGAAGGACTGCTTACCTTTTTTACTTACGTTGCATTAACTGTAGGCTGTGCCAGTTCTTTTCAAGATGTCACTGGCTGGGGAATTGAAAAGCATAAGTTCTTAATATTTGGCAAGAAGAAAATACGAGGATGATACACCGCCAAGCTGCCTGGTGCCCGGGGCATCGCTCAGCTCTTTGGCCGCGGGCAAGTTGCTCGACCGTTCTGAATCTCAGTTTCTTCTTCTCAGTGATGGGATGGTCTTATATAAAAGCATGGGCACAGGCGAGCCGCTCTGTCCTGTGGTGGTGGCACCTGTTTCCTGTCTCCCCTCCCTCCCCCCCACCTCTCTCTCTGCTCTTTTTTCTTAGTGACTTGATTGGTTCTTAACGTTTCCATCTGCTGCTTCCACGGGGTCTGCTTCCTGGCCTGGAGGGATTTGTGATTCCTTATCTGTGGTCTTTCTAGCCACTCAGGCCCTTGTATGTCTGGAGGTGATATCTGGCTATCACCAAAGCTTGACGGGGTGGAGAAAGCTGCCATTCACTGGTTCTTCAGCGTCAGAGACCGGCTTCGTCTCGTCTTCACTCTCCACACTCCCTTTCTACACCTGTAAAGCTCCATGTCGGCCCCGCCCGCCTCCACTGCCCAGCCTCCGCCCCTGCCTTCGCCCCAGCCTCCACTGCCCTGCCTTCGCCCCAGCCTCTGCCCCAGCCTCCGCCACCGCTCGCTCGCTTGCTCGCGCCAGCCCCTCTCTGCACAGGGGCTGCTTAGCTCATGTCCCTCCTGAGGCGGGTGTGTGTGAAGACGCCTGGCTTCCTGGGTCACGGGTGGGCTCAGTGACCTCTTCCTGGTGGTGGGACCCTGTCTTCACCCATGTGCTAGCCCCGCTTTCGCTGAGAAGACGTGAAAACGAGATGTCATCCGCACTTAGTGAGCAGGACGTCCGGGACTAGGAGAGGAGCTTTCGGCTTTATCTTCTGGAGAGTCCTAGCTCCGAGAGACTTCAGGTGGCGAGGGTAGTCTGTGCAGTCTCCTACCTCCTGGTTCAGAGGCAGCCCCGCGGCCTCAGGGGTCTGATCGGACGTCAGACTTGCTACTCCAGGGCGGCAGTAGGCCTTACGTCCTGCTCTCCTCGGAAGTGGCGGAGCCGGCGCAGTTTCATGTATTCGAATTGATCTGTCTGCTGTCTCTTCTGTTCTCTTTCTAGCCTGCTTGCCTGTGTTTTTCTGGAGCCCCTTTTCTTCCCAGTGTTGCCTGGGTCAGAGTTCACCCTGGTGACTGATGTGTTTTCACTGGGGCACATACAAGGTCCCTTGAGCCTCGCTGCGGTTAGGAGCCTGACTGTGAAGCGTGGAGACAGAGCCATCATCAAGAGCAGCGTGTTAGGAGGGAGACAGACTGCGCGGGCATCCCCGGACACAGATGTGCCTCTTGTTCTCAGCCTTGGCTCAGCTCGTTTTCCGAAGGCAGTGAACGCGTAAAGCCTCAGTCACGTTCACAGTTAAGTAAAGCACTTGGTTTTTTTGTTAGTTCGTGGGATCGGCTACTAACAAAATGACTGTATATTTGGAACCTCTGCTCAGGAGCCTGGCTGCTGTGACCCTGCTGCTGCGTGGGGTGTTGAGATGGCTGCGTTCTGAGATGGCCTTGACCCTCTCTCAGCTCGAATGCATGAGTCAGCAGCGTTTCATTTTAAGACATTGCTAGTAAGCTTGTTTCCGCGCTGCTTCTCCAGTGTGAGAGTCTTACATTTTGAAGCTAAGAAAGGCGACCGAGCATTTGGATCCCTCGAGATTCCTCAAAGCTAATTCTGAAACAAGTTGGCACCCTCAAATTTCTGTTTCTGTATGTTTTCTAGATAGTTTTATACATTTACAAACTTACTATGAAAGTATCAATTTGGAAACATATTTTACCTAAAAAAGATTTGGGTTCCTATGGACATATATTTATTTTACAGCCTGTTTTTTTTAATGACAATAAGGATTTTGTTTTCAAAATGATTTTTATTTTATCCAGGTAATTATTTTAACTGTAAGGTCCGAATTAGGCTGGAAAATGCCCAAGGCATGACTTTGAAAACAGCAGTGGTCTGAGGTGGCCTGTGCAGACATGGGCTCTGTGGGGCTTGATCCTCAGCTCACTCAGTGCTGGGCTCCGGGCCGTTGTGTCAACAGGCTGCTGGACGAGCTGACCAAGGCTGAGATTAGCATATTAATAAGGGGCTGGCTGCTGGCCTGCCTCCTCCCTCCTCCCCTCCTTCCTCCTCCCCTCCTCCCCTCCTCCCCTCCTCCCTCCTCCTCCTCCTCCCTTCTCCCCTCCTCCTGCCCTGAATGAATCTAGGAACACAGACCCGTGGGCTCACGTTACTGGTTACTGGCTGGTTTCTTTCTGTTCGGTGGCCTAATCTGGCCAGGATGGTCTGTTTCAGATTGCGGAAGCAGGAGGAGACTGTAGCAGAGGCATTCTTCAGCGGCTGCGGGCTGCCCAGAAGCAGCACCTCCCGAGTGTGCCTCGCGCTCTGAGAAGGAGCCAGGGAAGCTTGGTCTCCTCGCGGATGGAAGCACACGCTGTGGGAGCGCTGACCCGGGACTTGGCGTGCGGACTCCGGGCTTGGTCTTTGTAGCGCTGAGTTGATGTTGTTGGAACTGGCGGGCCGACAGGCCCTGAAACCAGCAGGGGCCGGCTGTATGGAGAAGAGCGGCTGTAGCCCATTCCCAGTGTGTTGGGCTAAAGGTATAAATAACCTAAAACGCGGTTTGGCTTACATTTTATTTACATTCACACTTTGCACTAAAACGGTAGATAAGCGTTTTGTAGAATTTATTTCAAATAGATTTGCAGTTAAATTGATGGGAAAATGAACATTGATGTGGCATGGGTTTGCAGCTACTGCAGGGAACCAATTAGATAGCTTTTCAAATAGTAAAAGGACTTTTGTGGAAATGCATTTTAAGTGTGTAAACTATCTTTTTTATATGCTCTGTCCTATGTCTCTTGAAGTTGTATGTTTTATTCTGTATTTTAATCAAGGCATCCATATCTGTTCTATGATGTGGAAATGTTAAAAGAAAAATGAGACTAATTTTAACTTAAATAAGACAATAGAAAAAGAAGAGTAGCATGGATTTTCTTGTTTTAAAAGTTGGTTACCCTCACTCCCTGTAAAGATGGTATATTTATTTAACTGGACACTCCATGGTACTGTAAGGTGGGCTGATCATTAAGGGTCAGTAACACTCTGAATAGACAGCTTTCCATTCCTCAGTTGTTAGGGCCTTTATATATATAAAAAATGTAAATAGAAAATGTAGCATTTTTATTATAATATTTAAGGCAGTATTTGGGGAGCATGCTTAGAAGTTAAAAATGCCACAAAATTCATGCAGAAGTAAGACCAAAACCTTTAGCTGCTTTGCTTAAATTGGAGTGAATATGCAGCCTGGAGACCAGTCCGTAGGGAAGAAGTTAATGAAAGTATTCTTATTTTAAAACATACTCTTTAAACATTAGGGGACTGCACTTCGGAGATATTGTTAAAGCAGGCTCCTGTGCTGGCGAAGAGCGGTGGTACTAGACATGTGCCACCAGGAGATGGCTCGGCTCCAAACCACAGTGGCATTGTTAAATTGGCTTTCCTTTACGAGGGCCCGCTAATGTTCTGTGGATTCTTCCCTAGGCTTCTAGGCATCTAACACACATGACATTAGGACGGTTCTAGTGTGGTGCTCTCTGAACAGAGCGCCCGTCACCTTGTTAAATAATTAGACAGCCAGAGTAAAGATTCTGCCGAGTTAATTCAAGCTCTTGAATGTTAAAGGGCTTTGGGTTTGGGAACTTTGGAAAACTGGGTTTGGGAACCTCAGGACTGCCTAGTATTATTGAGCATGAGCAGTAATGAGTGTGCAGGGGCAGAGTTCCGTGCGTGTGGAACGTTTTGGTCTTTTCCGAGACCTGCTGGGGCGCGTTTGCATGGAGCCGCCTCCATTGTGTGGTAGCGCCTGCTGGTACTGACCCTTCAGAGTAAGGCTGGCCCCGCGCCCACCACGTCTGGGCTGGACCTCAGACCTGCGGACGCAGCAGCAATGGGTGTGAAATCATCAGCTGCTAGGTTTTCACAAATTCCCAGTGACTTTAGAAATAGGAACTTTGAAGAGAGATTGCAGTGTTTTTGTTCATCCTAAAGCAGTTGAGTTGAAGCAATCTATTTTTTAAAATTATTTTTGCTGACAGAGCAAATGAATAGAGGCATTTTTATTTTTATTTTATTTTATTTTATTTTTTTTATATATTTTATTGATTTTTTACAGCGAGGAAGGAAGAGGGATAGAGAGTTAGAAACATCGATGAGAGAGAAACATCGATCAGCTGCCTCTTGCACACCTCCTACTGGGGATGTGCCCGCAACCAAGTTACGTGCCCTTGACCGGAATCGAACCTGGGACCTTTCAGTCTGCAGGCCGACGCTCTATCCACTGAGCCAAACCGGTTTTGGCGAATAGAGGCATTTTTAACAGAAATACCATTTAGTAAGAGGTTGTGGTTGGGCCGGAGATGGAGCTCACGTGAGTAGAGGGCGGGAGGAGGGACAGGTCAGAGCCAGTCTCTGCAGGGCTGGAACAGGCTGTTTGGGAGGAATGGTCCTGCTTTTGGGTCATTCGGGACGAAGGAGCTTGTCCCCGGCCCCTTCTGGGGGCTGAGCGTGCTCCTGCCCCAGGGAGCTGTGCGCCTTCTCGTCGCCAGGACAGGAAGGCAGGGGAGCTCGGCCTCATGCTGATCATTGTTGGGTGATAAAGGCAAAGATGGGTGGGGCACAGGAACTGGCTGCATTGGTGGTGTCAAGTGTAGAAGCTACTGCTTTAGGTAAATACAAAATGAAAAAGCTCAGGTCTAAAGAAGGTACAAATCTGTTTGCAGTCAGACATCCAAACCTCACTTTGATTTTATCAGTCACATTAACCTCAAAAAACAGCAGCGTCCCCATTTAGGAGGACGTATAAAACACTTACTAGAACAGGCTAAAAATAGCGGACAGACCTATATTGTGTGCTCTGACCTGAACCCTAAGGCATCCTCGGAACCCTGGGGTCTCCTCGGTCATACAGTTTGCTGCACTGTGAGTGTGGTGTGAGGGAGCCCTCTTAGGTCCTGCCCTCGGAAGATCAGATTTTAACATGTTTAAAAGGACTTGTTATAACGAGTTCAGCCGCACCACAGTGTCCTGGTCTTGCAGAGTTGTATTCGGAGGGTTGAAGAAAACGTCATGTCCGCAGGTTGAGCCAGGACTGACTGCAGAAAGCCCTTTGATCGTATCAGTATCTGCAGTGTTTGCTTTCTGTGTGGAAACACTGGGAAGGATTACAGAGGTGCTAGGAAGAAATGCAGGTGAGACTTACAATGAAAAGAAGGTGGTGTCCTTGAATTATGAGGTGAGGAGAGCGGAGGCTTGCAGAGAGTTGAGGAAGGGGCTGGAGGAGGAGGGATTTCGGTGAAGAAGGGGCAGCTCTGGTCTGGGAAGAAGTTCGGGGTGCTCTCCAGCCAGGAAAGAGCGAGGAGGGTCCCCGGTGGTTGGTGTTGAGGGTGCGGATGCTGCGAACCAGAGCTCTGCTTATGCCGCCTGGTTTCTGCTCTCGGTGTCCTGGGCAGCGCACCGCCGCAAGAGGCCGGCGTTGAGGGGGGCCCCCGGGGCAGTCGCTTCCCGGGCAGCGTGCCCAGCTTTCGGACACTCGCCTTTTCAGACTCTCCAGCTGACTTTGAGGCCCTACACGTTTCAGTCGGATTTTGACTTGAGACTTCTTCACACCTAGTTTTGTTTAAAATTATAATGAGTTTGGGGATGTCAGTACTCACCTTCCGCATATTTCCATTGGCCAGAGACAGACTGAAAGATGTGTCTCCGCCCTATGGAAAACACCCGGGCAGGAACCCGGGCCTGCTCACCAGGTTGACGCCAGCGTTTGTACCTCCCGCGGTCTGCTTTGGTAACTGTTTTTTTTAAGAGACAAAGCAATGCTAGAATATCATCTATTAATTTATTCATTTTTTTACTGTAAAAATCTTACTGTTTTTTAAAGTAGGCTCATGGAGAAGATAAGGATCCCAGACAGTTGCATAGTCTTTGCATTTCAACTTCTATATACGTTCACGATGGGATGGTATATTGGTGGCGTGTTTTCAGTTCTGAAGAATCCGTATTTTTTCATAGGGCAGGTTTAGGAGGGAATTTTAAAGGCCCACGTGTGCCGGACTTGGTTTTGGATTTAGTAACACATTTCAGACATCCAGAGACAGTCAGTAGGAATGGTGGCCTGTGAGTGTCACCGGAAAGCTGCTTTTTCGGGCTGGGATGGGCTTCTGAAGCGCTGATGAAGGGGGTGGGCCTGACGATTTCCGTTTAGAGAGCAGTCCTGCTTAGTACGCCCCTTTGCTTGGCCTGGGGAATTCAGGTCACCCTTCTTCAGCGGCTCTCATCCCCTGTTGACCGCTACTCTCAGCTCACAGGGGGCGTTTTCTGCTGGCACTTACAGATAAGGAACCTTCGTAACCAGAGTCTCCTAGTGGTGAGGGGGGCCAGGCGCAGTTTTTAACATTCTGAAGCGAGGTGTCCCCTCTTTAATCAGATGTTGCTCAGATGGCACTGCTGATGCCTCTGAGATGTGCCTCTGCCGTGGCATTTCCAGCTTGTTCAGTTCGAGTCTCCGAGGTCGTGTTGGGCTCGTTTTTTAAATGTTTATTCTGCGACTGAGCTGACGTTTTAGCTGTCTTGTGATCCTACGGTGCCTTGTGATCCGAGGGGTCCTGCCCATAGAAAGTGAGTAAATGGCTCAAGGAGAGAGGATTTAGTCTGGTGTTCTGAGGAGTGCACCTAGCCAGGGCAAGTCCTCAAAGCCATAGCAATGGAAATGCTGTTGTAATAAATTACATTCCCCATTGTGCTTTGCCTACATATGTAGGTGTTTTTTAAAATTTTTTTTATTGATTTCAGAGAGGAAGGGAAAGGTGGAGAGAGATAGAAACATCCATGATGGGAGAGAATCATTGATCAGCTGCCTCTTGCATGCCCCACACTGGGGATCGAGCCCGCAACCTGGGCATGTGCCCTTGACTGGAATCGAACCCAGGACCCTTCAGTCCAGAGGCCGATGCTCTATCCACTGAGCCAAACCCGCTAGGGCAAGTTTTAAAAACTTCACTGTGGGAAACTTCTGGTAACCCATACACTAAAGACTAGGATAATGATTCTGGTACTCATCGTTGGGGACGGAGTGAAATGAGGCACCCTCTCTCTCCGTGGCTTCTGGAATCCTGTAAGGAGGCTTGTGCCCAGCCATGGCGGGAGGTGGAAACACCATTTTCTGAGGAGCCTGGCCAGGAGCACAGGCAGTTCTCACACTTGGGGCTCTAGCTGATGGCTCGGTCTCTAGGTCATCAGGCCTCCCTCAGGCCCAGGGTTCCTGTGTTTAAAGACAGCCTCTGCCTTCAAAGCATGAGACCAAAACAGAGACAGCTGGAGAAAGCAGAGAGGACACAGCAGGCAGCAGGAAACGAAGAGCAGGAGACAAACAGTCACATCGCAGTGCGCCCTCTCCAGAAGCCAGGAGAGGGGCAAAGACCCACAGGGTTCTTTAAAGCACATCAAGACCACGGCCACGGGGAGGGGCAGAGCAGAGCCGGCTCAGTTCGGGGAAGCATTGGGCGGTCGTGTGGAGAATGCCTCAGAACCTGGTATGGAAAGCGGAGTGGAGGACAAAGGAAGAAATCGGCATGGCAAATGCAGAAGGTCCAACATCCAAATAAGCAGAGCCCAGGGAGAAAAGGGGGAAAGGCCTCAAGGAAATGACGCAGGAACGTTTCCTGGAGCCAAAGGAGAAGGGTTTCTGGATTGAAGGTTCCCGAGTTGACGCCCCCGTGGCCGCCTCTCAGGCTGCCTGCCCTCCTGCAGCCCTGAAGTGCCGTCCCTGGCTCTTCCAACACGCCGTGCGGCTCGAGCCACAGCTGTCCGTCTCCGTTAGTCCTTACACAGCTGTAATTAAATCAGTGTGCTTGTGTATCCTGGGTAGGCCGGAAGCTCTGACGGGCAGGATTTTACGCAGATAGACGTGTGTGTATATAAAATTTACCATCCACACCCACACGTTGGTCCCAGGGCCTAGCTAGAAGTGGACTCCGTAAACTTCGGTAGGACTAGTGAACGTGAGGGAGGGTGGCACATTGTTTGCCTACAGAGGCATGGACAAATGAATGAGTGAGAAGGTGGGCGGAGCTCTAGTAAACTGCAGCTGGCTCTTGGCCAAGGACAGTAGAGCGCAGTGACGACTCTGATGCTAGGAGAGTGCTGTCACTCAGCCGGTGACAAGTTGTCAAAGCAAGGTGGAAACCAGCAAACCCTGCAAAGCAGGGCGTGGTCCCCAGAGCATGGTCTTCAGGTGGACTGCCTGGCCTGACTGAGTACCCTGCACCAGTCACGTGGCCACTGACAAGTCGCTTCTCTGTTCCCACACCTGGAAGCGGACGGAAAGTATTCTGAGGATGAAGTGGCTTCATCTCTAAGTAGGACAGGCCTGGTAAACGTGTGCAGCGTTGGGGAAATAACCCCGGGGCCGTCTACACTCAGTGCAAGCCAGTGTCTGCATTCCAGGAAGGGTGCTTGCCATAGGCTGTTTTGATTTTGCAAAGTGCCCTGAGACAGAGAGCAACGCTCCACCCCCTTCCCACCTCCCCCAGAATCTTTCTCCCAAAAGTAAATCGACTTCTCCTTAGGACTGCAAAGACTCAGTTTCTCTATGGGGTTATAGTTTTCCTTCAAAGGTTTCAAAGAGCCAAAATCAAAATGTCACTCCTGTGTCCCCCACCCTCATCCCCCAGCCCGAAAGCAGATGGGGATGGGCTGAGGTTTACTTCTCTTTCCAGTCAACTTCCCGAAGCCACGGCCCCCTGCTTCCCCGCCCTCTTTCACTCCGGCATGAAGTGCCTCCTTCATCTGGTGAGAGTTCCGGCACTTAGGCCTGTGATGTTCCTCAAACTGGATTAATAATCTCTTACTTCCTGCCCTCCCCGCCCCGCCCCTCCTCTCCCCAGACAGTGTCTCCCTCTGTGCTCCTCATCTCGGCCAGTGGGGCCCTTGAAGACACAGAGTTGGCAAACACCCTTAGAGAGAAGGCAGCGTCTCTGCCACCTGTGGCCAGGTGGCCTCCCTGTGTCCGAGGCTCCTTCAGGGCGTGTTAGCCGGCTTTGCTGGCTTTGCCCGGCAGGAGTTTCTGTAGCCCAAGCTTTTCCTTCACACTCAAGTGCAAGCCCCGTCCTACCTTTAAAAAGCCGGTGCTTTCTGCTTTCCCGTTTGGTTTGGTTTTCTGCTGGACGCGTCTGACCCCTGCAAGGTGACTGCCGAAGCAGGGGCCTTCGTTCTGCCGGTAGTTGTTTCCGCTAAAGCCTAGTGTGTGCGGGGACTACTCACTGCATCGTCCTTTTGTGAACAAGGACCTGCCCTCAGGTTCACGTTTTAGAAGTAGGGAGCAGAACTAGCACACCCGGTGTTCCTGTGACATTTTCCCCTAAGTTTGAAGGCTCTGATTAAAAGGGGGTAAGTTACATTGTTGATAGATAACAGTGGATTTTTGACAGAGTTGAAATAGGACTCCTGGCCTTTTAAGAGTTTGTATAATAAATATTATGCTACGGTGAATCAGGTCCTGCTCTGGTTGCAGGGGGAGGGGGGCGGGGGGAGGGGGAGGGGGAACAGTGACTCTCTTGCTGGCCTAGGTCTCAGCTCTCAAGCACGGGGAGAGGCTATAAAACCTGTTAATGTAATCACTAGCGGGTCATTTCCATCAGTAGACTTCAAATATTGCACGGTGAACATCTTTTTTCTCTCTTACAGAATATGACAGGTACCTAGCATCTAGCAAAACAATGGCAGCTGCTTACCTGGACCCAAACTTGAATCACACACCGAATTCGAGTGCCAAGACGCACCTGGGTCCCGGTGCGGAACGGTCCCCGGGAGCCATGGAGCGAGTGCTGAAAGTCTTTCATTATTTTGAAAGCAACAGCGAGCCGACCACGTGGGCCAGTATTATCAGGCATGGAGATGCTACTGATGTCAGGGTGAGTGCATTTCCTAGGCAACGAACGCAGTGTGTGCAGGTAAATGGTAACAGCACTCACAAACATAAAGCAGCACTTCTTATCCCCACAGCACAGAGATGTCACTTTTTCTTTACAGTATCACTCTCCTAATGTGTGCCTGACCAGAGTTTAGGTTGTTGTGGAATTTCTTAGGGAAATAATAACCGAGTTATATATTATTTATAGGGTGCCATCGACTTGTTTTTCTCCCCTGGTTTTCTTTTTAATTCTTTAAAGGACACAAAACACACAAAGCCATCACAACAGCCTCTGATACTTGGGAAATAAGAAGTTATTTTCTAGAAAGTGTAGTTTTGGAGGTGTTTGCATGACTCCCAAGAGGATAGATAGTTTCTTAGAAGTTGTTGACTGTCTTCTACCACCAGACACGGCCGGGTTCTGGGGATGGACGAGCCCCCGCTCTACAGCTCGCAGTCTGCTGGGGAGATGCCGTGCCGCAGGTGCTTCTCCAGGCATCCCCAGACGAGGGAGCCCCAGGCGGGACCCCCGGCTGTGCGCGTTAGCCTGCGCAGGTTTCCTGTGGGCGGTGTGTGAGAGCTGGTGCGCCTGTCCGGTCAGTGCTGCTTCTCGGTGGGGCTCCTGTGGGTGCCCCGAGTCCTGAGGACATGGAGCAGCCTGGCGAGGTCCTGAGGAAGGGCACCCAGAGACGCTGGGGTTTCTCCTGGGGTGCTGATGGCAACTACAAGTGTAAGGAACAGTGTGCGCCCTGCACGTGCGCTGTGTCTGGGCGTGGAAGACAGACATGAACGTAGATGCCTAGGCAGGCAGACGGGCGCTGTAGCCCCAGCAGGAGGAAGGAAGGCCGCACGCTGAGCTGCTGGGGCACAGAGCTGTGCTGCTCAGGGAGCGGGTGTCAGAGCGCTGGGCTGTGAGCTGGCAGAGCTGGGGCACGGACAAAGGCGCCTTTGTGGGGATTTGAAAGAGGCGCCAGCCCGTCCTGTGTAGCTCAGGGAGCTGAGTGTTGGCAAGGAGAAGCTGCAGAAGTCGTCTGGGAGAGAATTACTAGAAAAGATGTCCCTTCCTTAGGCAGACCCCACCCCGAGCCTGGCCCCCTCTGGTGGGACACAGCCTGCACCGGCCTTCCGGGTGGCCCTGTCACCAATGCCTGGCCTTGAATCCAAAGCCAGATAGGGCATTTTATGCCTAGCTTGGTTCCACCCACCCTTCCTGTCCTGTGAGAATTCTGTAGAAAGCTGTCTTTGACTCTCCCAGCCTGGTCCTTTGTTCCCTCCCTCTGCTCGCCCCCATCCCTCCACCCCTCCCTTGACACTCTCCTGGGCTGGACACGGAGCTTGTCCGGGACTGAGCAGTCTGACTGGGAGGTTGGCCATGTGCAGGCACCAGGAGCACAGCACACGACCTGCCTTAGTGTGGACACTCGGGGTCCTCGCCAGTACTTGTGTGTGATGTTCCTATCTTACGGGGAGGGCTGGGAGCTCCTTGATAGTGTCGACAGCATTGTGCTGTCACAAAGAAATAGTACCAGCGTGGGACTTTTAAGGTGTGTCTTTCATCTTAAGTTATATGATAGCTCCAGGTAATTGTAAGTTTTGAAAAACCAGTGATTTTCTTTCTTTTTTTTTTTTAATATATTTTTATTGATTTCAGAGAGGAAGGGAGAGGGAGAGAGAGATGGAAGCATCAGTGATGTGAGAAACTCATTGATGGGCCACCTCCTGCATGCCCCACACTGGGGATGGAGCCCGCAACCCAGGCATGTGCCCTTGACCGGAATCGAACCCGGGACCCCTGAGTCCGTAGGCCGACGCTCTATCCACTGAGCCAAACCGGTTAGGGCCCAGTGATTTCCTCTAATAGACATTTTTGTGTTAATAGCAGCATCATTTACAAATTGATTAATGGCCTAAGAGATTGGGAAGGCTCCGGGACTGTGCCTGGCACACCCTCACACAAGGGCAGTGGAGGGTTCTGTCATTCTCGAGTGAGTGTGCACGTGTGCCTGTTCATAGGTACGTGTGCCCGTGACTGCCACGCCTGTGCAGGTACAGGGCGAGAGCCAGGCCTGCCGCTTCCCTTGACACAGCCCCCCGAGAAATGCCCTTCCCCTAGGACAGTGGTCGGCAAACTGCGGCTCGCGAGCCACATGCGGCTCTTTGGCCCCTTGGGTGTGGCTCTTCCACAAAATGCCACGTGCGGGCGCGCACGTACAGGGCGATTGAAACTTCGTGGCCCATGCGCAGAAGTCGGTTTTCGGCTCTCAAAAGAAATTTCAATCGTTGTCCTGTTGATATTGGGCTCCGCTGACTCATGAGTTTGCCGACCACTGCCCTAGGACTTGCCCGGTGGCCTCTTTCAGACATGACCTTCACCTTCTCTCAAATCCTGGGCCCCTGGTGTTAGAAGCACCAGAGTGGGGGCTCTTTTAGGTTGCTGCATATTAGTCTGTGGAGCGCAGATAGAGTGGTTAGGCCCACCTTCAAGTAACTTTCCATACGTCATCAGTGTTATCAGGAACACGATCTTAATTGTATGTTCCCAAATGTGTGTGTTTTACAAAAGGATATTAGTTGCAGCCGGGTCTCGGACAATATGCTGTCCTTGGTTCAGAAAGTGGAACGCCCCCTGGGGTCTGCTCCTCAGCAGCGAGCGGAGGGTGGCACGGAGGACGGTGCAAGGGCCGCAGACGCTTGTTTACCAGCCGAGAAAGGGAAGAGCCTCTTTTGTTTTAACTCTCCCCTGTTCATAGAAATGCTGTTTGAGGGCAAAGAGTCCCAGGTGAAATTCAGTGATTTACTTACCTTGAAACGCTTTTACCAAACATTTTTGACAATTAATAAAAAGAAATGACGATTGCACTAGTTTTTAGCACATAGTTTTGTGTGTAACAGCTGTTTTTGTGGGGATGTTTTCAGGGCATCATTCAGAAGATAGTGGACAGTCACAAAGTAAAGCACGTGGCCTGCTACGGATTTCGGCTCAGTCACCTCCGGTCAGAGGAGGTTCACTGGCTCCACTTGGACATGGGCGTCTCCAGCGTGAGGGAGAAGTACGAGCTCGCACACCCGCCGGAGGAGTGGAAGTAAGACCACACACCTGCCTCGGGTCACTCTCCTGGCCTGTTTTCTGTGTTCAGTCACGCACAAGAGGGTGAACGTGTTAGCTTTCTTTCCACACTGGTTGTCCTTGTGACTCCTGGGTGAAGCTGGCTGGTAGCTGTTAACCAGTGGCCTGTCCCCACTTCTGTTCAGTCTCCCTGGGCACCGCTGACTTCTTCCGCCATGGCGGTCTGTTGCTGCTCCCACTTCCCTTGTCTGTGCTGCTTGCTCGGATTCCACTCTGACAGGTCCGGCCACCTCCCTCCCCAGTTCTGCGGCACCCTTCAGGGCAGCAGGACCTGATGGGCCCAGGAGGCCACACCAGCGCCCTCGTTCCTGGGCTGCACCGCTGGCTCTGTGGTCCGGGCTGAGTAGTGGGAGTTCACAGGGGCATTCCAGCAGGAAGGGCCCGCCTGGTGCCTCCCGCTAATGAAATTGGCCGTGCAGGTGAGCTAGAGAGGCCCCTGCCGTTGTGCTTGCCCTGTCTCGCCGGGCGATGTTGTAGGAGGTCGAAAGTCTTTCAGGTACACTGGAGAGAGTATGGCTTGTGAAGACAGGTCCCTTGTTTGTCGCCACTGCAGGAAGAGAGGGGATTGTGATGGAAGCGGGCGGTCAGATGGCAGCAAGCTCCATGTGAACATGGGCATCAGTCCTACATTTTCAGAGAAAACTAACATGTTTAGGTTCATAAACTCTAGTTGAATTAAATCTTGTGCCACTTAGAGTTTATTAAAAAAATGACTTGTATTTTCAGATTTATCAAGTAGCAGGAACTGAGCGAACAAAATATTACGTGATAACATAGTTTGGTTGGTTTACATCCATGGCTAGTGGAGATTTGACCTCCAACTGTTTAGTCTGTTAATCAAATAAGTGTTGTAAAACTTAAGACTGTCTTTCCCTGTATTGCTTAGTGGTTAGGGCGTTGGCCATGCACGGAAGGGTCTTGGGTTCAATTCCCAGTCAAGGGCATGTACCTGGGTTGCAGGCTCTACCACTGGCCCTGACGTGTGGGAGGCAACCAATCGATGTGTTTCTCTCACATCGATGTTTCTCTCTGTCTCCCTCCCTCCCTCCCTCCCTTCCTCCCTTCCACTCTCTCTAAAAACATAAATGGAAAGAAATATCCTCAGGTGAGGATTAACAACAATAAAAAAATTAAAAAAACAAACAAGTCAGAATGAGTGAGCTGCAGGGACATGCAACTGTGTGGCTGGATCTTAGCCAGACACCACTGTGTGACAGACATTAAGTCCCAGGACAACGCACTGCTGCATCCGTTTGTCGTTTGTTTTGTGATTTTTACCTTCATCTTTAAAAAAAGTAAGTTTCAAAAGATGACATGACATGACATGCTATTACAAAGTTAAAAGCAAAATAACCCTAAAACTGCCGTTGGGAGGTATCCGCTGGGGACGACAGCCTGGACATACAGCTAAAGGGGCAGAGGGCAGTAGGCAGTCCGGAGCCCCTGTAGGGGAGTAGCCTTCCCCGGCCCCGTGAGACCCCAAAGAACCGGGGCTGAACTGGGTTCTTCCTGGTGCACATGAGCCCGGCCCCTGCTTCCTTCTCGGCTGGTCCAAGAGCTTGCCCACTTGTCATGGGGTCCCTGGGAGATGCCAGTTAAGGAGGTGGTATTGGTAGCACCTGAGCCAGCCCAAAGCGTTTAAACTGCGATGCCACACCGAGTTTATAGGGCAGCAAAAGGTGTCACACAGTTTTGAGAGGTTTCTGTCCAACAGATTTAGACTTAAAAGTCTTACACCTCGATAATTAAATTCTAGCTAACGGAATTTTGGTAACCATTTCAGTTATCTGGAATCCCCTAGGTCAGTGGTCAGCAAACTGCGGCTCGCGAGCCACGGTTTGCCGCTCTGTTGACTAATGAGTTTGCCGACCACTGACCTAGACTCTCGATTCCAATAATTACAGGCTGCTGTTGTTCCTTGTGATTAAGCCCCTATCCCAGGGGTCGGCAAACTCATTAGTCAACAGAGCCGCAGTTTGCCGACCACTGCCCTAGGTGGAGGGGTCGGTATGGCTTCCCGGTGGGGTGATCAGCTGGACGTAGGCTGTCGGAGTTTGGGGACTGGCGGTCCTTTCAGAGGGTGAGTCGGCGCTCGGAGGGCCAGGTCCCAGCAGAGGCTCCCTTGGCATTGAGAGAGTGCTGGGGGCTTTGCAGAGCAACGGGAAGAGAAAATCCTTTTCATTGTTGCCAAGCTGTGGGTCACGTCCTCCTGTCAGCGCGTCCCTGCTCACTGGGCTCACAGCTCGCTCTGCAGAGGGTTTTTCTCGGATCTTTACAGGAGAAAACTCTTAGCTAGACGAAAGGCGTCCTTTTCCGAAGAGGACAACAGAAAACGAGAACTGGGAGTTCAGGGCGTTTCAGGTTGTGTTTGGTTCAGTCTTTATTTGTGTTCTCAGGAAATGACATTCCCTATGCGTGTACCTTAATTTGAAAAGCCAGTGTTTTGTTGTGATACTGAGTTCAACCAAGAGATCTAAAAAGGATTGACAGCCATAAGACAGTACGCAGGAACCTCTGATACGTTAGGAAGTGACACCTTCAAACACCAGGATGGACTTCTGAATGTGCTGACTCATTAAACGTTCACTGGTGCTCCTGCACCAGACACTGACAGACAAGGATGACGCGTTTCCAGTCTGTGCCGGAAGCTGGTCTTTACCAGCCAAGCTTCCTAACCCAGTTTCATCATTCATCAGGGACGTGCCAGCTAAAATCACTACGCCCTCTTGCAATAAACAAATACCCGTGCGACCAAAATGAACAGGTTAGAAATGCCAGGGAGAGGTGAGGGTGCAGAGGAGCCAGGACACCCCGTGCTGCTGGTGGGAGTGGCAGCTGGTACATCTCCTGCTTATTCACTGCTTGGTGACATCAGATAAAGCTACAGTGTGTATTTGTTATAGTCCGGGAGTGCAGCTCCAGTGGCTACGCAGCAGAAATGTGTACAAGTGCTCCCCAGAGTTTGTGCAGGAGCCTTCATTATGGGAGACACACACACACACACACACACACACACAGAGGGGGAGAGAGAGAGAGAGAGAGAGAGAGAGAGAGAGAGAGAGAGAGAATTCTGGTGAAATCCATTTGTTTCAGCCATTCTTGAAGCGTGGCTTCCTGAGCAAATAGATGACCTTTTTTATGCTGAGAGGAAGAAAACTGAGTGTTTGGCATTACTCCGAATAGTCACAAAATGGAAACAAGTCAAGTGGCCATCAGCAGGTACTGGCTGAATAGTTGTGTGTCACACTTTTCAGCTTTGAGCAAACTCCAGCTGCTGGATGTGGGCCAACCTCACGAACGTGTTGGTGAACGAAGGGAGCCAGGCACAAAGGCTGTTCCTGTGTGAGTCTGTGGGGTGGCCCCGGCAGCGGTGGACAGTGGCTGAGGGCTGGAGGGGCTGCCGGGCTTCTCAGCAGGCCCTCTCTGCAGAATCACGGAGCTGAAGACACGCACACACTTTTGCGCTGAAAAATAAAGCATTTATAGATTAATCGGTTATATTTTAACTTGTTTTTTAAATATTTCAGTGTAATTGGCAATGCCATACACACCACCATATTGTAGCTGTAGCGATGAATTGAGGAAATTACTGCTTTCTAATTGTTCTATTTTGTGCATTATTTTTTAGATATGAATTGAGAATTCGTTATTTGCCAAAAGGATTTCTAAACCAGTTTACTGAAGACAAGCCAACTTTGAACTTCTTCTATCAACAGGTATAGGAGGGTGATTTAATATACTTTTTTCTTTATTTCTTTGAATTTTATTTATTACACTAGTGACCCAGTGCATAAAATTCGTGCACATTAAAAGGGGATTAATTAGAGGAAATAATTTAATATTGCTATTTGCCCTTTCTCTATAATAGAAGTGTCAGAGATGAAAGAAAATTAGTAAAATGTATATGAAAACCTTCCTCTTGTCAGAGTCTGGGGCTCACCATGGGACCCAGAGTCAAGTCCCTGCCCACCCACATGCAACCTCAAAATCGTGAGACCCCCCCCCCACCGCCCCATTGGGCTAGATCCAGACCTGGCCAGTCCCACCCTTGTCAAGCCCTGACAGGCAGGGGGCATACCCTCAGGTTTTTTGGCTTGGTGCCAGGACGGGGGACGTGGCATAAGTTCCCCCAGCCCAGACTGGGGCAGGGGGCACGCCTTGAGGTCCTCCATCAAGCCCCGCCAGGTGGGGGACACAGCCTGAGATCCCCTGTCAAGCCCTGCCAGGCAGGGAGGCGCAGCCTCAGGTCCCCCAGCCCAGCACCGGGAGGGGGGCACAGCCTCAGGTCCCCTGTCAAGCCCCACCGGCAGTGGGGCGCAGCCTCAGGTCCCCCATCAAGCCCCGCTGGGCGGGGGCGCAGCATGAGTTCCCCCGACCCAGCACTGGGGGTGTAATTTGAGGTCCCCCTTCAAGCCCAACTAGGTGGGGGGCATGGCCTGAGGTCCCCTGTCAAGCCCAGCCAGGCAGGGGGGCGCAGCCTCAGGTCCCCTGGCCCAATGCTGGGGTGGGGGGCGCAGCCTGAGGTCCCATGTCAAGCCCCACCGGGCGGGGGTGCGGTCTGAGGTCCCCTGGCTTGGTGCCAGGGTTGGGGGAGCAGCCTAAGGTCCCCTAGCCCAGCACCAGGATGGGAAGTGCACCTTTTTTTTAAAAAAAATAAATCTTTATTGTTTAGATTATTACAGGTGTTCCTCTTCCCCCCCCCCCATAGCTCCCCTCCACCTGATTTCCCACCCCACCCCATGCCCTTACCCTCCTCCACTGTCTTCATCCATAAGTGTAAGATTTTTGTCCAATCTCTTCCCACACCCCTCACACCCCCTCCCCCCTGAGAATTGTCAGTCCACTCCCTTTCTATGTCCCTAATTCTATTATATTTATTAGTCCATTCTGTTCATCACATTTTTTATTCACTTGATTTTTAGATTTACTTGTTGGTAGGTATGTATTGGTTGTCATTTTGTTGTTCATAATTTTTATCTTTACTTTTTTCTTCTTCTTCCACTTCTTAAAGAATACCCTTCAGCAGTTCCTATAATCCTGGTTTGGTGGTGATGAACTCCTTTAGCTTTTTCTTGTCTCTGAAGCTCTTTATCTGACCTTCAATTCTGAATGATAGCTTTGCTGGGTAATCTTGGTTGTAGGTTCTTGCTGTTCATCACTTTGAATATTTCTTGCCACTCCCTTCTGGCCTGCATAGTTTCTGTTGAGAAATCAGTGGACAGTCGTATGGGTACTCCCTTGTAGGTAACTAACTGTTTTTCTCTTGCTGCTTTCAAGAGTCTCTCTTTGTCTTTTGCTCTTGGCATTTTAATTATGATGTGTCTTGGTGTGGTCCTCTTTGAATTCCTCTTGTTTGGGGTTCTGTGCGCTTCCTGGACTTGTAAGTCTATTTCTTTCACCAGGTAGGGTAAGTTTTCTGTCATTATTTCTTCCAGTAGGTTTTCAATATTCTGCGCTCTCTCTTCTTCTGGCACCCCAATAATTTGGATGTTGGTATGCTTAACGTTGTCCCAGAGGCTCTTTACACTATCTTCATATTTTTGGATTCTTTTTTCTTTTTGTTTTTCTGGTTGGGTGTTTTTTGTTTCCTCATATTTCAGATCTTTGATTTGATTCTTGGGGTCCTTTGATCTACAGTTGAATTTCTGTATATTCTTTATTTCAGACAGTGTATGCTTAATTTCTGACTGGTCCTTTTTCATTTTTTTGGCATTCTTATTAAGGTCCTTGAAGGTCTCACTAAGCTCCTCAGAGGTCTCATCAAGTTTCTCGGCGGTTTTTAGAAGATTCTTGAGTAACCTTATAAATGTGGTTTTGAACTCTATGTCGTCCAGTAGTTTGCTTTCCTCCATTTCTTTCATTCGTGACATGTTTCTTTGTCTCTGCATTTTGCTGCTTCCCTGTGTTGATGGAGTGGTTTTCTGTGGTAGGTGACCAGTGGTTCAGCCTATCACCTGAGGTGGACACTCTTGGTGCAGCCCTTTGTGGGCTGAGTGCAAAGTCTTGGTATAGTTAAGCCTTGATTGCTGTTGGTACCCTGGGAGGAATTGACCTCCAGGCCAGTTGGCTGTGAGGACCCGCTGTGTCTATAATGGAAGAACTGCTGCACTGGAGACACGCTTATGGTGCAGGACTTGCTTCAGTGGGGCTTTGGTGCTCACTGAGTCTGCCTCTTGAATGTGTCACTTATGGATGTGAGGAGTTGAAATCTGGTGTCTCACACTGACCACTAGGTACACTGGCTTCTGGATCTCCAATGGGGTGCAGGTCAGCTACTGTCTGAGGCCACCCAGCAGGAGCTACAGCGAGAACTACAGTTTTCTCCTCTTTGCTTGGGGTTTGGAGGTTTTGGAGCTGTCTGACCAGAGCTGCAGTTTGTTAGGTTCAGCTGCGATAGGGCAGGCCATTTATATGCTAAAGCCGCTGCATGGAGCCTGGGTGGGTTTGTAGATTGTGTGGGGCGGGGTCTCAGGGAGTCACTAGGCTAGGGCGTGGCAAACAGCGATGGCTGCCAGTCAGCTGTCTCTGCGTCTCCGCGTTTCCAAGTCCCCGCGCCCCGTGCCCCAGTGCAGTAAACAATGATTGCTATGTGCACCTCTGCAAGAAAGCCACCCTCACTTTCCGACCCGATGGCAGACAGTCCAGCTTCTCCCCGTAGGAGTTTGGGTCCCCCGCGTCTCCCCAGAAACGAGTTCAGAGTAATTGGGAGTTTGTCTCCCTTTGGGTTGAAAAAAGCAGCGCTCCCAGTTGCCCGCCGCCAGCCCGATTCACACACCTCCGTACCTCAGCTTTTCAGCACTTGTGCACGTCTCAATGCTCTTTTCTCTTTCCTTCTAGTTGTAGAACTTCCACTCAGCCAGCTTTCCCGTGGTTCTGGGTGATAGATATTTTGTTGTAGTTTTGAAATAGTTGTGCAAAGCAACAGTTTAGGTGTTTTCCTACGCCACCATCTTGGTTCGCCCCGGGAAGTGCACCTTGAAGTCCCCTGTCAAGCCCCGCCAGGTGGGGGGCGCGGCCTGAGGTCCCCTGTCAAGCCCCACAGGGGCGGGGGGCACATAGCCTCAGGTCCCTGCTGATTGCTTGTTAAGGGTCCTTATGGGAACTTGGCCTCAGCTGTGGGTGCAGCCATCTTTGTGATGGAGTGATGGTCAATTTGTATATTCCCTATATTATATAGGATAGCTTTATTTTAAGAACTAGATGAAATCTAACATTTGGGAGAATATAAATTTGTCACTCTTAGCTGGTAAGAACTTAGGAACTTCGGACACTTGGTGAATTTTGTATGCTTGGGCAACTCTTAAAAGATACTTTTATGTGGAGACAGTAAGTCCTAGGTGACACAGCCATTGTTCATCCTCTAATTGACAGTTTAGTTCACATGCCTAAGTATCAGCACACTCAGCAGATGCAGAATTTGTTGTCAGAGATAACTGTACCTGTACAACCTCAATAGCCGTTTCTTTACTAACGCCAGGATTGACTTTTTACACCAAGAGGAGCTTGCTCTTTGCACCTTACGGTATGAGTTAGGCCTGTGGTCGGCAAACTGCGGCTCGCAAGCCACATGCGGCTCTTTGGCCTCTTGAGTGTGGCTCTTCCACAAAATACCACGGCCTGGGTGAGCCTATTTTGAAGAAGTGGTGTTAGAAGAAGTTTAAGTTTAAAAAATTTGGCTCTCAAAAGAAATTTCAATCATTGTACTGTTGATATTTGGCTCTGTTGACTAATGAGTTTGCCGACCACTGAGTTAGGCAATAAATACATGTGGCATAAATGAACCAACACAGTTTTACGACCGAATAAATGTTACTTGTTAGTGAGCTGTGCCCGTCAAAATGTCCAATGAATATCAGAGACATTTGAGTTACAATTTTGCCACTAAAGGCACTTTTATTAATTTATCATTTTTTAAAAATATATTTTATTGATTTTTTTAGAGACGAAGGGAGAGGGATAGAGAGTTAGAAACATCGATGAGAGAGAAACATCAATTAGCTGCCTCCTGCACACCTCCCACTGGGGATGTGCCCTTGACCGGTATTGAACCTGGGACCCTTTAGTCCGCAGGCCGCCGCTCTATCCACTGAGCCACACCGGTCAGGGCTCTTCATCATTTTATTGAGAGTCAGCGTCTCAGTAAAATGCCAGCACCCAAATCCCTTGGGCGTGCTGTGGGAGGGGCGGCGTGCGTGGACTCCTGTGTAGTGAGGCGTTTCCTAGTGTGTTTGTTGTGCCCGTTATTTTGTTGACCTTCACAGCGGGAATCTGGAGGGTCTATACGGGGGAATGGTGAGCACCCCTGAGCGTTAACTCTTGTTCGTTCTGTTTCAGCAGAACCTGTATTTTTGTTTTGGCTTTTTTATCAGGTTAGATATGAAGGAACTATGTTTAGATTCTCTGTACCGCCGTTTCCAGAGAAGCGGAGAGAGAACGTACAGTACCCTCCCTTACTGCTGTTATTGATTCTGAAAGCTCATCTGTGCTCCGCTGTTCCTGTGTCCCATGCTCTGGTGTGGTGTCATGAGGAAAACCTGTTGGTGGACGTAGTGGATGTGGGTGGCTGACTTGTTGGACATTGTTCTGTGGATGCAGTTTCATTTAAAGATGTCCCAAATGGGACTCCCAGTGTGAGAGAGGGTGAATGATTCAGTGATTTTGACCCATTTTAGAATTTCTGAAAGATATTAATCAGCACACTCTAAAAATAAACTAGAATCTTGTTATAACTTGTTCGCTGTAGAGCAGGAGTCTATAAAAATAAGTTTTGACACTAAAGCTAATGACTTAATATAAAACAAGAAAACTATTGTCTTACCCTGAAATAAAGTTTTCCCTTTGCCATATAGTATTTTATTCCTCTTTATCTCTCTGAACTTGTACTTGTTAAAAGTGTGAATATTTGGTTGGTAACCTTTTGCAAGTAGTGGTGGCCATTAGTTTGAAGGGCTACGTCAGTGTTTAGTCAAGAAGTATTCGTATTGCCCGGCTGGCATGTCTCAGTGGTTGAGTATCAACCTATGAACCAGGAGGTCATGGTTCCATTCCTGGTCAGAGCACACGCCCAGGTTGCAGGCTCCATCCCCAGCGTAGGGCGAGCAGGAGGCGCTGATCAGTGGTTTTCTCTCATCATTGAGGTTTCTGTCTCTCTCCCTTCCTCTCTGAAATCAATAAAAATAGGTATTTTTTTTAAAAAAAGAAGTTGTCGTATTAGCTAAACTTGGACAGGAACCATTGGCAGTACTGAAATGGTTAGCTCTTAGGACGCCTGGTCTGACATGAAGTTTCGTTGTTTGGTCCACAGATACGTTAAGATTTAAATGAGTTTGCCCGTCCCTTGGCTCCCAACACTGAATGGAACACCAGGCCTTAACTCGGCGTAGAAGCTAACTTCGCCGGGGGCGTGCCTGGGGCGGGCACACTGTGTTCTGTTGTCCAGTCTTACTTCTGGGCTTCTGGGTCTGTTGAGGAATTTGCTAGCTGACAGAGTGTTCAGAAGAGAGCAAGCAAAACGCAAACTCTCCTGTGGGGCCGAAGCACTGAGCTGACATACAGAATAAAGTATGGAGTAATTTAGGGGTAATGTTTTCTGTTAGAGCCCTAGCCGGTGTGGCTCAGTGGATAAAGCGTTGGCCTGGGGACTGAATGGCCCCCGGTTCAATACTGGTCAAGGGCATGTACCTCGGTTGCAGGCTCTTCCCCGGCCAGGCCCTGGTCGGGGCTCGTGCAGGGGGCAACCAGTCGATGTGTTTGTCTCACATCAATGTTTCTCTCAGTCTTTTCCTCTCTCTTCCAGTCTCTAAAAATCAATGGGAAAATACCCTCAGGTGAGGATTAACAAAACCAGAAACTTCCTGTTAGAGATGTGAGTGCGTTTTATATTACACCCTGTGCTGTATTCTATTGCACAGTCAGATGAAAAACTCAAATATAATACATGAATTTGGTTTTGATGAATGAAATAAAGCAAATGATTACATTTTCCCACCTGGAAATAGTGTTTAAAAATCATGGGATTAATCTTTAGGACAGTCTTGTGGTGATGTATTTTCCTCGGCAGGAATTGATATTCTGCCGTGGGAGTGGTCTGCTAATGGGGAGAGTGGAGCTCTATTTGGAGGGGAGAGCATTTCCCTTCACTGAGGTTCCCACGGGGGCTTCGAGCATCAGCATCAGTGCAGGTGCTGAGCCCCTAATGGCCATTGTAAAGAGGCGTATTACCTGCTTCGCCTGAACACGTCCTCCCTCCTGCTCTGTCAGTCACGTGTACTCATTGTGGGAAGGCACTTGTACAATTCTGTTAGATCCTTCTCTTCACGTGAGATGTTGAGCATGTTTTATTATTTTGCAGATGGATCACAGGTGGTGGGTCGGCGGAAGCACGTCAGGTGCAGAGTTCGCTGAAGTGTGAAATAGGTAGATGTTCCTGGTCTTGCACGAAGGTCCAGAAAATGCTGAAGTTTGAGTTAGGCAATAGGTCCACTGCGAATCTGTGTGGGAATGCCGTCTCCCCTCTGGCTTTCCCTTCCGACAGTGGGGAACGGGGTAGAGCAGCTCGGAGTTACTGTGATTCTGCCGAAGTTGGTTGTTTCTTAAAGTCCCGTGTGAGAGCTCCTAGGTTACATCAGCTCTTCTTAGGAGGAGAGACTCTTGTTATGTCTTTCACTACTTTTTTATAGTATTCATCTTCATATCCAGCATCAAGCATCATGACTGACACAGTTTGTATCCAGTATGTAAAGGTAAACATCTGTTGAATGAATAAGTCTAAAATGTATTTTTTTAAAACAGCATCGTTTTCCATTCCTTTTTATTGTAGGTGAAGAGTGATTACATGTTAGAGATCGCTGACCAAGTAGACCAGGACATCGCTTTGAAGTTGGGCTGTCTAGAAATACGGTAAGGCGCTCACTGTACATGGACGTTTTTATTTATCAGTGGTTTTTGTTATTTTGGGAAATTACTCAGGTATTTTCCTTTTCTCATAAAGATTATCAATAAAATATCGAATAAAATGTGAGCGACAACTTGAGACGATTCTATTGCATGTCTGATGTGGTTGCCCTGTGGTGTGGGCCTCCACCGGAGTGGGTGAGGCTCTGACTGTGTGCGCGGGCCCTTGAGGGAAGGTGCCGTTCAGAAGCAGGGAACGTATCTGGTCCCTTACAGCTGGAATCGGCGCCTCGTCTTTCCAGAGAGTCAGACCTGCTTCCCCTTAAAGGGAAAGGAGGCTGTCCAGTAGAAGTAGTGTGGGTTGCCCTGGCCGGGTGGCTCCGTTGTTGAGTGTTGTCCTGTGCACTGAAAGGTCGCTGGTTCGGTTCCCAGTCAGGGCACATGCCCAGATTTCGGGTTCAACCTCCAGTCAGGGTGCGTGCGTGTGGGAGGCAACCAATCAATGTTTCTCTCTCCTGCTCTCCCTCTCCCTTTTTCTCTCTAAAAAATTAATAAAAACATTTTGTTAAAAATTTCAAAAAAATAAATAGGTCTGGGTTAATCCATTGTGCTTCATTAGGATGTGGGGACATGCTGCGAATCAGATTCGTTCTGTATTCGAGTTCATCAGAATGTTTGTGGCTGAGCCACAGGTGGTTCAGTCCCTCCCACCCTACAGTTCTTTATCATTGGACAGCGTATGTGTACAAAACCTTATCTCTTTCCCGATTTTAGGCGATCGTACTGGGAGATGCGGGGCAATGCGCTAGAGAAGAAGTCTAACTATGAAGTATTAGAGTAAGTACCACACCTTGGAAACGAGCCGTTAGAAGCAGATGTTCAGAACTAGCTCAAATTGTAGTTTTTGTTAGTTTATCAAAAATACTAGGAACTAATGTAGAACTTTCTAGAGGGTGTCGGGGTGGGGGGCAGTGCTTGATATCTGAGATGGCTGTCCACCCCAAGTTTTGGAGAAGGAGTGTGGGCGGGGCGGGTGGGGGCTGCTGATCGGGCAGCAGGCTGATCCAGGAGGGGAGACCAGCTTCTGCGAAGGCACAGGAACTGGATGAGGTAACGGCTGGGAAGCCGTCCCTTTGTCTTGGATAGAACACCTTGCTCTGAGGAGACAGCTGGGCTGCTCGTAGTATTTTTATTCTAAAAATCATCAGATCCAACTTCAGAGGATGGGAAAAGCATGGTCTGGAAATTAAAATTTTCAGCCTAGGGTCACATCGGTGCTGAGATTTGCAAAGATGAGAAGTTAGAGAAGTAAGTGGAAACCAGGGGCTTCGGGAATGAACGGATACATGCAACCCGGGACGTATGTTACAGAGCCAAGCAGGCATGTATAAAGATGGAGTGAAGCCCGCCGTAAAGAGCAGCCGGGTTTAGAGGAGAGGGCAGGCTTTGGATGTGGGCTCAGCCCCATGCACTGGCGTGATTTCTGTGTGATGCCGCTGACTTCCACGTGTTTTTAAATACTTTATATCCGGTTTCTTTGTTTCCTTACGTAACCCTGAACAGACACCTGCATTTCACTTCCCCCCCTGATCCTTTTGCACATCCCCCGGGTCTCCGCCATTCCTTGCCCTGTCCAGGCTTTATCTCATCTTACCAGCACAGGACTGCCACCTAGTGGCCACGAGCCCTGGGCACTGGGTCCTCACAGGAAAAAGGGAAGCTCCTGCCCATCCGTGTTCTGGGCCCGAGTGCTGGCGGCTCTGGGTAATGGGGTGGGTTTGTAGCCTGAGCTAAAGGAAGTTAGCGGACCCAGCGTCCTCACACCCTCAGCTTCTGTCCTCAGGCAAATCCCTTAACCCCTGGTTTCCTGTGTGAGCCCGAGACGACGAACCTCGACTAACTAACGTGTCCCTTAGTCAACAAGTTCAGCTTAAAAAAGAATCCGCCTTTAGGATTAATTCACAGTTTATTTTTAAAAACTCCCATAGCATGTTCCCTTTTTTTAACCTAACCAGGCCCCTCTGCAAATACAGCATCGCCCCCTTCACATGGACATTGGAAGAAGAGCAGTTTATCTGTACATTGCCGTTCCAAAGAGGCAATATTTAAACTGGGTTTCCAGTAAGTGTTAACAGAACAAAAGGCTTTCTACGTAAACCACATGCATTGATGTCTTGTGCGTATATGTAGATCAGCGGCTGCCAACCTTTCGGACCTCACGGACCACCAGTGGTCCGCAGACCACCGGTTGGCAACCGCTGTTCTCGATGATGACTAGTCCTGCCCCTTGGGTGGCCTTGCTGGTGAGCTGGAATGTTGTTGTGCTTCCTTCCTGGATCGCATCTGCAGGGGTAAATAGGTCACACTCCTGGGCTCTGGCAGTAGTGTCATTCTGTTCATTGACTTGGTGGTGTTACTGTTACAAATCTTTTTCTATTTCAGAAAAGATGTTGGTTTGAAGCGGTTTTTCCCCCGGAGTTTACTGGATTCTGTCAAGGTAATTAGAGTTCTGAATCACAGTCAGATGGCCACCTACTCACACCCCCTGTGATACGCGGTTTCCTCCCTCCTGTGTTAAGTGGTGATGTTGTAGGTACAGCTTTCTGATCCTTACTCTTCAGGAGTGTCAGAAGCTGTCACAGCTGAGGAGACAGGAGACTCGAGGAAGTGAGCACCTGACGGTCAAAGGGAGGAGTGCCCAGTGTCCTCGGTGGACAGGCAGTGGCACGTGGGCACAGTCTAGTGCAGTGGACAGGGCCGGACCAGGGCCAGGAAGGTGTCCACTCAGGTGGGCTGAGGAAGGCCGGGGCTCTGCTGTCTGCTGGTGTGAGAAGTTGCTCTCCAATTCCCAAGCGATGAAATAAAGTGCTTTCTGGAGCACCATTGGGGCGCTTCGTTCCATTCTTAGAGAAAACAGTAATTCTCACGTCTGATTAGCAGGTGACCTTTGCGGGCTTGGCACTTAGTCGAGTTCAGAATGCCCGGCTGAGGAGTCCTCAGCACTCCGCTGTGGGCACCTGCTGCGTGCCAGGTCCTGAGCGTGGGCGCAAGGAGAGGGACCCTGGTGCCTGCATGAAAGTCCCCTCTGATACAGGCCCCGTGGGCAGGGCGACAAGAAGCAGCCCGTGCTCGTGGCAGCAGCATTTACAGTAGTCAAGGCAGGGAGCAACCTCCGTGTCCACCGATGGGTAAATGGATCAAGACGATGCACACACATGGAACAGTACTCAGCCCTACAAAGAAGCAGATCCTGCCCTCGCCATTTTGGCTCAGTGGATAGAGCGTCGGCCTGTGGACTGAAGGGTCCCAGGTTCGATTCCGGTCAAGGGCACATGCCTGGGTTGCGGGTTCGATTCCCAGTGGGGGGTGTGCAGGAGGCAGCCCATCATTGATTTTCTCTCATCATTGATGTTGCTATCTCTCCCTCTTCCTTCCTCTCTGAAATCAATAAAAATATATTTTTTAAAAAAAGAAGCAGCAGATCCTGCCATGTGACAGCATGGCTGTTCCTGGAGGGGCATGTGATGGGTGAAATAAGTTAGAGACAAATACCATATGATTTCACTTCTGTGTGGAATCTAAAATCCAAATCCAAAACAAAATAGACCCAAACTCATAGATACAGAGAACAGATGGGTGGATGCCAGAGGTGCGGGACGGTGGGTGAAATGGGTAAAGGGAGTCAAAAGGTACAGACTTCCAGTTACAAATAAACGTCACGGGGACGTGACGCACAGCAGGTGATGGTAGCTGATGACACTGTCTTGCATATTTGAACGTTGCAAAGAGTAGCTTTTAAAAGTTCTCTTCACAAGAAAAAAACTTGCAACTCTGTGAGGTGATGGGTATAACCAGACATGGGGCCGTCATTCTGCGATATATACAAATATGGAGTCATTGTGTGGCCTGCCTAAAACTAACACAAAGTATGTCCGTTATATCTCATTTTTAAAAAAGCACACTTTGCATGCACTGTTAACACATCTATATTTAGCAGCCTATTATTTCTTTCTTGGAAATTTTCTCTAGCATTACATCATAACCTCCTCATCTGGAAGCCCTAGGCATCCATTGTTGCAAGCAGCGTCTGATAAATATTTGGTTGACTGATAGGAAATTATTTTTGTGTTGTAATTTCTGATGCTCTGACCTAATAATACTGCTTCATTATTATTATTGTTATTATTTTAGTCCTCACCTGAGGATATTTTTCCATTAATTTTTAAAGAGAGTGGAAGGGAGAGGGGAGAGACCCAGAGAGAGAAACATCGATGTGAGAGAGACCCATCGATTGGCTGCCTCCCACAGGAGCCCCAGCCAGAGCCAGGGATGGAGTCTGAAACTGAGGTGCATGCCCTTTGGCCGGAGTGGAACCTAGGACCCTCCAGTCCACAGGCCAGCACTTTATCCACTGACCAGACCAGCTACGGCAGTGCTGCTTCGTTTTGAGGAAGTGTCACGTTCTCAGCAGCTTTCTCTATGTGAATCCGTTGGAAATTGAATAGCATGCGGGGATAGGGGGGAGGCCTTGTTTCCCACACGAATGAAGGGCATGTTTCTCTCCTTCCTCATGCATGGATGCCGGTGAGCGGTGTGCTCCCACATGTCCGTGTGTGTGTCCCACCCCATGCACCGTGTGCTCCCACGTGTCCGTGTGTGTGTCCCACCCCATGCACCGTGTGCTCCCACGTGTCCGTGTGTGAGTCCCACCCCATGCACCGTGTGCTCCCACGTGTCCGTGTGTGTGTCCCACCCCATGCACCGTGTGCTCCCACGTGTCTGTGTGTGAGTCCCACCCCATGCACCGTGTGCTCCCACGTGTCCGTGTGTGTGTCTCACCCCATGCACCGTGTGCTCCCACGTGTCCGTGTGTGTGTCTCACCCCATGCACCGTGTGCTCCCACGTGTCCGTGTGTGTGTTCCACCCCATGCACAGTGTGCTCCCATGTGTCTGTGTGTCTGAGTCCCACCCCATGCACAGTGTGCTCCCACGTGTCCGTGTGTGTGTTCCACCCCGTGCACAGTGTGCTCCCACGTGTCTGTGTGTGTGTCTCACCCCATGCACCGTGTGCTCCCACGTGTCCGTGTGTGTGTCTCACCCCATGCACAGTGTGCTCCCATGTGTCCGTGTGTGAGTCCCACCCCATGCACCGTGTGCTCCCACGTGTCTGTGTCTGAGTCCCACCCCATGCACAGTGTGCTCCCACGTGTCTGTGTCTGAGTCCCACCCCATGCACAGTGTGCTCCCACGTGTCTGTGTGTCTGAGTCCCACCCCATGCACAGTGTGCTCCCACGTGTCCGTGTGTGAGTCCCACCCCATGCACAGTGTGCTCCCACGTGTCTGTGTCTGAGTCCCACCCCATGCACAGTGTGCTCCCACGTGTCTGTGTCTGAGTCCCACCCCATGCACAGTGTGCTCCCACGTGTCTGTGTCTGAGTCCCACCCCATGCACAGTGTGCTCCCATGTGTCCGTGTCTGAGTCCCACCCCATGCACCGTGTGCTCCCATGTGTCCGTGTGTGAGTCCCACCCGTGTACAGTGTGCTCCCACGTGTCTGTGTCTGAGTCCCACCCCGTGCTCTCCTTTTCAAAGCACCTGTGTGTGCACAGTTTTCTCATATTTCTCCATGGAATTCCGTGATGGGATTTTAATGTCGGTCACCATCACACAGCCGTTCTGAGGGCTGGGGAGAGAGCTGGGGAGACAGTCCCAGCAGCGTGCGTTCCTACAGACAGCCCTGCAGAGCCTCTGTGCCAAGCCTGCCGTTCTGTGACCATCCTCAGCACGCATGCCCTGGACTCCCCAGGCTGGGTCAGGAGTGGTTTTCTAAGGTTTCTGCTGGGAGATGCCAAATCCTTCAGAAAGGCTGCACCGACTGCCCCCTAGCAATGGACATGTGAGTGCCGCGGCTCCTCACCTGTGCCAGGTCCCTGTCACGGGCAGGGGCATGTGTTTAATGCCTCACTCTTCACATGTTCTAATGAGCCAACATTACCTTACACATTTCTGTCTAAGATACAAAGCTCAGAGCTACCGAACTGTACACTGGAAAGTGGTGAAGGTGGTATTTCTGTGTATTTGTATTTCATTATAGCTAGCTATTCAAAAAGAAACACAGCTCCGACGAGCATGACATTTGCAAAGCTGTGACGTAGGTGCACTGAGTGGTACGGAAGACCTCTTCCTCGAAGTCAGCGGGTATTGCCCGGCTCTTGACTCACGCTCGACTCTGCAGAGGTTTTTGTGATTGTGTCGTGCAGGCCAAAACACTAAGGAAACTGATCCAGCAGACATTTAGACAGTTCGCCAACCTCAACCGAGAGGAGAGTATCCTGAAGTTCTTCGAGATCCTCTCCCCCGTGTACAGATTCGACAAGGAGTGCTTCAAGTGCGCGCTCGGGGTAAGTGCGGCCTGCTGGCTTTTCTTACCTAGGTCTATCTAGATTTCTGATGGACATGGAATTTGTCACATTTTAAACATCATCAGAATGTGGGGGAAATGCCCCCAAAATGAATCAGTGTGAGTACAATCGCCTTTCTTGGTAGCATGCCTGTGTTCTGTTACCAGGGGTGGGCAAACTTTTTGACTCGAGGGCCACAATGGGTTCTTAAACTGGACCGGAGGGCCGGAACAAAAGCATGGATGGAGTGTTTGTGTGAACTAATATAAATTCAAAGTAAAGGAGCGGAGGGGAGAGCAAGAGAACCGGATAGAACAGCCGGATCCGGCCCGCGGGCCGTAGTTTGCCCACGGCTGCCTTAGACTCTTTCTTCCAGCCGCACAGTCTGTTGATACCTGTTCAGACTGTCTTCCCCAGCAACCTTGAGCTTCACGCCCACTGGAAGGAGCGCAGTCTCTGGCTAGGCTAGGGAGATGCGGGTCGATGAGGTTATAAATACTTCATGTTATTCGGTTAGACAGATGAATGGCTAGCTAAGCCAGCCTCCCATTGGTCCTTTAATGTGCCCCGGGCCCTTTATCTAAAATAGTTCTTTTCCTTCCGGTACCTCTGCCTTCACCTGTCTCACCTTCAAAAGTCAAGCTGGATCATTTCGGTGGAGCTGGCGATCGGCCCCGAGGAAGGCATCAGCTACCTCACAGACAAGGGCTGCAATGTAAGTCTCTCCGGGGCGTCCCAGCCACCGCTGCACACGCCCCCCACGTGGGGTTCCTGCCCTGAAGACGGGGTGACGTGGGGAGTGGGCTGGCTGCAGGCCGAGGGCTGAGCTAAGGAATGGGCATTCGCTGGGTCTGTGGCACTGGAACACTTGTAGGCTGAGCGAGGGAGAAGCCAGTGAAGGGCGGTGAGAGCGCCAGGGCGGTGCAGGAACCCCACGGGCGCCAGTCCCCTAGGCCCAGAGGAGAGTGAGCCTTGGGGCTGTGCTGCCCAGACGCCAGGGCAGGGGCATGGAGGGCACCCAGGGGCATCTGAAGACTCCTGTGCCTGAAAGCAAAGCTGTAAAGACGATTTGCGGGGGAGGAAGCTGAGTTTGAGTCCTTGGTGATCCAGAATTCCAGCTCCGCCCCAGGGGTGTAACCCATGCTTTGGGGGGCACTTGGCAGGAGAAGCCGATAGCTTGTGATGTGCTAAGAGCAAGAGGCCTCAGCCAGGCTGATGGCTTGGGATGACGGCGTAGGACTTGACTGCATGCAGAGGAGTCCCTTTGATGAAACGCTGAGGGCCACACCGAGAGGCAGCCTTAGCCTCCTAAGAAGTCAATTCTGGGGGAAACGGAGCACAGGCCCTGGGCCTGTCTGCATGGGCAGGTCCTTGGGCACCTCCTCCTCCTGAGCTCCGTTCCACCCCGGAACTGGAGGTCTCGGACTCATGCAGGCTCAGGATGTGCGGGAGTGGGTGGGCCCAGCCCCGCCCTGTGGGAAGGGGAGCGGAACATCCGCTCCATCCAGGCATTTCTCACGGTTCCATCCCCGTCTCTCCCCGGGTGGTGAGGAGCCAAGTCAAGGACTCCCTTCTCCTTCCTGTTTGTCTCCTTGTCTGGTACGTGCGGGCTCGTGGCCAGCTCCCGGGGCAGTGCCCCTCCTTGGCCATCAGGGGCACAGAGAGCAGGCACATCGAGGCCCCGCAGTGAGCACACGGTTCCAGCGGCTCCACCACTGCTCAGAAAGAGACGCCCTGGTGCTGTTGGGACCGTCCCTTCCCCCAGACACCCAGGGCCGGGGCGGGCGTCCTCAGGAGAGCGGGACGGGGCACCGAGAGCCTCCTGGGATGTGCGGAGCCCGTCTTCGATCTGTGGTCCACAGTGTGTGCCTTTCTTCCCGAAGCCCACACATCTGGCCGACTTCCATCAAGTGCAGACCATCCAGTACTCCAACAGCGAAGACAAGGACCGGAAGGGGACGCTCCAGCTCAAGATCGCGGGCGCGCCCGAGGTACGGACGCTCACGGCGTCGCGGGGAGACAGAGGCAGGGGGGCATTTTAGAAGCCATGGTGTTTTTAGGGTGAGATGTCCATGGGTCCGCAGCACTGTTACATTACAAATAATCGTGATTAAATGTCCCAAGAGTAGAACAGGACACAGAGATTTAAAAATCAATTGAGAGCATCGTTGTGAAGATGATTGAAGATGAATGCGAATTACCAAGGCAATCAACTTCTTAAAGTCGTATAAAAACACATGGGTTCTGTGAACTGTTGTTTCCCAGACCACGGTGTCTGGCCCCAGAGCCTGGGTGCTCCGTCAGCAAGCCATGAGGGCACCAGAGGCAGCTGTGGCGCCGAGTGAGCACCTGGCAGGTGCTGCCTAAGGCAGCCTTTCTGAAGATGGACGGGAGCAGCCGTGCTGAGTCTGGCCAGCGCGGCACACTGTGTGCGTGTGTGGAAGCGTGCTAGGCGCCCCCCCCCCCCGCTCCCCTGTGGTGTGCGGTGCACGCCAGGCCCCGGGCGCGCTCACCTGCAGCGCTTCTCACCTGTCCTCGGGCCTCGCCGCCTTGGGGGGGCGTTTCTGAGGCTCTGGGAAATGCATTCGATTCTTCGTGTTCAACGACACGGTCACATTGAAACCTTGTCGCACATGGAAATTTCCTGCAAATAGCTCAGGAATGTTCTTGTGAGGCACGGTCATTTTCACACTGGCTCTTTGCTTTCCCCCAAGTAACAAGGAACAATGCAGGTGAGGCAGGTTGTTCATTTACGAGGGGATTGTAAATACTACATGAGGTAGCACACGCCTGTTTTTGAAAGTCACGTACAGCTGTGATTGTTGCCTGGATGGCACTCGGTGGCAGGTTGTTAGGAAGGTTATCGAAGTGCATGTTTTCTGTTGGAAAGAGGGATGTCTAAGCTCTTAAGCAAAACATGGCTGTACCTGGTTAAGAATAATGATATTTTACTAATTTCCTTTCACTTAGAAAAGCTACGAAGGATGGTTGATAAAAACGTACTCCACGTTGGTGTCGTTTCTAAAATAAGCCCTACTTTAGCCCCCGGTTATCTGCGTGCTCCCTTTAATGAGAGTGTGCCAGAGGGACCAGGCGCTCTGAAGGGAGGTACTTTTCACCTCCTTGTGTTCTAGAAAGTGAGTCTCCGTGTGAGTGAGGCTTCTGTTTTCGTCTGCGTGTGCCTTCTGTCACAGTCTAGGAATAGCGTCTTAAATATCAAATTTCCTTTTTCCCTCAAACCTTATGACAAGCCTTGTTTCACTCCCACTCCTGTCTCCACGGCATCTAGAGGTCTGATGTCACGCGCAGCTGTCCCTCTGGTTGTGGGGAGAACAATAGCGGCTCTTTCTCGGTCTGTTCCCCTTTTAGCCGCTGACAGTGACAGCACCGTCCCTGACCATTGCCGAGAACATGGCCGACTTGATCGATGGGTACTGCCGGCTGGTGAACGGAGCCTCCCAGTCCTTCATCATCCGACCCCAGAAAGGTGAGCTTCTGTGTCCGTTGGCGCGTTCCCACCGAGTTGGGAGACGAGCTACCCCGCAGCCTGGAGCCCTTTCGATGACTCTGAGTGAACGCGGACGAGTGGCTGAGCCCGTCAGTCTGCTTCGTGGTTTTCCTGGGGACGTGGCCCAGCCCCCGCCCAAGCGCTGGGTGTGACCTGAGCTTAAAGGAGGCTGGTGTGTGGTGAGCGGTGCACTCGGAGTGTTCTCTAGGAAACCTGGTATTTTAAATAAACTTTGGGGGTAATGTTCTGGGTTGGTTTTGTTTTCAGTTTCTCTGCTAACTCATGTAAATAAATCATGAGGTAAAAGCAGCGATTAGGATGAACGATCGCCCTAGCGGGGGCTGTATTGCTTCAGAAATGGTGTGTGGGTTTTGCAAAGCAGTAGGAAGGGGTGTGTCAGAGGCTTGGGCTTCTGAACGTCAAAGAAAGCTTCCCAGCGGGACAGCCGCGTGGGGAGTGCAGCGGGGAACGGCTTTGGGAGTGAGTCGCGTGGCTCCAGCCCGAGCCTCTGCTGCCTCCGCGGCCTCCTCTCCGCCTCGGCGCTCATCCCTGAGCACGGAGTGGGCCTGTCTCCTGTGGGCTGGGCAGGGTCAGCGCTCCCGGGTGCACGGAGGCCTGGGCCTGCGCCTGCGCACGCGTGTTCCCGCGTCAGCTCTTGTGTTCCCATGCTGCCGTGGCTGCCGTGGGATCGGGACGCACTCTGGGACCCTGACTTGGAGATTGCTCATCTGTGGGAGACACGGGACACCGACTTTAGAGCCTGGTAGGTGGCTCCACAGTCGTCCCCACAGAGCAGCCAGCTGTGTGGCAGGCGGACACAGGATCCCTCCGGCGTGCACCTGGTGGCGAGGGTGGCTCCAGAGGAGAGTCCGCAAGGGCTGGGCGGGGTGTGCCCACGTGAGCAGGCTGGGTTTATCTGGGGAGTATGGAAAAGCAGGAGGAGCCCTAGCCGGTGTGGCTCAGTGGGTAGAGCGCCGGCCTGCAGACTGAAGGGGCCCGGGTTCGATTCCGGTCAAAGGCACATGCCCAGGTTGTGGGCTTGATTCCCAGTAGTGGGGTGCAGGAGGCAGCCAATCAGTGATTCTCTCTCATCATTGGTGCTTCTCTCTCTCCCTCTTCCTCCCTCTCTGAAATCAATGAAAATATGTTAAAAACCAAACCAAACACGGAGAGCACGAGGAGAACAGAGCCCTGGGCCAGGGATGGGAGGAGCAGTGTGTGTGCACGCGTGTGGAGCACAGGCATCATTTGGAACCTTTGTTGCTGCTAATAAGCTCATTTATCAAAATGTGAAACTGTACCATGTCCAGGCCTTTGGTATGGAGTGTCCCCTGGGACCATACGGCACCTGGTCTTTGAGAGCCTCCTGGGAAGACGCCTTTCATCCTTTTGTCACTTTCACACTTGAACTTCCCTTAAAGGCTATTGCTGAGACACTGGAATGGGACTCACCCTTCTCAGCCCTGAGTGCTACGCTGATCTTCCGAAAGGAATAGGCGGAACCTCACCATGTCTTTCCTTTTTCCCCAGAAGGCGAACGGGCTTTGCCATCAATACCAAAGTAAGTGCTGCTGTGTGCGCGTCGTGACTCACTGGCTAGAAACTGGAAATCACTGCCTCATTACCACCTGCCTGGCAGCCAGGCCGCCACCCTTCTGAATGGGGCCTAGCAAGCATTTGCAGATGGAGATCGAGCCCGTTGTGATCACGTGATGTGTGAGGGTCTGATACGAAGCTGCTTCCCGCTCAGTAGGGAGCTCAGGGACAGGCAGAGTGGCGAGCCGGGGGCCGGGGAGACGGGCAGTCACCGCTGGTCCTGAGGAACCTGGAGAGAGGGACCATGCTGGCTATTTGACAAGTGAGAGCATGAAAAATTAGGAAGTAACTTAAGTTCATTTTTTTTGCTTGATTATGTCATTGATTTCGTAGTCAGGGTGTCGATGTATAAAAATTTAAAATTGATAGTAATGCCTGAAGAACTTAACGACTCTCTCTCAGCCAGTGTGCTGGGAACTGGGACCAAGTGACAGCTGAGGCTGGGGTACAGGGCGGGCTGGGCGGGCGGCCAGCGTCCCGGGCCTGCGGAGGAGCACCCCTGGAGCCCGGGGCGAGGGGCACCCAGCACCCCTGCTCTGCCCCCACTGTTCTCCTCCCACCACCGCCGCCCGCGGCTCCTCCCGTTTTCAGCTCTTGTTCTCCTGTCTGGGCTGCCCCCGTGGACCTCTGTGCCAGAGTCCCCGAGACCACCTCAGGGTTCACGATTCTCCGGAAAGGACTCAGCACATGGTCACAGCTGTGCACTGTCACAGCAAAAGGGCACCAAGCCCAACCAGCATGGAGGGGGCACAGGGGTGACATGCAGAGGACACCAGGACAGGCTCCCAAGAGCGCTCTCCCAGCACACTCAGCGGGACAGCCCCTGTTCCTCCAGCAACAAGTGAGAACATGTGGAGGGTTGTCGACCCAGGAAGCTGGTTAGAGCCCAGTGCCCGTGGTTTTCAGGGGCTCCTGGGCATAGACACACTCTCTGCCCGGGATGGACTAAAACCCAGACTCCCTGAAGGAAAGCAGGACTTCAGCAGGACCTGTGCTGTTGGTGCGTGTGGGCACAGCGCTCTTCTCCCTGCCAGGGAGAGGCTGGAGCCCTCCTGAAACCCAAGTCCCCAGCACCAGCCACAGCCCCTCAGAGGACAGCAGCCCAGCCTGTGGGTTAACTTTTTTCTGCTCACCTACAACCCACCTGTGTCCAGCTTGGCCCGTTGTCCTATCCGTTGTCGGCACTCCGGCAGGAGGGCGCTTCCTCGTTCAAGCCCTTGCCTGACCGTGGCTCTGAGGATAAATGCCAGAGCCTAAGCCCGCTGGGTCCCGTGTGACCACTCCCCTGCCGCTCACCGGCCTTGTGCCGCCACCCCCCACACTCCGCTGCTCAGCCGCACTGAACTTGGAGTTGCTGGAGTGCCACCCTCTCGCTCCTGCCAGGCCTCTGCGAAGGCTCTGCCTCCAGCCCCCTCGTCGCAGCCAGGCCTGTTCACCACTCAGATCTCACCCACCCCGCTGCCTCTGGACCCTCCCAGGAGCCCTGTCCTGGAAGCGGCCCTGTGTGCTTCCCATAACACACCGACTTCACCGTGGTCCTTAGACTTCGCAAATCGTCTCTCTGCTCGTCCACACCCCGTGACTCTGGGGAAGGCCAGGGTCATGTGTCCTCGCCCTGGGCGCTGCCTGGCACACAGTGGGCACAGTCTGTGTGTGGGTGAATGGAGGGGTTGGGGGCAGCTTTCTCTTAGCTTTTAGGCAGGGTGCTTCACAAACTCGGTGATGTCTAATGAACATTTATTAGTGTCCCACATCGGGCCAGGAGCTGCAGCTCAGCGTATCTCCAGTTGTGGGAAGTCTTTAAGGATGACTTTGAGGATTAAAACACACAGGACGCAGAAGTGTAGACATCAATGTGCGTGGAGAAGGTGCTAGGTTAGAACTGGTCACAGAGACCGGAGAACCTGAATAGATAAAGCAAAGGTTAAGTCTTAGAGCACAGCCCCCATTGTTGCCGTTGGCCAGGAAGGGTAAGAAGGTGACTTTCAACAACAGACAGGCAGGCCCTGGGGAAGGGGACCCGGGCCTGAGCAGCAGGGGACGGAAGAAGGCGAGGCAGCCTCTGCCCACGCACCCCGACATCCAGGCAGGGGCTCCCGGCGGAGGCAGCTGCAGTGCAGAGGCGCGGGGTTCGTGGGAAAACAGCTTTGTCCAGCCGTGGGCAAACTACGGCCTGTGGGCCGGATCCGGCCTGTTCGGCTGTTCTATCCGGCCCGCGGAGCCGAAAGAGCGGAGGGTTCTCTTGCTCTCCCCTCCGCTCCTTTACTTTGAATTTATATTAGTTCACACAAACACTCCATCCATGCTTTTGTTCCGGCCCTCCGGTCCAGTTTAAGAACCCATTGTGGCCCTCGAGTCAAAAAGTTTGCCCACCCCTGGAGACTTTTCTTACTTAAAGGCACCGTCTTAGGTAGAGAATGCCATAAATGGAGCTCAACTCTATGGCTTTGTGCTGAAACCATTCCTTACCCAGGTTTACAGTTTCACAGGGACTGTTTCTAGTTCTCAGAATCGACGTGCTATTTAAGTTCCAGTTTTTCCTAGTTGCCATTGCGTGTACTGGGCAGAGTTTTATTCGGGACTTCCATAGCCAAAGCCTCCGTGTCTGGGAAAAGTTTCTTACAAAAAGATCGAAGTGACTTTGACTTCTGAAGACTGTAGGGTTCCTTTATTCTGTGTTTTCAAACATTTTTAACTGAGCTCTGCTTTCGTTTTTTAAATGTCACTAAAACCTGTGGCCAGCATTTTACTTTATGTGGATAAATATGTAAAACACGAATGTTGCGCCATCTCCTGACACCAGTAGCCAGGCACGTAAGCTCACTCTTCCAGCCTGTGAGTGGCGCTGTCTGCTCACAGCCACCTGCTCGTGCCTGTGCTCTGGGCGCAGGGTTCAGACTGTTCTAGAGAGCAAGTCCACTTCCAGGCCACAGAGCCTGCGGTGTCCGCCCAATTCCCGACCTTCACAAGGTTAAGGCCGCTGGGGAGGTAAGGGTTTGGGTGGTAGAATCCAATTTTTCAAAAGTCCGTCCTCTGAAACGGGAGTCCCCGCGGGAAATGGCCTGGTCCTCCTGATGGCCGCAGGGTGGTTTGAAAGCGTGGTGGCCGCTCGGTCCTGGGCACGGCGCTCACAGCGGTCCCCTCTCTCTTGCAGGCTGGCCAACAGTGAGAAGCAGGGCGTGCGGACACATGCCGTCTCCGTGTCAGGTAAGGGGCTCGGCCTGGAAGCCCAGAGAGCCAGCTGCGCAGGCTCCGCTCCCAGCAGTGCAGGAGGCAGCAGGTTCTGCTCCTCCCGTTACGACCGCTCCTTCGGAGCAGCCCATGAGTAAGACATTCTGACTGCCCAGCTTCATCACTTTACCTCGTTAAATGGGTGTGAGTATGGCTCATCGTTTCTTTTGTAGATGAGATGTACATGTATAATTCCAGATTATTCACGATTATATAGAATTCCAAGTTATTCTTCAGTTTTACTGTCATGTTAATCATACCTACTGTGAACATTTTTACTTTTTGAATTGCCATTATAATTTATCTTTGCAGTTCAGCAGACTTCAACAGAATATACTTTGTATATCATTGTTTCTGGAAGTTCAGAATATGTGAAACATTTTTAGATGGTTTTTGTCTTTCACAATTAACATAAAATGGTGTTTGAATATTACTGTTAGAACTATAGTTAAGATGATGGATAAGCACTGTCTTAACTATTTGTTGGCGTGATGAGTGTGGTGTACTTCCCTTGGTATGTTTTCAAAACATATGTGTCCTTTTCCCCATTGAAAATGTGAAAACAGGAAGGGGGGGGGGACAGCATCTTGGATGGACCCAAGTTTGCTCCCTTACAATACACATTATATATGTACACACACACACACAGAGGTCTACACATGTATCTGCACACAGGTAACCTGTTCTCAGATATATGTCACATTCCTAACGTGTGTAACAGCTTCCTAGCAGCTCTGGTGTCTGACAGTCTGACTTGGAGAAGCCTAGTTCCTGTTAGTTTAATTTGTCCTGACCCATCTTTCCTGAAATTCAGTTTTGTGCTTCTGCCTCGTTGATGACTTGGCTCTTTTTGTTCCCAGCACACACATGATCGCTCCTTCTCTTACTGTGCACAGACATCCTCTAGGCCAGCGGTCGGCAAACTCCTTAGTAACAGAGCGGCAAACCGCGGCTCTGGGCCCCTCTCAGGAGTATTGTGCGGTATTGATACGCTGAGCAAAGATACCCTAGCGATGCGTGTGTGCAACGACGTGTGTCGAGCACCCCCCTCCGAAGTCACTGAGCACTTCCCGCCAGGGTGGAGCGGAGGGTGGAGTGCCTGAGCGGAGCTGTGGCCCAGGCCTGCCGGCTGCAGGGTGGCCAGCAAGTGACAGAGGTTTTTAAATGAATCTGTGCTGGGACTTAGAGGGGTGCATTCAGGTAGCGGGAAAGGAGAAAGGCAGGAACAGTCGGAGCCAAGTGAGAGTCCCTGGTCTTCCGGATGATCCTGGGAGCCGCGTTGTTCTGGACGCTTTCTAGGAGGGTTGAGGCAAGGCCCTTGGTGGGTCTGGCTCCCGATGGTCCCTGGTGGGGAATAGAGCTATCTCCTGACATCCGGAGACGGCCGGCAGGCCCTCACTCGTATTTCATTGCGAAGGAAAAACAATTCTTAGGTCCTTAGTAGGACAGCTACAGTCGGTGCTCAGTGTGTGGGGAGTCTACCTTTGACATCAACTCCAGGTTTCTCCGTAAAAATGAGTGAGATCTTCAGAAAGTCTATGTAGAACAGTGTGCTTCTTCGGGCACATTATTGTGGACCTAGAGTAGGTTTTCAGCCTAATTACCAAGTGCGTTTGTTGTTTCTGTTTTTCTTTATGAAACTTGTGCCTATTACAGAGCACAGGTGGAACTTAGAACCCAGAGGCCAGTGCTTGTAACAAGGGGTCTGTAAGTGTGGGCCCAGCGGGAGGGGAGGCGTGGATCAGGACAGGGCTTCAATAAACTTCAATAACCTTTTAAAAACTGGTCAATAAAATACGAGAAGCCCAAGTGTCATCTTGCGAAATGTATTGCTAATATCAGAAGGCACCGTTATTTATTTTCTTGAAAAAGAAAACTTTAAAGGAGGGCTGGAAACCCTTAAATGCAAATTTTAGAATTTGAACTCAAGGTTTCTCCCCCCTCCCCCCAGGTGTGTAGCATGTTGTGGCTGCATAATAATTGTGGAATTGATTAAAGTCAGCCTGCATGAGTCAAGACAAAAATATATTTGATACTTTTTACAAGCAAGAAACCATCCGAATGTATGGCTATTGCTATGCTTTTGCATGTGTCATTTTAAAACTTTTTCATGGAGAATTTTATACTCAGAGAGGGTGGCCCTGGACGCTCCTCCCGCACTCACACGGTGCAGCCGCTGACCCTGCTCTTCGCAGCGTCCACCCCACACAGGCGTCCCGCAGCTGGTTTAAAGAGCCGAAGGCGAATTTCGCCTATAAATATTTCTAAAACTTAAGGACTCCTTTAAAAAATATCTGCTGCAAGAAAATGCACTAATTCCTTAACGCCGCCTCTCCCGTGGGTGCGCAGACCCCTCTGACCTGACCTCTGCCCGGTCACGCTCAGTCTGCTGGCGGGGGTCGGAGCACGCACTGCTTGAACTGCTGTCTCTCCGGTTTGCCAGGCCGTCAGTCAGGTCTCCTTGCCTTTCCTTTGCTGATGGCAAGTTGTTTGTTGAAGGCATGGTGCCATGCTGTTGTCCCGCACTCCGGTCTGGCTGCTCCATCGCGGTGAGGTCATGCTGGGTGCATTGCTCAGGCCCCTGTGTTCCTGCCTTTCCTCTGAGCTGGGCGTTAGGATCAGAAAAGTTTGATCAGAGTCGGGTTCGATGATTTGGCTTTTTTTACAAGACTGCATCCTGGGTGATCCACATGCCCCCTGGCTGTCTTTCTGCGATGTCCAGAGCCATCGATAGATTTGGTACGTGTGATGCATCCGTTATAAAACTCTGTGAGCACGTCCCGATGGCTTTAGCAGCTACTGACCTCCATTCCACGCCTGTATTCCATGAGGGCCGCAGCGTGAGGACATGCTATTCTGCCCTCTCCCTGTTGGTTATTTAGCTGGGCTATGTCTGAAGACATCTTCCCCTCACCAGCTGCTCCGTCACACTGAGGAATGGTCCCACTGCCACGGCTGTCTGACTCTTCCCTCCGCCCACCAGCTTCTAAAGAAAAGTTGCCTCCCTCCCCAGGTGATGGGGTGCAGCGGGGTTCCTCTTCCTGAGCCTCCTTAGTAAGGAGCGCATGGACTTTAACATGGCTGAGGGCAGGCGTTCCCGTGACCACCCAGGTGGGATGATTTGCCAGAAGGACTGTTTTTTCAGAACTCGGGGCTGAGCTCAAATTAATGAGGTTGGCACTGAACCATCACGTCAGGAAAGGAGTGGGACTGAGAGACCTGTCACTTACGTGACTGAAGGTCAGAGGACACACTCACCACGTGGACTGGCCTGGCACCCCCTGCTGCTGCGAGGAGTGTGCTCCGCTCCCCGTCCTCCTGGCTTGTTGGTGCCCTAACGTGTTGCCATCCGGACCCTGACCTGGGCTCTCCCTGGAACCACACCTGACGTCCTCATCTTTTTTTTTTTTTTAATAATTCTTTATTGTTGAAAGCATTACGTATATTCCCCTCCCCCCCCCCCCCCCCAATGACCCACTCCAGCACGTCCCCGCCCCCTCTCATCTTTCTTGATGGGTACCTGTGGGTTTGCGGTTAAATTTTCATGCCTCTTCTGTCACATGTCACTGCTGCATCTGAAAAGGCTGTGCTGTGGGCCCCTTGTTTGAATTCCCTGTGATATGCCTGCTATTGCCCTGCTCTACTCTACATGTTTCTTCTCTGTTTCTCACTGTGCTGTGAGCTCCTGGAGGCTGGGGTGTGTCTTGTTGATCCACAGGTGCCTCCTCTAGAGATAGTTGACTTTCAGATGAGCTGTGAGTATGTGAACAAGGGAGTGAATGCGTACATGATGCTGGTGGGTAGAGAGCTTTGCAGCCTGTGTATTCAGACATCCTCATCCCCAGTGTGTTTTGTTGAGGTGATTTACATAAGTGTACACAAACGGTCTGTGAGTCTGTCTTTCTGATGATTTGGGGGAAATTGCCCATAAAGCTCTTTCACAAATCAGGGTCTGATGGGCTAGTTTCTGCATCATCTTCTTTGTGGTTGAATGTTAGGTGTTCGCGAGAATCTGAATCATGTGTTGGTCTTTCCTTTCCATCCTGTTTTGTTTCGGTTGTGTTGTTTGTAAAGGTGTCTGTACCTTCACTTGGCTGACTGCAGAGTCTTGAGATTCTCCTTATGTCTTGCTGGAAGTTTCTGTACCTAGTGCTAATCTTTGCTAAAAGAGGAAATTGCATGTTAAAATATTATTTTTTTCCAAGCCCAAGTTAACCATAGTAAGAAATTATGTGTCAGTAGTCAAATAAAGTATTGCAATTTGGTGTTTATTTTGTAGCTATGTCTTAAAAATGTTTCTTTTGTATTGAAATAATGTTTCTGTTTTTCTCTTTCTCTCGCCTCTTTATAAAGGAGTGAGTCACTGCGAGCATAAGGCTAAGAAATCTAGGCGCTTTCTCCCCTTGCTCTTCTGTGCCCACGAACCTCCTACGGGTACTGCACTCCTATCTGCACAGGCCATTTCTAGCACAGCCCCGGCCGGCATCTGCCCAGATGCTTGTCGATGGTCTCGGGCAGAGCGCATCTCTACAGGGTGCCTGCGTATGCGCTGCCCCTGCCCAGCAGCGACTGGGGCGAGTGTTTGTGTAAAGGTCTTTGGGCTGCTCTGTCGATAGCAGACTCTCTGTTTGCCTGTTTGCTGGTGTGTACATGCATGGCAGGGCGAGAAGGAGCTTCCGGTTCCCCGTGGGGGGTGGGTGTGGGAGCGCAGGACCGCTGGCAGCTGCTGTGTTTGCACCGGGGTTCCTGACGGAGCATGCGGCTGGATGCAGGGAGTGGCCATGTGCCGAGATGCTTTCCGGGCTTTGGGCAGCGGTGGAGGGATGCTGGGCAGCAGAGGCTGCCAGGCCCCGTGGAGAGGGTCCAGAGAGCAGGCTCTAGTGAGGGAGCAGGAGCTTCTCCCAGCACCGGCGGATCCAGATGGAAACTGGCCCTGTGAGCCCGCCCCGCGCGGCCTCGTGCTGGGCTCACCCGAAGCGCCGCCAGGGCTGTCCCTGCTTCCCCTTGAGCACACACACCGACGACACCTTGCTTTCATCTTTACCGAGAGGGTCCAAGCTTCCTTCGGGGGGTTGCAGCCATTTTACCGCTTAATTGTGAGAGGCAATCCAATTAATTTTGTCCAGTGTGGTAGAGACGGCCTTGAACCCTACCGCACCGCAGTGTAACGGTACACCGTGTTGACAGCAGTGCCTTAAGTAAACACACTGCCACCGTCTTTCCTGTGTCTTTTGAAGTAGACCTTGGGGGGTAATTTTTTTGTTTTCCTTATGCTTTGATTTACTTGTCATTTTAATAGTGTTTTCCCTCTCTCTCCTTCCTCTCCTCCCTTCTCCACCCCTCCCCCTTTCTTTGCATGCCACCTGGATCTGCAGATGAAGTTAGTGGGGACGGTAATGTTTATTTTACATTCATGTTACTAATGTGAGATGGCTATTTGCTGATGTCATGTAGCTCAGGACTGAGTGAAAGGCAGGAGGTGGTTCTGTGTGACAGCACGTGTGCGGATGCTGGTGTGAGCGCACGTCTCGTGGGATTGCTTAGGGCTTCGACATGGAAGGAGAACTCCATTTCTTCACCTCGTCTCCCCGGTACATTTGACTTGTGGTATATATTCATGGTGTATGTCCCAGGTTTTGTTATTCAAACCAAAGTTGTAGAAAAGTGGTCCAGACGTATCTTTCAGCAAAACGCATCCCCCTCGAGAGCACACTGCCCCCCAAGTGCAGGATCTGGAGCCGTGCTCCGTGTGGGGAGGGAGCAGAGAGGAAGGGAGAAAGGGATCAGTCAGAGTCACACACACTGAAACACTCAGGGAGGTGTCAGCTGTGGTGGTGACTGCGGTTCCCCAAGCAGCCGGGGAGAGCACCCAGTCAACTGGAGTCCCCCTGCCCGTCAGGGTCTCCTCTGTCTACCTGTGCCCGCCCTGCGGAGCAGGCAGCGTTCACCCACGGACACTGAGCGAGGGTGCGCTCCTCCTCGGGGGCGGTGAACGGCTGCTGGCCCGGCCATTCTCATCTTCGTCCGCTTCAGCGATGGGACGCTTGCAGGGGAAGATCTCAAGTCCGCGGGGCTGGAACAGTGCGTCCTGGGGCCCTCAGCCGGGAGCGAGCGCACTTCTAGACACTCCTGGGGGTGGCAGGTGAGCGGCTTCCGCTCAGGGGTAGTTCCTGTGCGTGGCGATTCCCTGTTGTGCAGGTGTGGCCACTGATGACCCGAGGCCACCCGGAGGTGCGTGGCCAGGTCTCGGGCTGCAGCCGCCTGTGCGCCCCTCTGCCCGTGCTGTCCTCAGCTGGCCTGGCGATCCTGCGCAGAGGCTCACCGCTGAGGGGGCTCCGCGATGGCTGCGGAAGCACAAGCTGGCCGTGAAGACGTCCTCGCGCATGCTCCCGCATTTGGATGCCAATGCTGTGAACTACGCAGGGCAGTTCCTGTTACCCCCGTTGTACAGACAGACAGACGGCCTGTGCCTTCCATCACGTAGTCCAGGCCAGAGGTCCACAAACCAAGGTCCACGGGCCAAACCCGGCCCGCCTGCTGTTTTTACGTTGCCCCTGGAGCTCAGAGTGATTATTACATGTTCTAATGGGTGGAGGGAAACAAAAGTAGAAGAGTATTTGTCACATGGAAACCATATGAACTTCAGATGCCAGTGTCCATAAGTCGGTTTTGTTGGAACACAGTCATGTGGCTCATTCATGTAGTGGCTGTGGCTCTTACCCATGGAGTGTGAGCCGCCTGGGTGAGCGTGATCAGCGGAGGCGGTGTGAACAGCATGTGGGCCTCTTTCAGAAAGTTCCGGACCCTGGCTGAGTCACGTGGCTAGTGGACAGGAAAGAGCAGGGCGAGTCAGAGCAGGTGGGTGGACGCTGTGAAGTTGGTCCGTCCCCCGAGTGGCCGGGAACCTAGTCACCGAGCAGATGCTACCCCGTGGGACGGATGACTCATTCACTCCCTGAGGCCGGGGAACAGGTTGTTAGAATTGCAGATGTTCAAGCCAGCACGAGGGGAAAGGGCCACCGTTTCCTGCCAGCGAGCGGAGGGGGCCTGGTGACAGGCCCACCTTGTCTGCAGCCTCTCGGCGCTGGAGAAGTCGGGGGCCTGTGCAGCCCCCCACCAACAGCTGTGGGGTGTTGCTGCCACTGCCGCGCCCTCCCGGACTCCAGGGCATCGGGCCCCTCCGCCGCATGTCCATAGCGTCAGGAGTGCCTCCCATGTCTCCTCCCTCTGCTTCACATGAGAACCGGTACTTCCCCTGCAGGTCTCTGAGCTGGTGGGTTCTGTCCTTCTGTGTGTCGTTGTGTCACTTTTATTCTATCACGTACGGTGATACCAAGCCTTTCCGATTACATGTCCGAGGTTTTACAAGTCCCCATTTTTAATAATTGTTTATTCAAAACGGTTAGCTCCTGTGTCTCACAGGTGCTGAGTGGCTCCCTTCTGTCCCCACATTGCATTTCAGAGGGTCTTTTGTTAAGCTAGCTCACACAAAAAAGCAAAGCCATTGGCCTACATCATGACAATTTATTGTTCTTAAGTATTCCCTGAGAACAGACAAGAGGGAGGAATACAGAAATAAAAGCTTGAAAGGTTTGGGTAGATTAATTATTTTTCTTCAATCCTGTACGTAGTATTAGGGTTAGGGGAGACATGTAAGAATAACATACGTTATCTGCCTGCATGTAGAATTTATTTGCTAAGTGTGTTAAAGAGAACTGGTGTACCTACTTTATATTCTGCCAGTTGACTTTTCCTTTACTTTAATAACTTGTAACGATGGTTACAAATTAAGGAGCGAACGCCCCTGGGAACTCCCAGGTTTGCTCTCCATCATTACGGAGCCGGGCGTGGACAGCTGGAAGCCTAGAGCGTACAGTCTCCGTTTCCTTTGGTTTCTGTAGTTTTAGTATCGGCATGAAGTATTAGTGGCATCAGAGAAGAAAGAGCTTTTAGTTTCTTGTTTCTCTGGGGTTTCCGGCAGCCACCAGTTCAGTGTCAAACTGAGCCCCAGTCAGAGGATGGTCCCCAAAGGACTGACTGCCCTTCCCTGGCCCCAGCTCCCCTCCAGGCACGGCGGTAATTGTCCCCCGGGGCGCAGGGGCTTTCTCCCTGTGGCTCCCCCAGTTCGTGGTGGTGGATGTTTAAGTAGCTGAGTCATGGAAAGGAGCCAGTGGAAACCCTGGAACTCCTTGTCCTTATCTCAGAAAATAACACATTTTAACATGTGTGATCCCATTTCATTCTTCACGTATGCTCTTCAAATGTCTGAGTGAGGAAGTTAGCGCACATACATTCCTGGGTTGCCTTCGCCCTGAACAAAGGAAGTAAGTCAGCCCGGGCACCCTGCAGAAGTCGGCTGCCACTCATTTCCCAAGGAGAGCACGGTGGCGTCGCCTCAGGAGTGCCGTCGGGTGTATGTGTGCGCTCCGTGTCGCTTGGAGATGGGAGAGCAGGGCGTGGTTTTACCAGAGCTGCCGGCTGCGGGAGGCGGCCGTCCCGCCGAGGGTGGGTTGGAGCTCTGCGTGGTTTTACCAGAGCTGCTGGCTGCGGGAGGCGGCCGTCCCGCCGAGGGTGGGTTGGAGCTCTGCGTGGTTGTCCGTGTCTTTCTGTCTCCACAAGGGCGTTCTGAGTGAGCTCTGCCTGCTCGCTGAGAAACAGTCTGCCTTCTGACATAGTGGGCATGATGTCACTGTCACCTCCATAACGACTCATGGGCAGCAGCTGAGTGACTGGGTTAAGAACACGACAGCGCAGTGGGGTCCAGGCAGGCCATTTGCCTCCTCACATGGTCCCACAGGCCCGCAGGCCGGATGTGTAACCTCTCCGCTGCACCTGTCTCCCTCCCTGCAGAAACGGACGACTACGCTGAGATCATCGATGAAGAGGACACCTACACCATGCCCTCAAGTAAGCGGCCCGCCTGCTCGGCGCACATGCCACAGGCTCACCCTGCGCTAGACACTCACTGTCCTTCTCCACCGTGTTCAGTGCCTCCCTGTGACACAGCATTCCTCTCAGCCTCCAGAATTCCACACCTGGTGTGCCTAGAACCCAAATGCAAGTTAGTTTAGTTACAGGCTTTTTGTCATCTTGCTTTCGGGCTCTGTGATAGCGTGATTTTATTGATGAGAGTATGGCCTCTCTATAGAGTGTTATTTAAAGTTTAAAAATCTGTATTTAATTTCTAAATGTCTGTCCAGTGACTTGCATTTCCCCTTGGAATTGTTGTTCTTTCTTTTTTTTAAATAAATTTTTTATTGATTTCAGAGAGGAAGGGAGAGGGAGAGAGAAACATCAATGATGAGAGAGAATCATTGATCAGCCGCCTCCTGCACGTCCCCCACTGGGAATCGAGCCTGCAACCCAGGCATGTGCCCTTGACCGGAATTGAACCCGGGACCCTGCAGTCCGCAGGCCAGCGCTCTATCCACCAAACCAAACCAGCTATGGCAAATTGTTGTTCTTTACTGCCCTGGACTCCCTAGCTACAAAGAGCTGCTCTGATCCAGTGCTGCAGCCGGTGGAGGGGTGGGAAGCTGACCGCCCGCAGCCTGGGAATAGCAGCACCCCGCTTCTCTGCCGAGCTGCCTGCTGGCTGAGGAGAGTCTGGAAGCCCCGGTCTACTTGGAGTTTATAGTCCCAGATCTGGAATGGGAGGTGCCCTTGAAATGTCATTCCCATTTTAAACGTGTACCCTCCCTCTTAGAGAGGCCCCGTTATGGTTCCAGCTTACAGCCTCAAAGGCCCGGCCAGTGGTCGGCAAACTCATCAGTCCACAGAGCCAAACAGCAACAGGACAACGATGGACATTTCTTTGGAGAGCCCAATTGTTTAAACTTAAACTTCTTTAACGCCACTTCTTCAACATAGACTCGCCCAGGCCGTGGTATTTTGTGGAAGAGCCACACTCAAGGGGCCAAAGAGCCGCATGTGGCTCGCGAGCCGCAGTTTGCCCACCACAGGCCTAGATAATTCGAGTTGACATCCTGATTTCAGTAGAGTTGTGCATATTTGTAGCATGTTTAGGTGCTTTACCCTGTTGTGTAACTATTTTAAAAGATGCTCGCGTTTAGATTTACTATGTGCATTGAGGAGCCGTTACCAAAATACAGGGCTGTGAGGCAGGCGTAGTCCCGGCGGGCCCTGGGCCCTCTCCGCCCTGTGTCACAGAGAGAGCGGCGGAACAGGCGGGCGAAAGCCACACTTCTGTGAACGTTTTGACTTGCAGCAGCAATTTGGGAAAACGTTAATTTTTGTTTAGTCATTTTGTTTAGTTATTTGCACATTCCTGCAGAGAATCCAAATTTTTATTTGTATATTTATTATTCAGAGTTGAGTAGTAAATGCCCAAATGGCTACTTTCACGCAGACCCCCACAAAAATGAGTCATCATAAAGGAGTTTCTGAAATAGAACTGGGAGTGTCGTTTATAGCACGCTGAGTTACCTGGAGGGGGTAGCTTTTCCTTGTGTCTGGTCCTCTCTTTTACTCGTATCCATGGTTAAAGTATTTCATAAAGTGAATATTATTGACATGTACTCTCCATGTTTATTGTTGTTAACCTAGATTGCTATTAGCTGTTTCTAAGCAAGGTCTTCAATTTTTCTCTCTCTTAATTGCAATACAGAAAGCTATGGAATAGATGAAGGTAACAGGATCCTTTAAAATAACTGCATTTGCTTGCATTTGCAACCTATGGAATGATACGGGATGTTTCTTTCATTTTTAAGCTATTTTTCATTGATTTACTCATGCTGTTGATTGAATGGAACTACTAGCTAAAGGATTTTAAAGAGGAAAATCACCATCTAAATTTTGGGTTGAATTTCTGCATGATTTACAATTTGATAACCCAGGGGAAAGCTGTGTTATTCCATTGGTGATCACACTAATGGGGTATGTGCAGTAAGGGCTGCGGGAAGGACTTTCCTGGCTGGGAGAAATCAAAATGCATACGAAGTAGTGAATTGGTTAGAACCAATCTCCTAGGTCCCTAGTGGATATTCCTTTCCGTGTACCTCTAAATCATTGGTTTTGTGTAAATCAACAATCTACTACATTAATTTGAGGCATATGCTCTCAAAAATATAAAATACTCATAATTTATGTGATGTGCTCAACCTGATTCCAAGTCATCTAATTTTAAAATTAATTTTTAGAAGCTACCTCTTTAAACTCTTTTAGCTCCATGAATAATATTGAGATAGGGTTATAATAAAGTGGAACACTCTTAAACTTTTAGAACATACAGTTACTCACAACATAATTTTTTTGTTGCCTCCATAACTTACAAGTTTAAGTTATTTGTAAGATAATTGCTTTAAATAACTTCTTAGCCTTCATATATTAATACCTGAACTAATAGCACTTATTAATAAGCATATAAGTTAATATTTAGAGAAATTATTTAAAAACTATCTAATAGATATAAACTAAATCAGACATTAAAAATGTGAAAACAGATCTGCCTGCAATAGAACTCGGTGTTTTGGTAGTTTAATCAGTGCCTACAGACACGAGTTCCTTTAAAGATGCTGTTTAAGAGAATTCCACTGGGTTGAAAGCGTCTTCATAGAAAGATGTGCCACTGTTGACATTGTTACTCAGGGGTGTTCATGAAATGAGCTGTGTAGAGTGTCATTTCCACATTTGGTGTGGCTGTACTTGTGTTTTTGATGTGTGGGTCCTGTCTTGCAGCCCGAGATTATGAGATCCAAAGAGAAAGAATAGAGCTGGGACGGTGTATTGGAGAAGGCCAGTTCGGAGATGTGCACCAAGGCACTTACGTGAGCCCCGTAAGTCCCAAGTCTGGACGGCTGTGACTGTCTAAGTTGAAATGGCCTTTTGCTTGTCTTCGTAAGCCCTGAGTTCCTCGAGGTATCGCAGTTGGCTTCTTAAAGCTCATCCTGTATGTCCACTTCCTTAATACGTTCAAAAATGGCAAAATGGCCAAAGAGCTCCTGGAGTGCTGGGTCTGTCCTTTATCCTCTTCTCTTTCAGCCTCTGCCACCAGTTCTAGATCCCATAGAGGGTTGTCCATTGGCTGGGATTAGCAAATAGATGACCAAAGTGAACAGCAGCCAGCCAATATTCCCACCTACCTGCATTTTCAAGAAAAGAACATTGATTTGTTCCATATTGCCCTCCACTGAGATGTGAATTTTAAAAATTAGTTATTTAATAATAGCTTTATTGAGATATAATTCACAAACTATCACATTTACTCTTCCATATGTATCATTCAGTGTTTTTAGCATGCTCACAGAGTTGTGCAACCATCACCACAGGACATTTTAGAACATGATTTTTATCCCCAAAAGAAACCCCGGTTAACAGTTACTTCCTTTGGCCTCTCTCCCAGCACTTGGCAGCCACACATCTACTTTCTCTTTCTTCAAATTGGCCTTTTCTGGACATCTCATACCGGAGGCATCAGACGATATGTGGCTTTTGTGGTTGTTTTTCTCAGCACGATGGTTTCAGGGTTTGCCCGTGTCATGTCATATAGAACTTTACTCCTTTGTATCAGCAAATAACATGCTGTTGTGTGGATACACCGTTTTTTGTTTACCCTCTCCTCTGCCGGTGGTTATTTGGGTCACCACCACTTGGGCTGTTACAAATAATTCTGCTGTGGACACTCATGTACCGTTTCTGTGCACGTTTCCCTTCTCCTGAGTTCACATCCGGTTCTGTCAGGCCCAGGGTCCCCCTGGCTGCAGAGCAGACAGCCACCTGAGCCTTCCCTGCCGCAGGCAGAGGACCTCGCTGGCATGTGTGTGACGCTGTGGTTTCCCAACAGGAGAATCCAGCTCTGGCGGTTGCAATTAAAACATGTAAAAACTGTACTTCCGACAGCGTGAGAGAGAAATTCCTGCAAGAAGCCTGTAAGTTTCTAGAGATTTCTTTGGAACTCCATTTGACTTTATCTGTGAAATCCAGACTGTCTCTGAAGAAGAAAAATAATGTTTTGACTTTTATGAGGCAGCTCCTTTTATTAATCTTGCCTTGCACATTGATAGCTGTATTTGTAGAGGCCGTATCTGCAGATTTTCCCGGGTAAGCCTTGACGTTTGGGGTATGAACACAGATTGACTTACTGTCCCTTTGTCCTTCGGTACCTTGTACCATTGACATCTTCGCCTGGAATTGGGCAGATAGAGGAGTGGTCCCAGCCCACGTGCTGCAAGCCCTGGAGTTCGGAGAGAGCAGGACAGGCGTCCCCGACGCGTCTCTGCTGGATGCGCACAAGCGAAGCCCGTCAGGCTCCCGCCCTCCTGCCCTTGAGCTGGGAGCCCTTCCTCCTCTCACATGTCCCCTCTCATCCAGCCGCAGGCGTGGTCTCTCCTTCCCAAGCACTCATCGCCCAGTGGCCTTGCTTGCAAGTAGTATTGTCGCTCCCACCCTCTAGACCAGCCGTGGGCAAACTTTCTGACTCGAGGGCCACAATGGGTTCTTAAACTGGACCGGAGGGCCGGAACAAAAGCATGGATGGAGTGTTTGTGTGAACTAATATAAATTCAAAGTAAAGGAGCGGAGGGGAGAGCAAGAGAACCGGATAGAACAGCCGGATCCGGCCCGCGGGCCGTAGTTTGCCCACGGCTGCTCTAGACTCTGAGATCCATGGGGGACAGGGACTGTGTCTATTTTGCTCGTAGAAGGCACTTGGCGGACACTGGTTGTATAAATGAATCTCAGTATTCTTCATTCCATGAGCCCTGACCAACCAGCTGCTTTCCCCTCTCCATCTTTGGGACTGTTTACCACGTGACAGTCAGTCAGTGAATAAATCTGGGACCCTACGCGGCTTCATCAGTTGTCTAAGCATAGCCTTAGCCCTGCTGTGTCTCTCTGACTTCAGTAGACTGGGGCCTGGTGGGGACTGCTGCCTCAGCTAGTCTTACTGCAGAGCGTAGGCCCAGAAAACACAGAGCGAGCCAGCCATCACCACCGAACAGCCTGGCGAGGAAGTAACTGTGGACACTGTTCTCCCCAGTAACCATGCGCCAGTTTGACCACCCTCATATCGTGAAGCTGATTGGCGTCATCACGGAGAACCCGGTCTGGATCATCATGGAGCTGTGCACTCTCGGAGAGGTACCATGTGCCAGGCCCGGCCTATGGGCGGGCTGCCCCGTGTGCCATGATCTGGCCCGTGTGGGCAGGCTGCCCCGTGTGCCATGATCTGGCCCGTGTGGGCGGGCCGCTGGTGCAGGTCAGCTGGGCTCAGTACTCACGCAGTCCACACTGGCTGTGTGATGTCCTTTGTTAAGAAAGGGAGGTATATCAGAGGATATAGTACAATGTCCTTCCTCGTCCTTACATTCCCCAGTCGTCCCCTAACTCAGGCCCAGCAGCGCATCTGCCCCAGCCAAAAGTTTTGTTAGGACTGGAAGCAACAGTCCTGACAAAAGTGGATCTCTTTTCCTCTCTGGTGCTGGGAGGGTGAGAGAAGCAGTGGCGAAGTAGTGCTGGATTTTGGCAAATCTGAAGCGTTCCTTGAGCTTTTTAGAATTCACATTGGACCCACTGACATTAGTCACAGTTTCAAAGATGAGTAACAGTGTGAAGAGCTCTCCTTACTTAACTTTCTCCAGAACACGAACTAATCCCTGTACACCATCCCCTGGGACCTTGTTCCAAATGCAAACTCTTGTGCCCCACCCCAGGCCTGCTGTCTCCCACCCTCCCGCAGGGGCAGGGGCGGGGCGGGGCACAGCAGCGAGGGCCCAGAGCCGTGCTATCACCAGCACGCCGCCTCGGTGGCCTGGCCTGGTTGGGGATCTACAGGTTGATTTTTCAGATGCAGTTTTCTGCTACTGAGAGTTAATGCAACTTCGAAAACATTACACACGTTCCTTGTTTCTTAAAGGTTCCCAAATACAGTTTTGCTTCTGATGAGTATTTGGGTTACCAGCTACCAGGAACCGAAGTGTAGTTTGGTCCTTCCTCCGTTTTGCAACAGCATCACCCCCACGCCCGCCTTTGCAAGGGCCCTGCCTGAGGTCCCCACGCTCTTCTCCCCACGTATGCTAACAAAGTTTGCTGGCTGGAGTATTGTAAGGTCCCTACAACATCTCCCCTCCTTTGCTCTACCTTTCCGTATTTTTCTGTTTTTTGTTTTGTTTTTTTTTTAATATATTTTTATTGATTTCAGAGAGGAAGGGAGAGAGGAGAGAGATAGAATGATCAATGATGAGAGAAATCATTGATTGGCTGCCTCCTGTACGTCCCCTACTGGGGATTGAGCCCGCAACCCAGGCATGTGCCCTTGACCAGAATCGAACCCAGGACCCTTCAGTCTGCAGGCCAGCGCTCTATCCACTGAGCCAAACTGGCTAGGGCTGTTTCCATATTTTTGTACAGTATTTTTCTGCTTTGCTTTTGAAGAATTGGCTAATTCTTTGGGATTAAAAAATGTCTCTCCTTTATATGTTGATTTTGTGGAATCAGAGTATTCCGCTCCTCTGCCTTTCTTGCTATGTTAGCATTGAGCTGAATGAACCATGCCAGTGGTAGGCACCACGGGGAAGCCCAGCGGGATAAATACCCTAAACTCGACCAGTTGACCTTTCTGCACCCAAAGCTCCATTGGGGTGGAGGGGGGGCACCACCCCTCCCTTCTTCCCTCCCCTCCTCACCTATCCTCAGGTCTGCCCGGGATGGGGTGGTGTGAGCTGACCGTGCTTGTGTAGAGGTGACTAGATCTTTTTGTTTTCTAACTAATATTATTTAGTAACTAGTGCCCCGGTGCATGGATTTGTGCACATTGGAAGGAAATCAATTAGAAGGTGGCCGGAGGGCCAGGACTGGGTGAGATGGGCCAGACACGCCCTGGAGCCAACCTCCCTCAGTTCCTCCCCGGCCAGTGGCAGCGCAGCTCTGTGGAGTGAGCGGGGTCCCTCTGGCAGGTGGGGTCCCTCGGCCTGGCCTGTGGGGATCGGGCCGAAACCGGCTCTCCGACATCCCCTGAGGGGTCCTGGATTGCGAGAGGGCGGTTCTCGGGTGACGCACCCCAGAATCGGGCTCTCTCCTTCTGGTTCCGGGGTGTGTCACCCGAGAACCGCTGCTGCCAAGTCACCGCAGCTCAGCAGCTCCTGTGTTGAGCGTCTGCCCCCTAGTGGTCATTGCGCATGATACTGCCAGTTGGATGGCTGGATGGTCACTTAGCCTTTTATATATTCATTCCCTGGAAACATCTTCCTGGTTTTTTTTAGAAGTTTGTCTATAGTCACGAAGATTCCAACTTAACAATAGGATTTCAAATAAAGAATGATTAACTGTAGTTTCTGAGCTAGTATGTTTGGTCCGTCATGCTTTGCTCTTAGGGGAGAACTGAAGCCGTTCTCACTAAGTGCATTTAGAGATGGCCGCATTGTGGTTGGAGTAGCTCTTTGGCTGTGAATTTCTCTTCTCCACTAATCCTTCCATTTTGTCTTGGTCACTGTCCCAAAGCTGAGGTCATTTCTGCAAGTCCGGAAGTACAGCTTGGATCTGGCGTCCTTGATCCTGTATGCCTACCAGCTTAGCACAGCTCTCGCGTACCTGGAGAGCAAGAGATTTGTGCACAGGTAAGGTCGGGGGGAGGGGGTGACTGTGTGCTGCTTGACCCGGGTGTGCGGGTGCTGTGTCTGCCCTGCCCGAGCGAGGTGTCAGTTTAGATCAGTTCCCTTTTCCTCCCACACACACTGTGGAGAGCCTGACCGCGCACGAGAGCAGCGAACACTCCGTCCTGACACATGGGCCGGGACCTTCCAGGACACTGAGTGTCCTGAGCATCCGTGTGTCCCTGGGGTTTCTGAGTGTAACCTGGGGCTAGTTTGAGTGCAAGTGAGGGCTTGGTATTGTGTTAGTGCATTAAAGCGAGCACATCAGCAGAGACACTGACAAGTAATGAGAGGACTCTTCTTCATCCTGCCTCTGAGGCAGCAGGGTGCCGACCATGGCTGTGGGTCACCGGCAGTAACGCCGCTGCAAAAACGATTGTTTGCAAAGTAATGAGCGGCTTCGTTATTTGAGAATGCACTTTGCCATCATCATTCATAATACTGGTCATCATATTAACAAGTAAATATCTGCCAGCAGAAGCATACTTGAAATAAAATAGTAAAGTGTCCCTCTTCAGTGTGTGGTCAATCTCCTGTTTGCGTTGTGTATAAGCTGTCTTTCAGAGTACCTATATGTCTGTATGTAATATAGATGACTTTGTGGTTCATCTTCCTTGTGTTAAAATTTGTTGGCCAAATTCTTCCTTATCAGGGACATTGCTGCTCGGAATGTTCTGGTGTCCTCAAATGATTGCGTGAAATTAGGAGACTTTGGATTATCCCGATACATGGAAGACAGTACTTACTACAAAGGTAAGATGGGAGCAATAAATAAGCAATAGGTTCAGGACCTTTCATGGGTGTTATTCCTTTAAAAGGCATGTTTGTAAGAAACAGGCTCAGCTGATTGTTGACAGGTGTGAGCGAATTCACGGAAAGGACAGCCTTCCGACAGGTGCAGGGCTGGAGCGCTGGCGTCCACGGGCACGCGTGGGCCTCAGCCTGACCGCCTCCATGTCACTCACAGCGGGTCACGGACAAGTACAGAATGTACAACCTCTGGGAAAAACATAGGAGTAAATGTTTGGTATCTGGGGCTAGGCAAAGAGTCCTTGGACTCGATACCAAAACATCTGTAGAAGGAAAAATGGATAGATTGGACCTCATCAAAATTAAAGATCTTTGTTCTGCAAAAGACCTGTTAAAAGAATGAAAAGACAAGCCACAGAGTGGAAGAAAATGTTTGCCAACCACATATCTATCCAACAAAGAACTGATACCTGGAATATAGAAAGAACTCTCAAAACTCAACAGCACAAACGAAGCAAAGAAGAAAGAAAATGGGCAGAAGACATGAAGGAAGATTTTCCTGCAGAGGACAGGCAGATAACAAATGAGTATGTTATTGAAGCGGACATGCCGATGGAGACCACAGTGAGATCCCATTGCACACCCACCAGAACAGCTAACGTGAAAGGGGCGATGCCATCAGTGCTGGCAGAAACACACAGGAACCAAATTCCTGAAATCAACTGTGAGACAGTAAACAGTGCAGCCACTCTGGAAAGCAGTTTGCAGAGTCTTTTTAAAACTTATTTATGTGAAAATACGTTTTCACTCATTTCAGAGAGAGGGAGAGAGAGACAGAAAACATCAATAATGAGAATCGTCGATCGGCTGCCTCCTGCACGCCCCCCACTGGGGATTGAGCCTGCAGTCCGGGCACGTGTCCTAACCAGGAATTAAACTGATCTCCTGGTTCATGGGGTGACGCTCAACCACTGAGCAACACTGGCTGGGCTATTTTTTTTTTTTAATCTTCACCTAAGGATATGTATTTTTATTGATTTGAGGCGGAGGGGGGGAGAGAAACATTGATCGGTTTCCTCTTGCACGTGCTCTGACTGGAAGTGAAACCACAGCCTTTCATTGTAGGGTCTGACTCTCCAACCACCTGAGCCACACCAGTGAGGGCAGGAGTTTGCAGACCCTTTGGGACCTAAGCATGCAGCCACCATGTGCCCGCGGTGACAGCCCTGGGCCTTCCTCCAGGGGAAGTGAACAGTACGCTCACCGAAGCTGGCACTTGCCGGGTGATCGCCTATTTCTCGTAGCCGAGGGTTGGAATCAGCCCGGTACCCTTCCTCCGGTGGGCGCCATCAGACGCCGCAGCCCGGGGTGGTCCCAGGGTCAGTGAGGGCGTCGGGCTCACACGCCTCCAGGACTTCGGCCCATGAGTGTGAACTGAAACCCAGCTCATGTGGATTTCCTTGAACTTGCCAACCTTGGACAGATTGACTTTGGTTCTTCAAATTATTATTGACCAAATGTTTTTATTAATGAATGTTTACATTCTAGTGTTTCAGCTAAGGTTTGCATTATAAATTCATGTTATGCTATTAGGGTGTATTCTAATTATTACTGCTGTTTACAAAGGCCAGTTTCTCAGTTGATTGACTTTTCCTATAGCTCCTGGCTGTTTTCTTTCCACATGCTTTCTGCATACGACAGCCTGAAACAACTTTAGCAGTGACCCTTTGTCGTGCGAAAATAAGTCTTTGGTTGTATATTCATTTTGGTTATTTGGTCAGATAACTGTAAAACAACCAAGTCAGCTTCCCAGTGTTTTAAGATCTAGTCCATGCCTAGCTCAAACCCTAACTCGTCCAAGCCCTAGAGTCCCCGTAAGGCTACCTCCAGGCAGGAGGGTGTGCGAGCCTGCCGTCCTTCAGCATTGACTGGGCAACGGGCAGCTTCCCGCAAGTAGCGCCTCCGAAAGGTCAGTGCGCAGAGTCCGCAGGACTTAGGAAACCCCCTGCAGGCTGGGGTCCTTCGGGTCAGCGCCCAGCTGTAGAGCAGTTTGTCTGGAAGGAAGCAAACAGGATTTGAGCTCAGTTGTCATGAAGGTTCTGGAAGTTAAGCGGGAAATTATAAATGGAATGAATATAGTTGTCTCCTGATGCCCAGTCACCAGAGGCGTGCTCCCTCCGCCGCGGAAGGAAGGCCAGGCTCGGCTCGTCACCCAAGGTGCCCAAACCTCGTGTCCAAAGAAAGAGGACCTACCGGGACAGGTGGAGGGTTAGGGTTATAGTCGGCGGAGAGAAGCACGCACATGTGATATTTCCCGGGCACCGTGCTTCAGAGTTCGAGGTGCTTCATGGATGGGAGGGGAGGGGCTGCTGTCCTTAGCAGGCAGCTCCCGCCACAGGGCTCCGTCCTGTGGGTGAGGAGCTGCGTGGGGAGTTGTAAGCTGCTTACCGGAGCTCACGCGAATGCCTTCTTCGGGCTCCCTCACCCTCCCTGCTCCCGCCTCCCCCGGGAGGACACCGGGGCTCCACGCCCCTGCCCAGGGGAACTGTCACCCTCCCAGGGACCTCAGGACGTCAAGGGAAGGAAAAGTAACTCCCAGGGAAACGCAGTTCAGGGCCAAATGTTTAACGCTTTTTATCTTGATACTAAAAACCTTAGCAAGCTGTAACTGTTAGCGTCCTCAGCAGGTAACAGAGGAGATTCACTTTCTAAAATTGGTCTTCTAGCTTCCAAAGGAAAACTGCCTATTAAGTGGATGGCTCCAGAATCCATCAATTTTCGACGCTTTACCTCAGCTAGTGACGTGTGGATGTTCGGTGAGTATTTGACCGGCTGTGTTTTTCTGGCTGCGCGCTCTCCTGAACGCACTGCGCCTGGGTCTGAGCATGTGGGTGGCGGCCGCTTGGACTCGTTGGGCAGAGTTTCCAGGTGTGGCTTCTGGGACGACCGCTGCTGGTCCCTTCCGGCACTCTTCCCTGCTTCCCCTGCCGTGCTTCTGCCCACAGGGCGGTCACCTCTGCTTCCTTCCCTCTCCGCTCTCTGCCGTCTCGTTCATGCCTTTCTGTGATGGACTTGAGTCCCTCTGGCTCTGTGATTGTCCCTCAGACCTGGGGACCTGAGGCCACGCTTCCTCCTCTCCGCTGGACTCTCCTCCTTCCTCACTTGTCTCAGGGCTTGAGGTTTGACCCTCGTCTCTGTGGTCCTGCCCCTTCCATGTCTGCTCTGTCCCTTCCCGCCTGATCCTCCTCCTGCTGTGGGTCCTTGAGCACCTCCCAGCTAGTGTAAGGGGCTCTCGGAGTCCACACTGCGCATCACCTTCCAGTGCAGGGGACGCCCCCTCCCACCCCTTCCTGCTGTGAGTCCTCCCACCTGGAGCACCTTATCCTGTACTCTCTCCCCCAGTGCAAGTTCTCTGTAACCTCAAGGTCAGCTGCAATGTCCCTCTTCCGTGAAGCTTCACGTGGCAGGTGTAGTGTCCCGACACACGGACTCCCGTCTCCGCATCTTCTGCACTTTCCCTGTCCTAACTCTCGCGTGGAGCTTGCGCAGTCTAATATGTGTCTTTTCTCTGCTGGTGTGTCCATGTACCTTTTCCTATAAATAAAAGTAACTTCATCTATATCAAGTGTGTGTCCTTATTTTCTTCTCTTTACTTGCTGTTGACTTAGTAACCATCTAGTGCTGTCACTGACACCAGGTTCAGGGAGGGCCTCTTCAGCCAAATAGGAAGTAGTCCGACAGGGTCAAGAAAGGCTCTGGGGCCTGGCTGGTGTGGCTCAGTGGTTGAGCATTGACCTATGAACCAGGAGGTCATGGTTCAATTTCCCGTCAGGCACATGGCTGGTTGTGGGCTCTATCCCCAGTAGAGGATGTGCAGGAGGCATCCGATCAATGACTCTCTCTCATCATTGATATTTCCATCTCTCCCTGTCCCTTCCCCTCTGAAATAAAGAGAAGAAAATATTTAAGAAAAGAGGAAAGGAAAGGGGGAGGGGAAGGGAAGGGAAGGGAAGAGAAGGGAAGGAAAAGGCTCGGTCCCAGGACCTCCCTCGTTAGCTGGGCAGCTGGGGAGCAGGTTACTTACGTCCGCAGGGAAAGGCTGTCCTTCAGATTCTCAGCGCCTGTTTCTTCACATTTAACGTTCCGGGAGCTGGGCTGTGCGCACACCAGGGCGTGGATGGAGTTCTGCACGGGGTCGGGGCCTGTTTTCCTGTGGCTGCTTTGCCTGCACTCGTGGGGACCTGGTCTGTTCTGTGCATGTTCCCTTTCGTGTCTGGATGAGTTGAAAGAGCTTTTTGGTGAGACGAAAACAATGCTAAGGGATGACAAAGGCTGTGTCACCATTTAGCTGGCAGCACTCCCCCTTCCTTAGTCACATAAAATAATGGCGCACCTGCAGCCCGTGGCGTCTTAGACGTGAGGAAGCGCTAAGTGCTGTGTTTAAAGAGGTGGAAGGTGTGAGGACTGAGGATGACGTGCGCTTTCGAGGAAGGGTGTCAGCGGCGTGTCATGTTCTCAGAAAACGATGCCCGGTGCCAGCGTGTCCGATAGAGCTGTCCTAGTTCTGTGAGCGAGCAGCCTGAAGCGCTGTCTGTCTGATGCACAGACTCCGTGCTTAGACTTGGGCTAATTACAGGCTCGAGTTCACGTGCTCTGAGAAGATGCCGTCCTCCTCTGAGGGACGGACCATTTTAGGAACTGAAGATGCGGAAGGAAAGCCCAGTCCCCCTGCTGAGGGAGGTGCACAGCGTGTACTTCCGGGAGTAGAGAAGGTGTCACGGGGGATCGGGAAGAGCGTTAGAGAAGAACGCGCAGATGTGCCTCTGGAGGAGGGTTTGTGAAGAAGGAAGCAAAGGGGCATTAAGCCGGAGAACTTCACACGAGCAAAGGCACGTGGGTGGCATGTTCAAGGTGGCAAGATCTCTGGGGGTCAAAGTGCCGGTGCTGACCGGGCGCCACCAGGAGAAAGCTGCCCTCCCTCCTCGCCGGGCTCGGTGCCCTGGTCATTCCGGGCTGGTCCTCATTTCCAGTTCTAGGTTTGGCTCATCTGTTCGATAGGAAGGTGAATGCCCAGTTGTTCAGACGATCCTGGGAAAGTGTGAGATTCTCAAGGGTAGATTACGAGGAGACGTTCCGAGGTTGGTGGTGGAGTGTGTGGACGAGAAGTCCCCGGCGCAGTGACTGACTTGTGGGTGAGCCAGGAGACAGCGCCATGTGCGCCGAGTCCAGGACAGACCACAGCTCAAAGGGCTCCGCGTGTTCCGGCTGCGGTGGCAGTGCTGGGCTTCCGCCGCTAGGCCGCGGGCCAACCGCTGCGCCCGTGAGCAGGTTGGACCGGCGAGCGAGAGGCTGAGACCCGTCCCGCTGCCTTTGCGCTTGCTTTTGAGCTGTCCACCAAGCCAGGAAGTGGCCCTGTGCTGCCAGGCCATTTCCTAATAGGAGTTTTAGATAAGAAAACCTCATAGAAAAGCTACAGTTTTTCCTCGGTAATTCAATGTTCCGTTACTCACATTATATTAAAGTGGTGTCGCTGTTCTTACAAGAGCTCATCGAATGTGCTTTATTGAGCGGGTGCCACATCACACAGCTGGTGGTCTCGTGTGACTCTGAAGCGATCCTGCTAAGTGCCCTGTTCTGTTCTCATCCCATTCCACAGGTGTATGTATGTGGGAGATACTGATGCATGGTGTGAAGCCTTTTCAAGGAGTGAAGAACAATGATGTGATCGGGCGCATTGAGAATGGGGAGAGATTGCCAATGCCTCCAAATTGCCCTCCCACCCTCTACAGCCTTATGACGAAATGCTGGGCCTATGACCCCAGCAGGCGGCCCCGGTTCACTGAGCTCAAGGCTCAGCTCAGGTAGGAGTGGGGGGCGAGAGGGCCGGGCTGGGCAGGCTCCCTGCTCCCTGAGTGATAGCAGTCACGGTCGCTTTATCAGTGCGTCAAAGGCTGACCCTGTTTCCTGGGCAAACCTAATTTTGACACTTACTTTGCATTTATTTATACCTTGCAAGAGTCTTAAGTAGATTACATCTTCAAATCTTCATAAACTTCAAATTATGTTGAAATCTCTCTCCCCTAACTTCTCACTGACTTCGCATGGCAGGCGAGCTCCTCGGGAACGTAGCCCTTGCTTGCCTCTCCGTCTCCTCTCTCACGTCAGCCCCAGCCCTGCCCCCGCCTGCGTCCCGCCAGCACCGCTCCCTGCCTCTTCTCAGGCTGTTCTCTCAGAGGTGCCTGCCTGCCTTCGCCCGTGAACCTGTTCCGTCTTTAGAATCCAGCCCAGAGGTCACCTCCCTGAGGAAGCTTCCCCCATCTGCCCTGCCCCCAAGAGACGGCCACCCCGGTGCCTTTCCGGAACGCCTGTCATCCCGCTGCCGGTCCGCTGCCGTTTAGAGGCTCCGGCTTCGTGCCAGGCTCTGCTGGACCCGGACCTTCAGCAGCTCCCGGTCCCCGACAGGCACGCTCAGGGGCTTGTTCGTGTGCTGAGCGCTAGACGTCGGCAGAGTGGCCCTGCCCGGCCTGGCAGTTCCTCGTTTGCTTGTTTGTGTCTCCGGCCAGACTCGGCTCTGGGTGGGCCCCACCAGGTCTGCCTCGTGCCTGTGCCCCGGAGCTCGGACCAGGCCCCCATTACGTGCTCAGTAAACGGTTGCCTAATTGAATGGAATTAAGTCTGGAGTAAGACTTAATACTTTAATAAATAAGATATTCTAATATTACACATATGCATGGGGAGCTTAATGTTATATCCAACCAGTGCCATCATTTATGGTGAGCTGTGTCACCCGTTTCATATTCGGGGTGCTTCCTTGAGGTTATGTGAGATTTTTTAATTTGCTGCCATTTAGTCTTTTTTCATAAAATGTAGTCAATATCAGGGTCCAGAAGGCCCTGAGCTCATCCAGCCCAACCTTCACCAGTGCTTGAACCTCCCTAACCATCTATAGCCTCCCCTCCTCTCAAGCACTCAGCCTGCTGGACAAGTTTCCTGAGAGGAGAATGCAGGCCCCTGGGAGAAAGGGAAGGGCCATCCAGGCAGCAGCGATTGCTGAGTGCCTGCCTCTAAGCGGGGCCTGTGGAGTCCCCAGCGCGCAAAGCACAGGCCTGCCCCGGGTCAGGTCCGCGGAGGAGACTCCGGAGGAGACAGGAGTTGGCAGTCTGTGCCCTGTGCCGCCCACGCCAGGGCGCACGGCCGCTCGCTCTGCATCTCACATACAGGGCGGTCTTCACTCCAGAGGCCTGCTCCAGGCCAAAGTCGAGCTTCCTCCTTTTCCTACGACTTAGTGCACGTTCTCTCACCGCCGGGGCTGGGTTTGAACGTGCTTCCTGTTTTGCTCGTAGGCTTGTTTGTTCCCTGGGTCTTGCCCCACAGCTCACAGGTTCTGCCCTCGCAGTCTCTGCCCTCTGGTCCCACTTCCACCTGCCTCCCTCCCTGACTTCTTGCCTCTTGACCTTGCGTCCCTGCCCCATCGCTCTGAGCAGAGATAGGTGTCTACTCTGGCCTCTTCCGCTCCGTCCTCCTGGTTCTTGGCAGCACTGCTGGGCTCGCTCCTCCCGCCCCCTCGTCTGCTTCCTGGCTGTGCTGCCTTTTCTCGCAGCCCCTCCGCCTGATTTGAAATCGCCGCTGGCCATCATGTTTGTCCAGAGCAAAGCTGTGGCCTTCTCCTCTCGGCCCCTCACCTTCTGTTGTGACAGTGGGGCCTTTGTCTTCAAGTCCACCTTGGGGTCATGGGTAATTCCTCGCCCGCCCACCAGCTGACAGCTGGAGGCCTCCCTGTGGTGCCTTCAGCCCCATCCTCCTGCCCGCTCCTTCTCCACTGTCCTCCTGACCGTCCTCCCGTCTGCCCAGGAGAGCTCGTTAGTCCGTCTCCTGCAGCATCGCTGTGGGACATGACCCTGACTCAAACGGTATGGCCTTGACCTGCCCGTTCTTCCCGTCCTTTTCTCACACTGTGGCCAAGCTAACCCCGCCTTCTAGCCTGGACCACCCCTTCCCCTGGTGACCCTGCCTGTCCCTCTGGGCTTCTCCTGTGCTGGCTCTTCTGTGACTTCCCAGCTAACTCACCGCAGCCCTCGGAGTCTTCTGAGCACATCCTTCTTGTCCCGCCCCCATGTTGCCACACTGGCTGCAGCCGCGTTCAGTCCCACAGACACCGAGCACCCCGTAGCTGAGCCTGGTGCTGGTCACTGGGGCAAGATGACTAGAGCACTTTTCCTGCCCTCGAGGAGCTCACAGTCTAGTATGTCTCATCCCCTACTAGACTGAAGCTCCTTGAGGACAGGGATCGTCATACTCACCTCGGTGTCGCCCGCACCTCCAGGCCAGGAGCCTAGGCAGGAAGGGATCACACAGCCACTGAGCTCATTGCCGAGCGCGCGTGAGCGAACCCTGCCTTTCATTTAAGGACTGTTCCTTCAGGTAAACTAGCCCCGAAACTATCCAGGATGGCTTTTTAGAACTAAATATAACTATTTTCAAACACACACACACACACACACACACAAATAAATATAAGATTTCTAGACTATAATTTATGGATATCTTCCTATGCACAATTAGCACAGGCCATTGAGAATTAATTTATTCTGTATTGTCCTGTATTAGTCAGAAATTAAATTTAACTTTGTAATTGAAAATGTATAATACGGCTACCGAAAAGGCCAGTGAAATTTATAATCTGCTAGCTTGCTTGGTCACTTACATGTAACAGTGTATCACAGTAATTAAACAGGCTTTACTGAGCTTTTAAAAAGTTTTATTATATTCAACATGCTTGCAAAGTAATAAATTTGGAAAGTCCTTACCTCAGGGCAGTTAATAATGTTTCCCAAACCCCATCCTCCTCGTCTGCCTTAAAAGAAAGGACTGCAGAGAGACTCAGCCGGGTGCCAGCCAGCCGCCGCCCACCGTGGGTCATCTGTGTGCCCCTTCCTCGCGTGAACCTTGTCGGGCAGACTCGTGAAGTACTCGGTCACTCTGTCGTGGGTGGGTCTCTGTGACTCAGAGTCTGTCCTTCCATCCTGAGTCTTACTCATGGGTGTGAACGCACCGAGACGCCAGTAAGATGGACCTGACAAACTCGCTCCGCGGAGCACGGGGCCGGGCCTCAGTGAACGTTCTCTCCACGTGTTCTCTGGTGTTTCTGTGCGGTGTGACTGACAGCTCATGTGTGCACTGTTTTTAATGAAAATGTTGTTTAATCGCTGATAAATTCAGTCAATTGTTTAATAGCTACTATGCCAAGGAAACCACCGTAAACAGCTTTCGTATTTGCCCTTTGGGAGCGTGTGTTCCAAGTCCGCTCCAGCAGTGCTCTGCCTGCTCCGCGGTTCCTGCCGGCATCGCCGTGTCCGTGTCGCACCCCTAGGGACACGTCCTAAGTTAATGTACTTTCTTAAACCCTTTTTAGACAGACAAGGGCAGTACACAAATAGAATTATCCACGTGCAGCTTTATACCATAATTTTTACATTTTTTAACTTGTTATTGACATACAAAGATGTGAACATGTGAACATGCCAAGAAGTAAACGGCTCATTAAATTTTCGCACCCAGGCACACACACTCCTGTAACCAGCATCCAGAGCAAGACCAGCGCTGCCGGCCCCCCCCCCCCCCCAGCTGCCCTCCCAGTCACGGTGCACCCCGCGCTCACGACCCTGTGGGCTCCCTGCCTGAGCGTCACGTCAGTGGGCATTCTGTGCGGACTTTTCTGTCTGGTGGGTTTGCTCAGCGTGTCACTTGAGATGGTCCCTGTTGTCCGGGTGGCTGTGCTGCATGCGCGTGGCTGTGGTGTCCGTGGATGGCTGGCACAGCTTACCCGCTCCACTGCTGGGTCCTTTGCAGTTTGGGGCCGTTGAGACTCTGGCTGTGTGAACATGATGATGGGCGTCTCTTGGTGAGCACGTGTTCAACAGCATCAGTCCGGTGTGTACCCAAGAGGCAGCCGTGTGCACAAGTCTAGTCTGTAGGTGCCGCCAGTTTCCAAAGGGGATGCGCCCACAAACTCAAACTCTCGTTCTCCAGCCCCAGCGTGTTAGCCCGGGGCCGTCACTCCTGGCTCCAGCACGCGGTGTCTGCCAGGAGGCCGGCCAGAGGAGCTGAGTGGTGTGCAGGCAGATTACCTGAGCTTTTCTGTTCCAAAGACACTGGCCGGTGAAGTATCAGCCTGGAAGGGGCCCAGGATTCCGAGTGGGTCTCCTGTCACTGAGCCTGGGGAAGCCCTTTTGAACCAGCACCGTGTCCACTGATACAGGCCTCCATCCGCTCCGTTAATGGACTGGTCATGAACTTCAAAACCGCTGTTTACTGAGCGCTCTGTGGGCCGGCTTCGTGTGTGACCTGCCACGTGGTTTCCCCTTTGTCCTCACAGCCCCGGAGATGAGGCGGCGGCATCGTTCTCCGTGTGCTGAGACGGGTCAGGCAGCTGACCGCGGCCGGGCTGGGTTCCAGGCAGGCCCGCCTGAGCCCAGGGCCCGAGCCGGCGGCTCTGCTCTGCGCCTCGGTTGAGACATGCCGAGAGGTTGAGTGCTCCCCCTCTGATATGACGGTGAGCACCTTGTCAGTGTTGTCCAGTGAACAAGGAAGAAGAGCCCGGCGGCGGCGTGGCTCAGTGGTTGACCTGAGAACCAGGAGGTCACGGTTCGATCCTGTCAGGACACGTGCCGGGCTGTGGGCTCCATCCCCAGAGGGGGCGTGCAGAAGGCAGCCCACCAAGGATTCTCTCTCATTGTTGATGCTTCTATCTCCTCCTTTCCTTTTGGAAACCAATAAAAACGTATTTTAAAAACAAAGTAATTTTTAAAGAGGAAAAGGAGGAAAACATACTTTACCAGGAGTTCCCACAGTGGGTTTTCTTACCTTTGTTTGAGTGCCAACCAAACAAGACCCCAAGGAGTGGCAGCATTCCTGGCGTAGGCACGGAGGCCCACCAGGGACCTCAAAAGGTGACTGGTCTCTGTGTGCTGGTTTCAGAACATTTGTTCTCTTCCTGATATTTGTCTCGCTGTCTCAGCCCGTGGCCTCTGAGTCCCAGAAGTGTGGGAGCGGTTCGGAAGTGCTGGGGAGGCCCAGTCTGTCTGCGGTGACTTGAGGCGAGGTGGCGGCAGTCACGTCATGCCAGCGTGTGGCCAGTCTGTAGTTACTGGTTGTGGATGCCTCCTGTCTGCGTGATACCAGCCTGTCTACAGCTTGCGGGGGGGGGGGGGGGGGGCGCGGTTAGTTATTTTAACTTAACATTGTCATCTTCCCTTCTTTGCTTTATCGAACAAAGCTGGCCTCAGTCAGGGCGACAACCAGGAGCGGCTGCAGCCACAGACTCGTACAGTGTTTATTTCCTATTACATCTCAGTGTCATACCCAAGGGAAGGTACACAGCATCTCAGGGCACAACGCTTTCAGTTCATCTGTGAGGCTGCCAGTTCAGGCCAGGTGCACCTTTAGGGTATATGGTGTGTGTGCGCGCGCCTCCTACGGAAGCACAAGCTCAGAGAACACTCCTGAGTGTGGGGGTGAGAGTGCTGTACCCTGTATTGTGAAGGTGAGAGCTGGAAAGGCTGTGTGAGCTTGGGCTGTAAGAGCAGATCACAGAGCCCACCGACACCTGGTGCTCGGGGAAATGAAATCACCGCGCTGGTGTCAGTGGTGATGACAAGGCTCTTTCTGAAGACCCCAAAGGGACCTGGGGACGTTAGGGTCCAGAAAAGTGAACAGTAGCCGTTGCAAAAATTGGTTATTGGAATTTGAAAGTGTTAGCTGTTACTACCCAGATACCCAAATACAAAGCATATCTTTTTGACATTTTATAGATGTCTTATGGAGACATGGATTTAAAAATGTCAATATGTGAACAGCATCTTATACAAGTTCTTTTATCTTTTTTGAGTCTTCATTTATCCTAAAAGGTGGACTCTGAACTTAAAGCTCTAGGTTTGGGTAATGACTCGAAGTTACTTATACTTCCTTGCTGTGTGTGTTTTTTTAAGTGGTTTTGTGTTTGCTTCCAAAATTCCTCTCGGAGGTGGAGTTAAACGCATCCTTAAGTCATCATAACTGTGTTTCCTTCTCGCTGCTGTCCTGCTGGGGCTCGGTAGTCCCTAGACAGTGGCCTCAGTTCCCCGGTACACATCTGAACATGGCCCCACCTGAACTGGAGGGTCTGTTTTGGTTCTTGCTCCTTCGCTTTCCAGTCATAAAAGTAAATTTAAAATCAGTAGGAATTTAATGTAAAATTGAAGTTGTTTCCACTAAAAATTATGTCCTAATTGTTTCTCATCTAAGGATGATTCTTTATTTAAATTCTTTATTGTTTAAAGTATTACATAAGCCTCCTTTTCCCCCCATTGACCACTCCCTGCCCCCCCCCCGTCTGTGTCCATTGGTTGTGCTCATATGCATGCAGACAAGACCTTTGGTTGATCTCTTACCCCCTCACCCCCCACCTTTCCTCATAGTTGGACAGTCTGTTCAATGCTTCTGTGACTCTGGTTCTGTTTTTGTTCATCAGTTTTATGTTCATTATAGTCCACAAATGAGTGCGATCATGTGATAGTTATTTTTCTCTGACTGGCTTATTTCGCTTAGCATAATGCTCTCCAGTTCCATCCATGCTGTTGCAAATGGTAAGAATTCCTTCTTTTTTACAGCGATGTAGTATTCCATTGTGGAGATGTACAACAGTTTTCTAATCCACTCATCTGCTGATGGCCACTTAGGCTGTTTCCAAATCTTAGCTATGGTGAATTGTGCTGCTATGAACATAGGGGTGCATATATCCTTTCTGATTGGTGTTTCTAGTTTCTTGGGATATATTCCTAGAAGTGGGATCACTGGGTCAAATGGCAGTTCCATTTTTAATTTTTTGAGGAAACGCCATACTGTTCTCCACAGTGGCTGCACCAGTCTGCATTCCCACCAGCAGTGCACGAGGGTTCCTTTTTCTCCGCATCCTCGCAGCACTTGTCGTTTGTTGATTTGTTGATGGTAGCCATTCTGACAGGTGTGAGATGGTACCTCGTTGTTGTTTTGATTTGCATCTCTCAGATGATGAATGACTTTGAGCATGTTTTCATATGTGTCCCGGCCTTCTGTGTGTCCTCTTTCGAAAAGGGTCTCTTTAGGTCCGTTGCCCATTTTTTGATTGGATCGTTTATCTCCCTTTTGTTCAGTTGTGTGAGTTCCCTGTGAATGGTGGGGATCAAACCCTCATCGGATGTGACGTCGGCAGACGTGTTCTCCGTGCAGCGGGCTCTCCCGCTTTGTTGCTGGCTTCTCACCGCGCAGGAGCTTGCCGTCTCGGTGTGGTCCCGTTGTGCATTTCCTCTCGGAGGGCGATTCTTAGCCGAGCTGGTTTCAGCCACACACGGGTGTTCCAAGCCGTGCAAGTGTGTCTGTCTTATAGGTACACCGCCACGGTTTGGTTCTGTGTGACGTCAACAAATTCCTAGTGAGATCAACCAGCTGACTGCCACGCGTCCAAAACGGAAACCATCTCCACACACCACCATATTCTGAATTTAATTTAAAAAATCAGTTTGCAGTGAATATTATAAAAATAATATTCTTGAATATTTTTAGTTGAAAATTCTCACAGAAAATGATTTTAAAATCAGTCAGGCTGCCACTTAGGGAAAACATTTTTATTTATTTTTATTTTTTTTACATAGAAGCACGTGGCATGTGGGGAAGGTCCCCCGCTGCGTCTACAGAGGCTTATGGCATACAGGGGGGTAAACTTGCGTTTGATAAAACACGGTCCTTTGTCCCTGTGAGGGTCAGACCCGCGCGTGGAACAGTCTGTGACGTGCCCTGGCGTGTGCAGCCACACGGTCCACAGCGTGGACCCAGGACCGGCCCCTTTCTCCGGCCTCCAGGGCCACCGGGCCCCCCTCCGGGTGCCTCCGTGCGCTGTGTGTGTCCCCTCGCTGCTCACCTGCAGAGAGACCTCTGACCAGGCGAAGCGTGCATCTCAGCTGTGGCCTGTATTTCCCTGTTACAACCTGCCCCGTCCTCAGACCCACAGTGAAACCCTCACTCCCCAGCAGCCTCTGCAGCTCCTTCCCTGCCTGTCCGCCTGTCACCATTCATGCCCCCTCTGGTTTCCAGCTGTCCTTCCTTCCCTTCACTGAATTCTGGCTCCGGGTCATCATCCTGGGCGCCGTCAGGGAGGAGAGGAGCAGACTCACATCTCCCTTCCTCTCTCGGCAGTGGGGGTCGGCGTCGAGGTGGTCCTGCCCCGCAGTGTGCAGAGGGACCGGGAGGTGTGCGGGGGGCGCGGGGAAGAGGCAGGAGAAGCACAGACTCCGCGTCACTCACAAACCACATGCCCTGCAGCCTGCGGGGAGGAGCGGAGTCCTGGGCTCCGGCCCGTTCTTGGCCGAGAGCAGTGAAACAACAGCTGGTCTCACCGTTCTCCTACCCCACGTCTGCCTTGTCTTTTATGGTGACCCAGACAGCCAGGTGTCACTTCCAGTCTACTGAGCGTTCGTCATTGTCCGCCACGATGTGGACAGCCTGCCCCGCCTCAGCCCCTCCCGCGCCAGAGGACTTGTATGTTGCATTCGTGTTTGCTCGTAACCGCACAAAGTAAGGTTAGATAGTTTGTGTCTTAACGCGTTCAGCGCCCAGCAGTCACCGGTGACTGACACTGTACTTTCCGTCCGGAAGACAGAACGGCTGGGGGCCTAACGTGTGAGCTAATCTTCCTAAGGAAAAAGTACTTGATATTCAAGTCCATGCGGTGCTTTCACTCTCTCCGGAAACCTGGTTAGTTGGCCGGTTGGTTTTAGCAGGTGGTTAACTCAGCTGGTCTCAGGTGGCAGACTCTCCCCGCGGGGGGGCAGCGTCCCATTCAATTCCGTTCTCTCAGCCTTAGCTGCTTCTTGGAACCTGCCTTCGTGTGGGTGACTCGGGTCAGCGAGAGATTTGGGGCAGAATTCATACTCAGAATTTGAGGAACCCTCTGCCTGGCTCTCTTCGAACTGGGATTTCCCCCTCACTTCCCGCCTCCCGTGGTGACTCAAGCTCTGGTTCTTCGTACCGGCAGGATTGGGCCTGCTTCTGGCTGACGGCCTTGGAAATGTGGGCCCGCCCTGGGCCGTGGCCTGCCTCTATGTCAGCTTCCCAGACTCAGCGCCGGGGTGGCTCTCCTCCCCCAGCCACTTCCTGTGTCCATGGCCCCTGCCTGCAGAGGTGGTCACATCGGAGTGCTCGAACTTGGCAGATACAAAGAGGTCACCATCTTAAAGGGAGATTTCAGTAGAAATCACTCTTTTAATAATTTTGAGACGGGTAACACAATTAAAAGTACATTATTTCCGACAGTCTTAGATACCTAATAAGCAAAGAGAGACAGTGGTTTTAGTGTATCCGTGAAACGAGACGGCCAGTCTGCCCGGCCTGTTTGTGAGGGAAGAGGCGCAGAGGCCGAGGCTGCCCCACTGGCCGGGCATTTACCCCCAGGTCAGCCCATGACTAACATGCCCTCCCGCTCACGCTGTCTCCACCTTGCTCTCCGCACAGACACCGGCTGCTGCGGCTGTGTTAGAAGGTCAGCTCATTCCTCTGCGGGGAGGCAGTGCTGGGTAATCAGGAGAGATCATGTTTCAAAACTGATATTCCTATGAACTTGCCAAAGCAACCATTTCCCTCTTGGCTTTTCCCTTCCCATTTCTTGCTGCTGTTTCTCTGGACATTTTCCAGATTAGCCTGAGGAGCTGTGCATCCAGCCTGACTCCTGTGTCCACAGCAAATGGTGTGATGTCACCACAAAAGATGTCGAGGTGACCAAAATCCAGTCTTCTACAAAAAAACTCGTTCAAGCGAATTGCATTTGAAAGAAGAGCTGTTGTGGGGTTTAGTTCCAAAGCAGAGTAGTGTTCTGGGGGAAAACGGGACCGAGTGGGACAGATAAAAGCATGTGCCCCAGTAGCCTGCAGGCAGCAAGAGAGAGCAGAGGAGCTCCCGCTCGCTAGGAGTGTGACTTCCTCCCACGCTTGTCTCCGTCCGAGCTCCGAGCGATGGAGCGGGCGGACCGAGTCCTCCTTTGTGAATGAGGAGACAGGTTGCAGCGCCAGGCCGGGGGAGGTCACAGCCTCAGCAAGAGGCAGCGCCGCACGCACGGCCCTGTGTCCTGGCCCGCCTGACAGCTCCCCGCCGCTGTGAGCCCTCAGAGCTGGGCATCTGGGTCCGTGTCAGTCCTGGAAACGAGGAGCCTCTTAGACCGCTCTCTCGCTCTCCATGAAATGCCTTCGAAGTGAAGTCATGTTTTGTTGCTCCAGAACGGAAATTAATAAGCCCTCCCCGTGCCAGCTCACCGAGGCCCCCAGACCAGGCCTCACAGGGAAGGAGTGCGCTGCCTCAGAGGTGGAGCCTGCCTCAGGGCGCCCTCTGAGCCCCGGGCGGCCCTGTCCCTGCCTCGGGGTCTCTGATGGCTTCTGTCAAAGCCGGGAGTGAAAGTAAGACTGACTGGGATAAGTACTCCCTCTCCTCACGTCCTCTTCCTCGCTGGGACCTGGGGGTACGCAGACACAGTGCCGGGTGTTCTGATGGTTAAGGGAGTTTGGGCTTTTATTGTTTCATCTGCTGGCAAGTTTGAGACGGAGAGCCACGTCCCGGGAAAGGAGTGAGGGCTCCGTGCCAGGTCCCCGTAGGCCGCCCCGCGCTCCCAGTAGAACGTCTTGCTACTAAAAATACTGACGTTTGGGAAAATATGTTTAAATCTGACCTCCTGACATGCACATTCTAGCTCTTGCTCTGGTTCTTCGGCAGCAGCTGCTCAGAGTTCAGAAATGTCTCCGCGTGCCCCCGAGTCCACCGGTGGAATCGTCTTCCACTGTGAAAACAGGCGTTTTATGAGTTACTTGTACTCCTGACCACTCGGAGCAGCAAAGGCTGGTTTCTCGGGAGCATCTCGTGTTGTTTCGGTCTGAGAACCGAGTGCTGAGGTTGAGGGAATTGGCTCCCGGTTGCACTGCGTTCTTGGGGACGAGGCTGGCCTGTTGAGGGGAGGGGCGTCGAAGTGACTGTCATGCAGCTGCCACACAGCCGATGAGAGTGACGAGCGCGGGGAGCTCACCACTAGACCCACAGGGCCGAGCAGGGCGGGGGGCGGGGTGATGGAGGGCTGACCGTGGGCTCAGACAGCGTGTTCAGGAGCCGGAGAGCAGGGGAAGCGAGGTGGCGGTGACTCCGGGGGACGGAGCTGGGGAGGGTCTGTGGCCGGGACCTCTCGTAAGCTACGTGGTTTTTGTGGGCACAGTGACTCCATTTCACCAAACAACCCGCGTGCCATGAATTTTCCCGATGGGGCCTATTTCAAAGGGAGGCCCCCTCCTTAAAGAGCATGTCGCACGTGGTCTTACCATAGTGTGCTTGGGTTTTCCTTACTTGAAAAAAGGACATTTTTTAACTTGATTTTTTTTCTTGATTTCTGTGGACTTTTCAGTTGTCTGAAACTGTAGTTTTTGGAAATTCTGATTCCGGGGGTCCGTTATTTATTTTGAGGGTCAGGTGATTGAGAGAGGGAGGCTCCTTTGGGGCCAGTGTCTCAGGCTGGACCCCTGCTCCATGACCCCCTGGCCACCCAGTGCACAGGGAGCTGGGTGCCGGGATCTGGGGTGATCCGGGCAGGTGAGGGCAGGATCGGCCTCGTGGGAGCGCAAGTCAAGCAGACAGTCCGTTTACAGAGCATCTTACCAAGGGTGTCGTCGCCGGGGCCCGCTCCCTGGCGGCCTTGAGGGTGACGCTGCGTTGCCTCGGTCATGGTGACCGAGCTGGAGCAAGAAGAAACCAGAACGCTGTTTGAGGAGGTGGGATCTTCCACGGAAACAGGAAGCAGTCCCTTTCCTTAACACCCTCCCCCGCGGTGGTAGCTGGCTGCGCGGGCACTGCTGACTGTCGCTTGCTGACGGCCGCGCTGGGAGCTGGCCGGGAGAGCAGCAGCGTGCTGCCTGTCAGGCAGGAATGTCTGTCTGAACAGCGAGCACATTCCCACGTTAGAACGGAGCGCTGCGGTGACCTCACTCCATGAGTAATTCTGGGCGCGGACTCACGGCACCCCCCAGGCGGCTGCATTCCTAGAGCTCAGCCGTGCGGGCTTGTAGGAGAGCCGATTGCCACCGCAGGGACGAGAGAGTGAGACCCGCCGCCCGCGGAGCCCCGGGCCCGAGTGCAATGGGCAGGGGCAGGGGCTGGCTTGGCGGCCTTCTGGGTAGCTTCTGCATGGCAGAGAGCAGGACCAGGCGGCCGCACAGCCGGCACAGAGGAGTGTGGGATGCGGCGAGGCCCTGAGTAGGCGAGCGGTGGTAAGTAGGGTGCTGCCGTTGTAGGCGGGGGCACGGCCCCAGGCGTCTGACCGGTGGGGTCAGCAACCTCGGGCCTTGGGTTCTGGCTGGGACAGAATTCAGAGCAAGACCCAGACCACAGAGAGCGTTTACCGGGTGAATCGCAGGGAGAAGAAGTCCCTCCCGGGAGAAATGGCTCCGCAGACCAGTTCTGGAGGAAAGGAAGGGCCCCGGGAGCTGGGGAGCGAGGAGCTGGGTGACTGCCTGGGGGGGGGGGGGGGGCAGGCAGGCTGTGCTCCCAGGAGGAGAGCACCGGGCCCTCCATCCTCAGGGCTTCAGGGGGAGGTGGGGGCAGCTCCAGGGGAAGGTCTCGGCAGAGAGGCAGCGGCTCCAGGCGAGTCCTCTCAGGGCTGCGCTCCGCTGATGGCGTGGCCGGCACCGGGACAGGGTCACGATCCAGGGCAGCTGGTCCTGACGTCAGCCCTGCTGGGTTTGCTGCTTGTCTGGGCCTGGAGCTGAAATACAGCTGCTCCAAACACAGATGTTACCTCGAGGGGGGAGAGGTCAGGGGTCCAAACCTCATGACCAGCGATTTGCTAGGGGAGGAAGGTCACCCTGGGGCTGAGGTCCCCCCAGCCATCGACTGTCCATTGCTAGGCACCTGGGCTGCCCATCCTGGTGACTTGTGCTCGGCCCATCCTCCTTGCTCTGCTCACGTCCGTCTAACTGCCTACAGCACTGCTCCCCACCTCGCAGCTGAAAGCAGCGGTATTTCCAGGAGCACTGCGGTACTGTCCCTGGTTCCGTGTTTTCCTGAGGGGTGAAGTACTGGTAGCTGAAAGCGAGTAGGGAACGGGGTGTACGGAGGTGGTGGCCAGATTGCTGAGCTGCCCCATAACATGCTGGCTCCCCGGATGCCCAGATTCCCACGAGGAGTCCGTCCTGAGGCCTGTCTGTGTGGGTGAGGTGCTGGGGTGCTCGAGGCAATTCTGCTCTGCTCCAAACACATGTAGGCACACACATCCATCCCGCCAGGGCGCGTCTTCGATCTCGCACACTTCTTCGTGTCTTCCCAGCGCCTCTGACCTAAGCTGGGCTGCAGCTGGGCTTGCAGTTTGGACTCGGCTATTTTTGAGGCGTTTTGTGAAGAGTCAGAAACCTGATCCTCGTTCCCACTCTTGATTGCCATCTGCTGTTAGCCCGGGTGCTTGGAGACAGTCGGGTGGGGCTGCTGTGTGCTGGCTGCCGCGGCCCCCTTAACCCCTGTGTTGTCTCTGCAGCACAATCCTGGAGGAGGAGAAGGCTCAGCACGAGGAGCGCGTGAGGATGGAGTCCAGGCGACAGGTCACAGTGTCCTGGGACTCCGGAGGCTCCGACGAAGCTCCACCCAAGGTAGCAGCGGCCCCCCCCAACTCGCATTCCTCCCCTGACCTCTGGCCTCTGGGGTGGGCAGCTGCCTGAGGGGAGCCATGCCTACGGGGGTTCTAAGAGTGACCCCTCACTCCAGCGGTGGTTTCCTCCGCTCCTGCTGGTGCACTCGGTGCACTTGGATTGGACTCATTTGCTGTGATTTTAAAATGCTCTTCTGGTCTCCCACCCTTCCCCCTCCCTCCCCCCGCCCCCCCCCTCCCCCAGCCACAGACTGAGCAGCCTCCCTGGGGAGGCTTTTCCTTGGTTGGCGTCAGGGACCTCGCTCGCTCACGTCACGTCACGGTTAAGGCAGGAGAGGGACTAAGCCGCTTCGCTTTGTTTCCGCAGGAGACATCCCACCCGCCTGCTCCTTTCGGTCGGGTCGGGTTGGGTTGGAGCCTCTTTCTGGCTCGCGGCTGCTGGCCGGGGTGTTGGTGAGGGAACTCACCCAGCATCCTTGGGCCTCGCCTGCCCGCTCCCCTCACACCTAGACTCTGGTGCTCGGGGGGGCCCCCCTCCCCGCCCCCCCCCCTCCGTCGTGGCCTGCTGAGCTGTGCTGGGGGTGCCCCTTTGGCTCTGCCAGGCTGTATTTTCACGCACTGGCGCAGTCGCCATCAATCCAGTCCAGACCATCCTCTGAAAGTAAATGGACAGGAGGCTTTTCTGCAATTAACAACCTGCGATTGGCTATCTCATTGGCTAAAAGTATATTAAGAAATGTTGACATTCTTTACTCCATTTCTTTTTGAAAATGTTTCGAAACCTGTGAGCCCGAAGTGCTGTGCACCTGTCCCCGGCTTTCACCGTCTGCCGGGAGCTGCTCCCTCCCCGGGCCGTGCTTTCCGCTGTGCGCGGCGAGCGCTGTCCCCGTTTGACGGCGTGCTGGGGACGGGCACAGGTCCCCAGACTTTCCGAGGGGGTTCCACAGGGCACCCTCCTCCACAAGGGAGACCCAAAGCCAGGCGGGAGGCCGGCGCCTGTCCCATGGAAGTCACTGCAGTGGCTTCGCCTTGGGGCCAGGACATTCCCCCGCCTCCTAGTTTAACAATAGAAAATCCCTCCTTGCCCCCCAGAACAGCTGTGCGCCCCACTTCCCAGCCTCTCAGGCCCCCAAGTTGTCTACGGTGTGCCTGTCTTACCTCGGGACAGCTGCCAGAGGCCAGGGCCGGGGCGGGCGGTCTCCCAGCTCACAGCGGGCTCTCCGCCGGGCAGGCTCCCTCCTGTGCCATCCTCGCTGTGTCCCCTGTGGCCAGGCGTTCAGAGCACTGTCTTCAGCCCCACAGATGGGTGCCAAGTAATGCACCCCACACCCCCAAACTCACAGAGTTCCAGGCTCTCCCACCTGGACAGTTCCCTGTGTCTCACCCTGTGGGGTGTGGAACTGTGTGCACTTGGCCGAGTTCTGGAAGCTGTGCCGCTAGGTTCGTAGGTGCAGGAGGAGGCAGGGCTTTTTTTCTTCCGTTGCAGAGTAGAGACCAGCTCTGCTTCCATTTTTAAACATCCCGCTGTTTTTGGAGGTGCTTCAGCGTGCCTATTTTAGGTTCTTTTCCATAACCAGAGGTGGTTCTGCCTTTAAAACAGGCAGCAGCCAACGGTCGCCCACTGCCCCATTTTATTCATTGACGTTCGAATGGAACAAACTGCAGCTCCTTTTGCAGTGTCCGTGGCTGGTTTCACTGCCACAGACAGAGCTGAGCAGTCCAGTTACTGTGTGGCCCCAAAGACCAGCGTATTTACTCTCCGGCCCTGCCAGAGGAAGCGTGGCAAACCCTGGACAAGGTTGTCAGGGCCAGAGAATCACCGGCAGCGGTTTCCATGCGGCGCTGAGGGCTGGGCTGCGCCGGAAGCCCGGGTTCCTGGGGAGGAGAGCTGGCAGGTGTGCGTGCGGTTTAAGTCGTGCGTTTGGTAGACATTTTCTAGAAAAAGAAGGAAGCAAGGCTGTCTCGCCAAGGAAAACAACTGGTAACATTTGTTGCCAGGGATAAATTTCGCATTTTCAACCAAAAATTTGAATTTGGAAAAACATCTCCATCACCTTGATAGCTTTGCGATTCTCAGCCTCTCTGCTGAGCGCAGGTGGGCTCACGGTGAGCCGCGTTTTCGGGTGGTACTTGGACATGTGGTCCTGGAAGGCCGCGTGCTCGGCTCTCCGTGGTTCCCAGTGATGAACGGGAGAGGTGCGAGGTGCGCTCACAGCCCAGAGACGGCAGAGGCTCTGACGCAACAGCTGGCGGCACAGTTCCCGTCCCGTGTGGCGAGTCGCCCACCGTGGCCGAGTTTAGCTGTCATAACAAAAAGCGGCATCCACGTTGTTCCAGGAAGGGTGAGAATGCTTGAAGTTCAGGTGCCTCACCAGCAGAGCTCAGAGCTGGGAGCGACTTCCGCGCCACCCCCGTTTCATAGGTGAGGAAGTCGAGGCCAGTCTGCCGCTCACTGTCCCCGGCCACCCACCAGGAAGTGGCCGGGCAGGACGGGTGTCCAGCATCACTTTCCCTCGAGGCCGAGTGGTGTGAGCATCTGCTCACGTCTGCGCTCATTGGCCGTCGCACGGCTTCCGGGTCCACTCAAGTCCTCTGCCCACTGTTCAACTGGAACATGTGTCATTTTATAACTGGGCATGACTCTTACCAAACAGACGACTTGCAAATATTGTCTTCCATTCTGTGGGTCGTCTCTCACTTTTCTAATGCTTTCTAATGATGCCGTTTGCAATACAAAAGCTTTTAATTTCGATGAAATCCAGTTTATTTATTTTTTCGTTTTGTTGCTTGAGCTTTTGGTGTCAGCCAAAAAAGAAGCTATTCCCTAGCCCACAGATTTGTCCTGTGTGTTCTCCTGGGAGTTTCACAGCTTTAGCTCTTCCATTTAGATCACGACCCCTTTTGAGTTCATTTTGTGGATGTTGTGAGGAAGGGGACCAGCTTCATTTGCTCGCATGTGGATACCTGTTGTTCTAGCATCGTTTATTGAAAAGACTGTTTCTAACCCCACTGAGATGTCTTGGTACCTTTTAGCGTTCTTTCCAAGTGAACTCGTGTGGAGAAATACCTTCTTGTGTTATTTTCAGTAAAACGAGGATTTGTGACTTACCAAAGCCACCAAACGCCCCTCATGTGACGCCCTGTCCGTTTGTTCACAGCCCAGCAGGCCTGGCTACCCCAGCCCGAGGTCCAGTGAGGGGTTCTACCCCAGCCCGCAGCGCATGGTGCAGACCAACCATCACCAGGTACGCCAGGCCTCGCCCGACAGGGTGCGTCCTCCTCTTCAGCACGGCTCGGGGTCGGGAAGGGCGCTGCGTGGCTGTGTTGTTACTTGTGTGCGTGGGAGTATTGTCAGGGGGCACGTGGTCCTGACATTCGTGTGGGGCTGGGAGCGCTCACTGCTCCGAAAGCAGCTGGGCGAGTGTCCCCTGGCCCCGTGCCCGGTCTGCTCCCTTCCTCCTGCCCCCGTACAGCACAGGACCCAGCGGGCACACGCTCTGCAGAGCCCACTCAGTTGGGCAGTTCTCCTGGGAGCCAAGAATGAGGCTCAAAAGTGCCTTAAAGGCCAGAGGAGCCCTGGCTGGTGTGCCCAGTGGTTAGAGCATCGGCCCATGCACCGAAGGGTCGTGGGTTCAATTCCCGGTCAAGGGCACATAACTGGGATGCAGGTCAATCCCTGGCCTCAGTTTGGGAGTTGTGGGAGGCAAACAACTGATATGTCTCTCTCACGTCTGTGTTTCTCCCTCCCCTCCCTTCCCATCTCTCTCCCCCTTTTTCCCTCCCACTCTCTCTAAAAATCAATGGAGAAATACCCTTGGGTGAGGATTAACAAAACAAACAAGAAGTCCAGATGAGTTGCCAGATGGACAGGTGTGGAAGGCAGGGTGGGCTTGCAGACAAGTTACCTGCACCGAGAAGTGAACCCTCGAGAGAAGGGGCCAGAGCCAAGTCAGTCATGGCTGGTTTGGGTTTCTGAGGGAAGGTGTCAGCTTTTCTAAGAGCAGGAAGTCGGGGCTCAGTGGGCACTGAGCAGGGTCGGACCCAGCATTGTTTCGAGAGAACATGGCAGCACAGAGAGGGGGCGCTCGGGTCCCGTGACGGCCGCGCCGGCCGTGGCGCTTGCAGGCTGGGCTCTGGTGCGTGTTGGCTAGTGGTGGGGTCCCCTGAGGACAGGGACTCGCCTGGACTTTCAGCGCCTGCAGCAGCGCGTACAGTAGAGGCCAGTGAGTGAAGGACAGCATCTGTGTTCTCCTGGCGGAAGGCGGAGTGGCCCTCCTGCTCTTGGCAGTGAGAGCAGCTGCGGGACTTCGCTGGCGGTGGGTCAGGCTCCTCTTGAGCCCAAAGTGCTCGTCTGGTCCTGCCACACGCGTGGGATGGAGAGAACTGCCCGAGGTCATCGAAATCTCCTTGTTGTGAGAATTCCTAAATGTCCTTGGCAGTAACACGTCCTTCCTGACCAAATATAGTAGGGTATGCAGCAGCTTATGTTTAGCAGAACTTTTACTGTTAAATATTGGCTTCAGTAAACTGTGAGCACTATCTATGGGTCCCGTTGGACAGTTTAATTCCATATTGTCAGGATGGAGATGGGTATGTCCATGCCTGGAGGCCCAGCAGACACACAGAACCTCTGTTGAAGGCTCTGTGGCTATTTGGCTGTTCTTCATCTCATTAAAAACGGGCCTGGGAACCCGGGCCATCACGAGCCGTGGGAACAAGGGCAGGGTCCTTCGGTCTTCTCCGGATTGAGGGCGGGAGCGTATGAAGAAAGCCTCTCATTTTCCTCCTGCCTGACGCTGTTCTCCACGGCCAGCTGGCTGTCTCCTGGCGGGCTCATTCAGCTTTGTTAGAACTTGAAGATTGACCCCCACCCCCACCCCCCCCGCCCCCACTGCCAGCCCTTGTTCACCAGGGCACAGCCTTTTGGGGGCTTCGTCTGTTGGGTTGGGCAGGAAGGGGTTCCATGGCAGTGCGTGGCGCAGCCTGTGGACAGCCTCCGAGGATGGCTGCTCCCAGCTGTAGTAAGTGTCAGGTTCTGACTGCGGGCGGGCGTGTTTGCGGAGCTGTCTGCTGCGGCCTCAGTGCAGACTCCCCGGGGCCACCTGCCTTCCTCGGCTGGTGACCTGCCTCCACCTTCAGAGCCGGCAGTTGGTGAGGCTCTTGATCTTCACTGGTCAGCCTCCCTCCCCGCCCCCCTGCTTCCCTCTTGCACTCTCTGAGGACCCTGGAGGTCACATCAGGTCCACCCTGTCTCAGGTTCCTCATTTATGTCCATCCGCGAAGTCCCTTTGCCCTGTAAGGTGACCGCGAACTGGGCGCGAGCAGCTGCGGCCGTCCCTGGGCCCCACAGCATTCTCTAGTCTAAGTTGCCTCCTCTCTCGTGGGCGCAGACTCTGCAGAACTCGTGTGTCCGAACCTGACCCACCGCTCGCTCTCCCGCAGGTCTCCGGCTACCCCGGCTCCCACGGGATCCCAGCCATGGCAGGCAGCATGTACCCGGGCCAGGCAGCCCTTTTGGACCAAACAGATTCTTGGAATCACAGACCCCAGGAGATGTCCATGTGGCAGCCCGGCGTGGAGGTAAGCTGGCTGCTCTCAGGCTGACAAAGCTTTGCCCTAGGGACCTTTTCCTTCTGACTCCTACGGTGTCTTGATTGGTGACCTGCTTCTCAGGTCAGGAGGCTCCTTTTCTCAGATGCTTCCGGTGCTGGGAATCTTCCTGATTAGAGAGAGGAGAGATGCCACCAGCATTGGCCCGTGCGTTCGGAAGGCAGACCCCAGATTGAGTGGACTTGGCTGGGAGCGGAGGAAGGAGCAGGCAGACGGGCCGTCAGTGCTGTCGCCTCTGTCGTGGGGTCTGCTCACTCCCGGGCCGTGTCCGCTGCCCGCTAGGACTGACGGCACATCTGTGCACGGACACTCACTCCCAGGCCGTGTCCGCTGCCCGCTAGGACTGACGGCACATCTGTGCACGGACACTCACTCCCAGGCCGTGTCCGCTGCCCGCTAGGACTGACGGCACATCTGTGCACGGACACTCACTCCCAGGCCGTGTCCGCTGCCCGCTAGGACTGACGGCACATCTGTGCACGGACGCTCACTCCCAGGCCGTGTCCGCTGCCCGCTAGGACTGACGGCTCACCTGTGCACAGACGCTCACTCCCAGGCTGTGTCCGCTGCCCGCTAGGACTGACGGCACACCTGTGCACGGACACTCACTCCCAGGCTGTGTCCGCTGCCCGCTAGGACTGACGGCTCACCTGTGCACGGACGCTCACTCCCTCCGTGAAGTGTCTCCCTGCCGGTGGCGCGGAGCGTAGTGATTGTATGCTTTCTAAAGATGCTTGGCACGCGTCAATCGCAGCCTCCAGGAAAGTCGCTCCCACAAGCGGTGTGAGCCGCCGTCTCCACCACCTGCTTCCTTGTTGGGAAGACGGGGAAGACGTAGGGCACCCCAAGTAGACCTGAGAGCAGCGTGCCGTCTCTGCCCTCAGGACCCTGCGGCGCTGGACCTGCGCGGGATCGGACAGGTGCTGCCCACACACCTGATGGAGGAGCGGCTGATCCGGCAGCAGCAGGAGATGGAGGAAGACCAGCGCTGGCTGGAGAAAGAGGAGAGGTTCCTGGTAACTGCGTTTCGGAGACGCCCTTCCACCCTGAGGCCCTGTGGGGTCTGTGGCATAGGCTCCTCTGTTCCAGAGCGGGAGAGCTGGCTTCCCACCCGCTTCCTGAAGCTGGCAGTGTGGGTGTTGGCTTTCCTGGAGTCGCTTTTCGGTATCGGTTTCTGAGGGGAGCAGTGGCCTTGTCGGCTCAGGGGGTGAGCATTTCTGTGGCTTCTGTGTTACCACCGAATTGACGGAAACAGCTCCCCGAGGTGTCAGCGCGCACGGACAGCCCGCGTGTCTGCTCCGTGATAACCTGCTGCCCGCCCCTTACAGCGCCTGTGGCTGAGAGACTGGTGTCTCGTTCCCGGTGACCTTGTCGCTGTGTATGTCTGTGTGTACATGTGCCGCTGGTGGTTAGGAATTCGTCCTGCGTTTTCCGGTATCTGTCACATGAAATCTTGGGGGCCGGTTCCCTTGGATTTTCCGAATGCACGGCTGTCGCTCTTCGTCTCACTCGGTGTTTCTTAGACACGTGCCACTTCTCTCCTGGGCGTCTCTGCCAACGTTAGTATGAAGTAGCTCCTTGCTGGCTTTCCTGCTCTCATTTTTAAAGGTAGTGCCTCTAATAGTTTTCTCCATCAAGTATAACTTGGTATATTTGTGCCTGTATGTTTTAAATATATGGAGGTGGTGGTGGTGTTTTTAAGAAAACTTTAGCCCTAGCTGGTGTGGCTCAGTGGATAGAGCATTGGCCTGCGGACTGAAGGGTCCCAGGTTCGATTCCATTCAAGGGCACCTGCCTGAGTTGCAGGCTCCATCCCCAGTAGGGGGCGTGCAGGAGGCAGCCAATCAGCAATTCCCTCTCATCCTTGGTGTTTCTCTCCCTCTCCCTTCCTCTCTGAAATCAATAAGAATATGTATTTTAAAAAAAAAGAAAAAGAAAAAAAAACTTTAAAAGGTTTAACCTGAGTTACCTGGAGCGTTTTGCTTGGGCTTATGCTAGTCCTGCATCCCAGAGATAAATCCCTCTTCAGTCATAGGGGATCCCTCTTTGCAGGCCTGGTTTATTTTGTTGGTGGTGTTCCGTTGGGATTTAGAATTGATGCTCATCAGTAAGAAGAATTTGTTTCTTGTCATCGCTTATTGGCCTCAGGATCAGCACAGTGCTGGTTCCTAAGGTGAGCTGAGTGATTGCCACCCTACGGATTTGGGTCTGTTAGGTCCATGTCGTGGGTGGTGGGGCTGAGAGCAGTAGGCAGTCAAGACGGGACTAAGAGCGAGGAGACGGGACCAGTAAGCCTTCCTTCCGCCTGGGCATTTTAATTGGGGTCTCTGCAGCATTGTCCCCGCCACAGCCACAGTGCTGTTCCTGAAATGCAAGTGTGATCCTGAGTCCCTGGTGTCAAATCTGCTGGAGCTACCCCAGGGTGACCCGCCCAGCCTCCTCCTGGCCCCTCCTTTCTTCCTGTCCTCCTGGGTCAGCCTCCGACGGTGACAGAGCGCACTGAGCACAGAGGGGAGGGACAGCCCCAGGTCACTGGGGAGAAACATTCCAGGGAGAAGGCCCGCCAAGCGCGAGGACCCAAGGCGAGCTGGGAAGGAGCCAAGTACGGCTGAGGGTCGGAAAGACAGCCATAGAGGCCAGAGCGCAGGAATGAGGGGACAGACCACACAGGGCCTCGGGCCGTGCAGGCGCGGAGGGAGGGTGGCCAGGGCCTGGCGGTGGTGGGAAAACAGAGCGGTTTGGCACTCAGAGGTCTTCCCATCCTGACTCTCCTTTCAGCCAGCATTACGAGAAAGAACTTAGACTTTGGAGAATTAAAAATCCTTGTTACGGGACCCTGCATTGTTTTCTGTCTTCATGCTTTAATTTCTTAGCCTGTGACGTGCTTCACGCCCGCCATACAGTGCGGGTAATGCTTTCCTCATGGGGGGTGAGGGTGACATGGAAGAGTGGAGGGAGGAGCACCCCATTAACTTTCAAAGGGCTTTTTTCGCCCTTCCTCGGTTTGAGCTCCATCGCTGCCATGAGCTGCATTGATGAGAACCTAGACTCCTAGGTCATGTGTCACAGAGTTCCTCCTATGACACAGCGTTCCTGCAGACAGTCCCAGAATACCTCCTCCGCTCCTGACCCCAGGCTGAGGAAGAGATGGAGGAAGAGGTTGGCCACTCTCAAAAGGTTTCTGCAGAGGAGCCTGAGGGGCTCGCTGCTCAGGAGCTGCAGAGCCTTTGATTGGAGTTATTGGCTGTCCTAAGGAAACCTTCACTCTCTCGTTAGCAGGTAGCTAACAGCCCCTGGAGTGTGCTTGCCCTATGTCCCCAGGACGCGGAGCCTGCGAGTCGTCAATGCCGCCTTTTAGGCCGCGGAGCTTTCCAAGGCAGGCTTGTCCTGTTGTCAGCGCAGCGGGCCAGCCTCTGGTGCAGCCGTGGGCAAACTACGGCCCGCGGGCAGGATCCGGCTGTTCTCTCCTGTTCTCTTGCTCTCCCCTCCGCTCCTTTACTTTGAATTTATATTAGTTCACACAAACACTCCATCCATGCTTTTGTTCCGGCCCCCGGTCCAGTTTAAGGACCCATGGTGGCCCTCGAGTCAAAAAGTTTGGTGTCTCCCAAGCTGCTGTGCACCCGCTGCCCTGGCTAAGTAAAATAAAACCCAGTTACTAGAAAAGGGAAATTTTCAAAAAGATATACATCATACAAGCCAAACTTTTGCATTATGAACTTCAACAGACCTAACACTCTTTCAGATTGCTCTAGAAATTTCTAAAGATTCTCGTCTTCTGTTCTGCCTCCTCCTGGCCTGGTAACAGATCATTTCCGCCCCGCTTTGGTCCTCAGACTGCTTGGGGAGCAGTGCTGCCCCCCAGTGACATAAACTATGCAGCCTGGACAAAGAGTCAGGTTTCTACTTGGAAAATGAACTCTTAAAGTTGCTTTCTCAGTCATAGTTCCCAGATTTTTTCGAATAGATCCCGTTTTCAGGACTCACGTCATTGCATGGTCATCTACATACATAAAAGGCTAATATGCTAAGTGTCCCTCCACCGTCCGACCGGTCACTATGACGCGCACTGACCACCAGAGAGCAGACGCTCAACACAGGAGCTGCTGTGATGCGCACTGGCCATTGACAAACAGCACCACCGACCTGGCGCTGACAAAGCAACACTCGGCTTCCCCCAAGTGGGACACAGGCCCCGCCACCACCCCAGAGTGACACCCCACCAAATTGCAGCCAACACTGCTGAGACCCCATTCACAAAATGTGGCCCATAGCCCAGCCCCGCCCAGAAACGGTCGCTGTGGGCGCTGGGTAGTGACGTCACGTAGCAATGCCCGGCTTCCTCTCCCTAGCGACTAGCCACCTAGGAGTTTCTTCAGCCCAGGAACACAACTCGCTTTATTGCCAGGTGCAAACATTTTACACTTAAATGTCTGTGAAGCATTTTCCTATGCCTCATCTCATTTGATCCTCACAGAAGTCCTGGAGTAGGTAGATAGGAGACTTGGTGGAATCCTGTTTTCTTTTCATTAGCCAGAAAACAGAGATTTAGAAAGCTTAGAAACTTGACCGGACTGAAAAGAAGTAAGAAATGGTGGACCTTGAAAATGACTTCAGGTTTTCTCACTGCACAGATTATAGTCAAACACGACTACAGTTAAATATTTTACCCTTTGTTCTCCGTGTGATCTACAATAATAATCTGCTTCATGTTGATATTTACTGCTGTGTTGCTGACAATTACCTGAAAGAGAAGTTGGGGTGCTTCACTGGGCTGGGAAAAGTTTAGCTACATCAGAAAGCAGGTCTAACTAAGCAAGTTTATTCTATATCTATAAAAGGCTAACTTGACTCGCATATGCGCAGTACATAAAAAGCTCTCGCTGGCACCAGTCACACGTGTGTATTTCCATCTGTCATTGTCGATCATGAATTTTGTTGACACTTCTATTATAGAGAAAGGGTAAATAGCGATAGTAAAATATTTCTTCTAATTAATCTCCTTTCAGTGTGCACGAATTTGTGCACCGAGCCACTAGGTATTAATAACCGCTCCTGCCTTTTCTTGAGGACTGTGGTGTGCCAGGACCCCCAGATCTGTGTGTCCGTTAGCACACGTTCTTGCAGTGGCAGCCTCTTGCCCACGGTCACACAGCTGGGACGCACGGCACCTATGCGTGGTGGCATGCCCACTCCCTTCTCCCATCCCTGCTCAGCTTGTGTCCTTCCGAGCCAGCAGAATGCAGAACTGGGAGAGAGCACAGTCCCAGGCTGTTCCCAGCACTCTTCCCGGTTGGGCGTGACTTACACACAGAGTACCTTTTGTTCCTTATTTTTGCCGCTGTGCGCACAGGAGCTTTCTGATGTGATACTGGGCTCAAGACAGCGGTCTAATTTTAAGTGAGAACGCCTGCCTCCACAAAGCCTGCTTTGTGTGCTCAGACAGGAAGTACATATTTGAGCTGTTTTTCCTCTCAGAGCCGACCCGGGACAGCCCGTCCGCAGACCGCTCTGCTGCTCGCTCTGGCTCTGCTGCTCGCTCTGGCTGTGGCTCTGGCTCTGGGCCAGGCCGCATGCCCCTGTGCTTCTTCCTGACATCAGGTGCCAGGTTTGAAGGCGAAGCAGTCTAGTTCCAAGTGGCGGGGCTTTGAAGTGAAAGTCTGAATGTGAAGTGTTTAGAGGGACAGTGATGGGGGATTCAAGACGGAGATGGGCCTGTGGGTGCCGTGTCCCCGGGACCTCAGAAGTGCCTCGGCTCTCACTGCCGCCGAGCAGAGGGAGTGTGGCGCCCGCTCGCAGGAGCCTGTTGGTAGCAGCGCCTATGCGGTGCCAGGAACTGGAGGTAACCCACCTGCCCCTTGACCACGAAATAGGCAAGATTCACACAGCAGGTGCCGTGCGGCCACCACGGGGCAGCCCGGGGCCGTCTCGCAGGCGGGCACCACCAGGTGCAGACACGCGGGCGCACATTGAGTCCATACGTGAAGCTCAGCCACTCGTCCCTGTGGCCGGGCGAAGGCAGGTGTCCGCTGGGCAGGGGGCGGGAGCCTGCTGGGTTGTCCTGATCTGGGTGGCGTGTTAGGCAGGGACACGCATAAATGAAAACGCGTTGAGCTTTACACTGAACGTTTGTACACTTTGTCGTAAACGTTGTACCTAAGTAAACAGAAGGTGCTGCACAACGGGGGCAGTGACCAGATAGCCCCCAATGGTACGTCTGTACCTGTCAGTGTGAGATGTCAGCTGTAGCCGCCTCCTTTATCGGAGCCGCTCCTGTCCTCCGGTCTGGAGTGTCCTGGGGGAGGGGGGGGACGGGAGACTCGCCTCACCCGGGAGCAGGGAAGAGCCATCTCTTCCCTCTGCGGCCGCTGCTTAAGGCGGGCGGGCTCCGTCAGGCGCTGTCGGCCTGCGGGGAGCCCGGTCACGGCCACTCACACAGCGGACACACGGTGAAGACCCTTCCCTTCCAACTGAAATCCCGACTCGGGGAAAGTATACCTTAGGGAACTATTGTGTATAAGGAAACAAAAACATGTCACTTCATGTGACTTACATGGGAAGAAAATAGGTAATTCTTGTAAGTACATGAAATACAGCTCCTTATTCTGTCAGCAAACAGTGAACTCAGGTTGCTCTCATTGCAGTAAAAAAGCAAATAAAATACCTCCACAGGTAGACGGTGCTCCCTGGTGCCTGTGAACTGACTGAGCCGCCGCGACTCCTGCCTTTCCGAGCGCGGCTTCCTCACCTGCAGGGCCTGTGTGCCTGCGGGTGGGTTAACGACTCCGGGAGCGTATTTACTGAGCACCTGGCACACGTGGGCTCCGTCTCACGGGTGAGAGTGGGTTTGGGGCGTCGTGCAGGTGGCTCTTCCCCACTTGTCGTCCTGAGACGCAGCGGGGAGCCGCTGCCAGGGCCTCTGACCTCATGGGCCGAGCGTCTAGTGAGAAGAAAGAGGTGTTCTCTTCCAGAAAGCGGGGGGCAACCCCAGCAGCGTAGCATTTTGTTCATGGAATTGGCTGAGTCTTGAGTGACAGCACAGGGGGACATAGTGGGAGAGACTCACACCCAGCAGGTAAACTCATCTGCCGGGAGCAGTTTGGCAACTTATACCCAGAACTTGCCAAATATTGAAAGCTCTGACTCAGTAATTCCATTCCTAGAGCTCTGTCCTGGGGAAGTAATCGGGGACTCAGCTCGGGTTGTACACAGAGGAGTCACCCACAGCCTGCTTACAGCATTGAACGTGAAAATGGCCCAGATGTTCCGCTCACGAGAGGTGTTGGCTTATTGGACACCTAAGGTGGCGGTAACTCAGTAACGGGCCAGTGCTAATTCAGTAAGGTTGGGAATTCGGTGACGTGGTTGCCCTTTTGTGCACAGGCGCCTTTAGAAGAAGAGTGAGGCCACGCCCTTCTCCGTCACCCAGCCGGTGCCTGGGCCGTGTCCTGGGCGCCGGCCCTGCCCGGTGCAGAGCTGCACAGCCGGGCTCGCAGCGGCTCGCTCTGGTCTGGCGGGGAGCGGTCGCTGCACGGCCACAGGGCTCCCTGGGAGCATGGCCCCGGAGGGGGGCGGGGTGGTGGGCAGCGTGCTGGTGGCTGGAGGCTGCCGCCCGATGGTGTGCACCCAGCCTTCATTCTAGTGTTGGGGACGTTTTGTGCTCATTTCTGTTAGCCCAGGCTTCTCTGGCTGGTCTCTGTTCTGGGTGCTTGTGGGAAACGTACCATCGGCCCCCGCAGCTCCTCCGCGGGCGCAGGAAGTGCGCCGCTCCTTTCCTTCTCGGTGGTTCCGGGGTGCAGCGGACGGCTCTCCTGCTGCCGGGGGCGGGGGCGGGGGCGGGGCCGGGCCCAGCCCTGTTTGTGAGCACGTGGGGCTTTGTGGGCCGCCCACCAGGGATTGTCGTCTCTGGTTTTTGAGAATGTTTCCAAAACTGGGGGCCAGTCTACTCCCCTTAGTCGGGGACAGCGGTGTGGGAAAAGGAAGGAACTGAAGAACCCAGACTGAAGTGTTTGGTTCTGTTTTCACTTCAGAAACCCGACGTGCGGCTCTCCCGAGGCAGCGTGGACAGGGAGGACGGCAGTCTCCAGGGCCCGGTAAGCAGGACGGGGGCTGTCGTGTCCTTGTCGTGGCGCCTCCAAACCCAGCCATCCACTCTGTGGGCGAAGTGGCCGTTGTAGCCCCGCACCCCGTGTCCCTGCTCAGTGCGGCCGTTGTAGCCCCGCACCCCGTGTCCCTGCTCAATGCGGCCGTTGTAGCCCCGCACCCCGTGTCCCTGCTCAGTGCGGCCGTTGTAGCCCCGCACCCCGTGTCCCTGCTCCGTGGGGGGCTGGGCTCTGTGCCCTGGAGAAGCAGGGACACGCACTGATGTTGATGCACACACGTTGAGTCCGCTAAGTTCTCTTACTCTCACTGCACGCTCGCAGCAGTTTCCAGTCGCAGAACGCTTGCTGCAGGTAAGGCTGTTCCTCCGGGTGCTGGCAGGGGAAGTGCCTGACATCCTCTGTAAGGAGCCAGCTTGTGGTCCATCCAAACAGATTAGAACCTGCTAGAACTCTTCCCTGGTCTTTGGGAGAGGACTTAAAATTGTTTCGTTAGGACTTCCATCAGCAGGTGTGTGGTTAAAATAAGCAAGCTCTCTCTCACGCTTAAGGAGCGCCCAGGTGGCAGACGTGTGGAGCCAGTGTCCACCCAGCGGCTCCGTTAGGCAGAAGCCATTGGCTGACAGCGGGACACAGGCCAGGAGCTGTCCCGTCTGAACTGGGACGCCAGCTGCCCTGAGGTGGGCCAGGGAGGCGTGGCGTGCTCAGTGTCAGCCCAGGAAGGCGCTGGTGCAGCCGGCCCTGCAGGCAGGGAGGCGTCCTTATTCATGAGCACGGAGTCAGGTGATCCGCCTGCCCCCTGACACGTCCCCCCCTTCCTCCTGTGCGATGACACTCTGTCCTAAATCATGGAGTGAGGCTCGGCACGGTAGAGCCCTCGTCCCGGGACCGCTGTGAGAACGTGACCAGGAGGGAGCTTGGTGAGGAAAGCAGGCTGGGCTCACAGGCAGGTGTGGGAGGACGAGTAACTGGTGAGGTAGGCCCGGCTGAGGGAGAGGCAGAAACGCTCCGTGGAACAGTGACACAGGAAGGGGCCACGTGACCTCGTAGCACTGGCTGCCCCAGGCCTGGGCGACAGGAAGGGTGGGCCGTCCTGGTGGGGAAGGTGCTTAGTCCTGTAGGCCATCCTGCCCCACACTGCGTCCTCAGCACCCGTGAAGGCAGGCACTGCTGCCACCCACACCCACACCCACACCCACACCCACACCCACAGGTGGGCGAACCGAGGCTTGTAGGAAAGGCACCCGAAGCCGCCGCTTCCGCGTCAGACGCCAGGCGGCCAGCTGGCTGGGCGGCCTCTTCATGTGCCGCGTGCGGTTTAGGCTGTGGCTGCTTCCTCCCTGGGGCTGATGCACACGGGGCCGTGTCCTCCGCTGCAGGTGGCTCCGCGGTCTGCCGCGGCTGCAGCTCTCCGCCTTCGGGCTGAGCTGTGCTGAGGTTGCCGGCGCAGCCCTTTGGCTGGAGAGCGGTGGGTTATCAATCGGCCTGAGCGCTAGGGAGCCCTGAGAACAGGCGGGGACATGCCCCCTCAGCTGTATTGAGGACAGCGATCTGCATTCCAGACTAGGAGCCGGGTTGGCAGCACCGTTATTTTGTGAGTTGTTCGCCTCCGTGTACAAATGGGAGACGGAAGCCGCCCACAGCTGAGTGAGTCCTCAGGGCCCCCAGCTGGAGACACGTCCCACCGAGCATGGGTCCACGGAGTCACCCCATCACGCTCTGAAGGCAGGGGCTCCCGCAGGCCTGCCCTTCCAGGCAAAGCTGTGTAACTGCCTAGCACAGAGCCTGGTGCCTACACTGCCGAACGCATCGAGAATGTCCTGAGGATAGAACATTCTAGTTGGTTGAACTTTCCTGCTACCTAGGAATCAACCAGAACACCCTTCATGTTTCAGACCTTTAAAATGGGTGCGTGTTGCGCACTCCTCCGCAGCTCTGGCACCTGGGCTTCTCACACCTCTGCTGCTCACCCCAAGTCTGCGCAGAGGTCACGTTCTCAAGGGCCTGACCTTCGGGTCCCTCCAGCCCCAGCTCCTTTGTCACTGGGCCCGGCCTGCTCGCAGCCCTCCCCCAGCGGCCGCAGCTGCTGCTGCCGGTGCCGCTCCCTCCACCACTTTGTGCGGAGCGGGCAGGTGGTAGTAGCTCCGCAGCTGAGCGGCGGTCCAGGCGTGCGGCCCGGAAGCTCCCGGCTCCGAGGGCTTGGCGTCTGCGTGCGGCGGGCGCGGCGCGGCGCGGTTGTAGGCACTTTCAAGAGGGGCCTCCAGGGCAGGGCAGCTGGAGTGCGCAGAGCAAGCAGGTCCTCCTGTAAGGAGCAAGGCAGGCCTCCCCGAGCGGGCGCGCTCTGAAGGTGCTGCTCTGCCTGGAGCGGGCCTGGGGGCGCTGGTGAGCGTGACGGCCGCTTGCCAGCCCGAAGTTGGTCTGGTTAGGAACTGCCTTCCCAACCGGTCCCGGCACACGCAGGGCTTCGGGAGACACGGACATGGCCCCTGGGGGCGTAGACTCCCAGTGCTCTGACATCGTCGTCCATCGTTGTCAGGACGCGGTCAGGGCCGGGCGGGGAAGCTGACTGCACCCCATCCGGCACCTTGGCGGGGCTCTTAGGAGGACTGCAAATCGGCTGTCGCCGTCCCCCAGGCTCGCGCTGTCGCAGCCCTTCTGTCCCCTCTGTTAACATGACGTGCTTATTTGCCTGCCCCACCCAGCTGAGGCCTAAAGCAGCCCACCCTCGTCTTGGTGGTGTCTGGAGCCAGCATTCAGCACCCGCGTTCCAGGGGGGTGGCAGGCGAGGGCGGGCGGCCGTGACCCTGCCGTGACGCTGCCGCGCTGACCGACCTTTCTGTCCCCACAGACTGGAAACCAGCACATTTACCAGCCGGTGGGGAAGCCAGGTAAGCGGAGAAAGAAACCCTATCAAGCAGTTTGTGTCACATGGAGGGAGCGGGCCTTCATGGATAAGTTCCTGAGCTTTGGAATACCTCATGGTTTTTATCACGGTCCCCTCTGCAAGCCACAGCGATTGTGCTGGTTCCCAAAGGCAGCCCATGCCGAGAAGGCTGCAGAGGGAACCTCGTACAAGGCACCAGTAGGGCCGCGCGTGCGTGCGTGCGTGCGTGCATGTGTGCATGTGTGCGTGCGCTCTGTGAAGGCGCGTTACCTAATAAGACTCGCTCCCTTTTCCAGATCCTGCAGCTCCACCAAAGAAGCCACCACGCCCCGGAGCCCCCGGCCACCTGGGCAGCCTTGCCAGCCTCAGCAGCCCCGGGGACAGCTACAACGAGGGCGTCAAGGTGGGCGAGGAGCTGGCTCTGCTCCGGGCTCTGGTGGATGAGCCTGCGCTGCGGGTGGGGCCTGGGCGGCACGCCGTGGGCTGCAGCTCAGGGTGGTTCCAAACGCGCAGAGTCAGGAACGCGCTTTACCGGAATCCTTCCCGTTTCTCTCGGACAGACCCCGGGGCCTCGCTCAGCTCCTGACTGTCCAAACACGTCTTCTCTGACCAGGCAGAGCGTGGCTTTGGAAGAAAGTGCGGGTGGCTTCTGGTTTTAAAAACTGATTAAATCAGGACGCTGGGGGACCTGCAGGCCCCGTCTCAGACGAGGGACCCGAGGCTCAGGCGCTGACGCCCAGGAGCTGCTTCGTGGCTCCAAACCTTCCCTCCCCGCTGCCCGCCCGGGGCAGGAGCAGGGCCCTGGCGTGCTGGGCTCCCGGGGCCCTGGGAGGGGCTCTCCGCTATGGTGCCATGTAAGGGGCGGCCCCTGGGCTGGGCCTGGCGCTCGGCAGCCCTGCTGGCACCACACCAGCTGTCCGTGGGGCGGAGACAGGAGGACACAGCCCATAGCCCTTCCTAACGTGGGTCCTTGGCACATGAGAGGGGGGATTGGGTTAGTGAGCGTCGCTCATTTCCCTAAGCCTCGAGAGCAAACGTCCCCAATGGCTGGGGGTCCAGGGACAGCAGCGTGAGCAGGAGATCAGATGCCAGCCAGGGGCCCTGGCAGGTGCCCGCTCTCAGGTGGCAGTGGCGTGTGGGTGTGGCGTGTGAAGAAGCCCTTCGCGTAGGGTGAGAAGCAGTCCAAGTCTTACCGGAATGGCGTGCGTCCTTCATGTGGGAACGCGGGGTGTGCGGTGAGCAGTGAGTGGGAAGCGCGCGTCCCTGCCCGCTGGCCAGCAGTTCGGTACTGGTGGCCACATCAGCCGAGAGACTGTGGTCACGGAAACGCTCGTGACCCGTCCGGATGGCACTGAACCAGTGACAGACGTCGTCCAAGCTCTCGCTTGGCGGTGTCACTGCGTGTCCCTCGCGGCACCGGGACTGCTGTGGCGGGAGTGGCAAAGGCAACGCAGTGGAGGCGCTGCCCTGCCCCGGCTCCGGAGCCGCTGCTGCTGCGGGCTCTGCCGGAGGCTCCTCGGGGAGCCCCTTCACCTCGTCCCGGCCGCACTGGTCCTGCCCTCCCAGGGCGCTGCAGCCCCGGGGGCCCCCCTCGTCCCTCCACAGCACAGGGCAGACAGTGGGCCGAGACGTGCAGAATCCTGAACCCCCCGGCTCCTGCTTCAGACAGTTGTAAGGAGAGGACGGGCCCCGCTTCCCCAGTCAGCTTTCCAGGGGGCCCCTGCTTCAGGCTGCAGAGAAAAGCGTTAAGTCACACGAGTTTAAGGAACCAAACCATGAGACTTGCTTCAAAAGAAGGGTTTCTGTTTTTGTTTTTAAAATAGGCTCCTGACGTCTTTAAGCCCAGCCCGGTCCAGGAGTGCACTGTGTGGTGCGGCCACTTCCGGGGCTGGGGCTGGGGCTCGGGCTCGGGCTCAGGGCAGGGCTGCGGCTCCTCTGAGTCACTCGGAGGCCCCGGTGGCTCAGTGGTCACAGCATCCTGCTCCCTCCTTTTGGAAGGCCCTGGTTCTTCTGGTTCTCGCACAGCTGACAGATGGTCCTTCTCGGGCTTTGCATGTTGTTTCCGCGATGATTTTGTGGAAACGGGCGTGTGCGTGGCGGACCCACTGACCGCGGTGCCTGGGCGGCGCACGGCTCTGCCCCAACCGCGGCTGAGAGCTGGCCGGCGGGCTCCTGCTCGCCCGCTCACGTGTTGACGGGGTTTGTCTGCTGCCTGTATTAATACTGTTTTTCTTTTCTCCCTCTCTCTGATAACCCCTTAACCTTTCCTCACCTTCCGCTCAACAATAGCCGTGGAGGGTAAGCACATCTTGTCTGTGTGTCTGTCCAGCTCTGTATCACACCCAGCGCTCTGCATGTGACTGGACCAGAAATCGGGGGTCCTGGGGGCTCCTGTGCTTGGTTCATATCAGCAGCAGCATTTGTCGTTCCCAGAGCAAGAGACAGGAGCACCTCTGCAGGGGGGACTACTGTCCTTTCCGTCTCCAGCCCAGATGGGGACACCTGAGTCCAGGCTCCCTGGGCAGAAGTGGCCCAAGAAAGGGCGCCTCCCGCTGCAGCCGAGCCCAGGCAGCAGCGACTCGGCCCAGACTGTGCTGAATTGGGTCTCTGGAGAGACGCAGCGCTGTGCTGAGGGGCCAGGGCAGCCATTCACTGTTGAAAGACCCTGGGAGATTCCCCAGAGGCCTGGGTAGCTCGGTGCCCGGCGCGGGGCGGCCACCTCACGGGCCCTGCCTATGAGGGCTGAGCCGCCGCTCCCCGGAAGCGCCGCGCTGGCTCCGGCACCAGCATGGCTTCACCTGAGCTGCGTCTGCAAACATGGTGTCCGCTCTGTCACCTGCCAGGAAAGCTCCCCACCAGGTGGCCTGAGGCGCCGCTGCGCCATGGAGTCCCTGCTGCAGGACTCAGGCCACGTGGGCATTGCTGGTCCGATGCAGAGCGCTTGGCCCTCAGCCCCTCCGACGCCCCGCGGGCACCGTGCGCACGCTTCCCGGGTGAATGATTCTGGGGGCATCGGCTCGCTTGTCTGAGAGAATCAGGGGCTTCTTAGTATCCTGTGTGATTCCACCTCGTTTCCTTTAACTGAGCTCAAAGTTAGAAAGAGGAGGACCTCGTGTGTGTGTCACTCAGGGAGTCACGTCCCTGTCATCCTCAAAGTGACCTTGACCCCGTAGAACAAGAGTCCGTCTTCAGTCTGCTTTGATCTCTCTTAAAGACGCTCCCTAACGAGCCCCGTGGCGCGCCGCCCGGGACGCAGAAGGTAACTGGCTTCTGTGTTGGCAGCTTCAGCCCCAGGAGATCAGCCCCCCGCCCACGGCCAACCTGGACCGCTCCAACGACAGGGTGTATGAGCACGTGACGGGCCTGGTGAAGGCGGTCATCGAGATGTCCAGCAAGATCCAGCCCGCCCCGCCCGAGGAGTACGTCCCCATGGTGAAGGTGAGACCGTCACCGTGGCCCGTCCCAGCGGAGGGGTGTCCTGACCTCAGGGCGGCTGCTCCTGCCCCAGCGCCTGGGTGGGGATGTCCGGGAGCGGCAGGCGTTCCACAGTTGCTGACGGGCATGAAACTGGCCAGCGAGGCCTGTGGCAGCCATGACACCTCTTTGCCGGCCTCCTGGGCCCTAGAAAGTACCTGGGGGGGTGGGGGAGAACGGGTTCAGGAGGCACTCTAAGGAGTGTGTCACCCGCCCTCACCGGCACTGGCAGGTGGCACGTCTGACCCGGGAGGGCAGGCAGGCGGCGGCGTAATGTGGGTGGGAGTACCAGGTGACAAGGAAAGTGGGGCTCCAGCCCTGCTCTCCTCGGACCCTCCTCACGTGAGTGTCTGCTCCTCACCCCGCGCCCCAGGGCAGTCGAGCCCTGGTATCAGATCAGAACCTTTGGGGGGAACTTGCCTCGGAACTTAAAAGGTGGGGCTCAGGGAACGAGGGAAAGAAACACAGAAATGTCGTAACTGGAAGGACAGCTTGGTGCTGCGTGTGAGGCCTTGTGTGACCTGACTGTGTGGTCCTGTCCCTTAGGAAGTCGGCCTGGCCCTGCGGACGCTGTTGGCCACTGTGGACGAGACCATCCCCGGCCTGCCGGCCAGCACGCACCGCGAGGTAGGCCCGGCACGCCTGCTCTGGGGCTCGTGGGCGGGACGCGGGCGGTCCCTGCTGCTGCCCTTTAAACTGGCCGGGCTCCCGGCTGGGCAGTGACCCTGCCAGCTCTGTCCTTCCTCCGGGAGGTGCCGCAGAGGGGAGCCTCTGACCAGCTCCCTGGGCTCCCCTCCTGTGCCTCCAGGTGGAGATGGCCCAGAAGCTGCTCAACTCGGACCTGGGCGAGCTCATCAGCAAGATGCGGCTGGCCCAGCAGCACGTGCTCACCAGCCTGCAGCAGGAGTACAAGAAGCAGATGCTGACGGCCGCGCACGCCCTGGCCGTGGACGCCAAGAACCTGCTGGACGTCATTGACCAGGCCAGACTGAAGATGCTGGGGCAGGCGAGGCCGCACTGAGCGGAGCCGCGCTCCGACACTCCCGTGCACCAGCAGCGGGGCCGCCACGGGGCAGCCCGACGCCCGGCGCTTCTGACTGACAGCTGGTGGATGATCTCGTGCGTTTAACCACATTTTGATTTGGGTTCATTTTTTTGTTGTTTCTTGAATCATGGTGTTCAGAGAAGTCCGGATCCAAAATGTGGCATTTTTCTAAGAATGGAACTGTCCGGGAGAAGCGTTAGGGTCGTGCAGAGACTGTGGCAGGAAATGGCCGGACTTGCTGGAAGCGAGAGGATGGGGGGGGCCCGGAGCAGTGTGCGGACTGGGCCCCGCTGTGGGCAGACGCCTTCGGCTGCACGTGCTGCCACCACGTCACGGAGGGCGAGGCTGAGCGCCATGTCCGGAAGACGTGTCATTCTAGAAAAGCATGACAGCCCTCGCGCCTCCGGCCTCTCGCGCTCACGGGGCCTGGGGGGCGCGGGGGGAGCAGCTGTGGCGCGCACGGACTCTTCACGGAACAGCGTGCCAGTGTTTAGCGATGTTCTCGGCAGAAACGCTTGTGCCAGCGCCCCCCGCGCCCTGCGCAGGGCTCTGAGCCTCCCGCCCCTTTTCTATAATTTATACCGAAAGAGGAAAGCCATGCTGACTGCCCCGCCGCCGCCGAGTACTAACCTTCCTCGTGTGTCTTCCCGGGGCAGCAGGCCAGGCCCTTGGAGAACGGCGCCCTCCCTGTAGTTTGCTGGGGGATGTAAGTTATTCTCAGGAAGAATATAATGACCTGTACAGTGACTCCGACCTATTAAACAGGTGTGACCAGTAAAGGGCTCGTGCAGTGGCCTTCCTTTTCCTTCAGACCGTTGACCATTCCCAGGTGACTTGTCAGGTGAGGTCACACGCGGGAAGCTCTCGATAACTGTCCGTCCTTCTTTCTGTGCCTGCACACCCGCGGAGGCTGCTGCCAGGGAGAGGCGGCCGGGTCCGAGTCACCTGTTCCCGGCAGCGGTCTGTCGGAGCACTGTCCCCACCAGGGCGGCCTGGGCGTGCTGGTGTCCTGGCGTTCCGGCCTCAGGGCCACCCTCCTGAGGCCACTGGGGAGGGGTGGTCAGCGTGTCTCCCAGACCCGCCCTGGCCGCGGGCGGGGCAGCTAGGGCGGGATCGGAGGGTCAGGCCCGGACCAGGGCGCCCAGGTCGGGGGCTTGGAGGAAATATCCGGGCGAACCCGGTGTTCCTGTGTGCACCGCTGTTCCTGCAGGTTGTGTGACGCTCACTCCATCTGGACCAGGTCAGGCTGACGTCCTCCGAGCTCTCTTCTCTGGCCTTCCTCGGTCTCCGAGTCCGTTTCCTCCTCTTCACAGAGGCCACAGGGAGGCTAAGACGAGCGGGGTCCGAGGTGAACTGTCCCGGACGTGACCAGGGCTCGCAGGGGGGCGGCTCTGTGGATGCAGGGAGCTTAGCAGCTTGCCCGGCCTCCACTCGCTAGCAGCCAGGGTCCTCCTCCCTCCCCGCTGTGACAGCCACACCTCAGGGCTCCTCCTGGTTGGCGTGTCCGGGTGGGAGAAGGCCCCTCCCAGGAGCGCACACCGTGGCGTCGGCGATGACGGGAGTCGAGCCGCAGTGTGCTCTGGACCCACCACCTTCAGGATACGGCGCTGAATCCCAGCTCACACTTCCCTGTCCCTTCCGTACTGGACGGGCATCAGTCAGTCCTCGTCTCACTTCACCTCCTCAAACACTTAACGTCAGCCAAGAGCAGCCCTGGAGGGCCGGGGGCAGGCGTCGGCCGCACACGGGGGGGTTACTGCCGGACTCCTGGCCGAGGGCATGCACCCGGTTGCAGGTGTGATCCCCAGCCTGGTCGGGGCGCATGTGGGAGGCACCAGCCAGCGTGTCTTTCTCACATGGCTGTTTCTCTCCCCGCCCCCAACTCGCTCCCCTCCACTCTTTCTAAAAAATCAATGGAATAAAACACCCTCAGGTGAGGATTAACAGCAACAACTAACACCAGATGTGAGCTTCCCAAGCGGTCGTTTTTGTTTTGAAGCATTTGCTTAAATTCCATAAGATTTCTTTAAATCCATAGGAAAATCCAGTCATGATATGTAACAAAGTGAATGGAATTACTTGGTTTTTATACTTGATTCTCATTTAATTAATCTCAAAAGCCCAAAGCACACGTCGGTCCTAGCAGTCTTCCACGTTTACCAAAGGAAGCCGCGCCTGTCCTCCTGGCTCCGTACTGACTGTCCTGGTGCGTGTCCCACGGTGTCACTAGGAGCTCGGTCCTGTTAGAGGCACTGCCTGCCCCTGGCTCTGACACCATACTGCGTAATCGTACATTAGTTACCTGAGCCCTCTGTCAGCTTCTCCCGGACTGCCTTTAGAGCCTGTCTTATAAGACATTCAGTCCTGAATCTAATTCTCAGTAGATTCTGTAATCCTGGAAGTGCATATTAGCATTTGAGTTATAAAATGAAGTCACCTTCCAATCAAAAGTTTGTTTAGCTCTAACCGGTTTGGCTCAGTGGATAGAGCGTCGGCCTGCGGACTGAAAGGTCCCAGGTTCGATTCCGGTCAAGGGCATGTACCTTGGTTGTGGGTACATCCCCAGTAGGAGGTGTGCAGGAGGCAGCTGATCGATGTTTCTCTCTCATCGATGTTTCTAACTCTCTATCCTCTCTTCCTCTCTAAAAAATCAATAAAATATATTTTTTTAAAAAAAGTTTGTTTGGCTGAGCCCTCGCTGGTTTGGCTCAGTGGATAGAGCGTCAGCCTGCAGACTGAAGGGTCCCAGGTTAAATTCCAGTCAAGGGCACATGCCCGGGTTGTGGGCTCGATCCCCAGTGTGGGGGTGTAGGAGGCAGCTGATGGGTGATTCTCATCATTGATGTTTCTCCCTCTTCCTTCCCTTCTGAAATCAATAAAAATAAAGAAGTGTGTTTGGCTGGTAGTTTGACAAGGGGGACTTGGCCTTAGTTTCTCATAAGTTGAATGAACTAAATTTTGTAGCTCTAAGAGTTTGATGTAAGTTTATGTAAAGAAGTGATGTTCAAAAACTTTCATTTTAAAAACATTTTATTGGCAATGGTATAGATCCGTGGTCGGCAAACTCATTAGTCAACAGAGCCGCAGTTTGCCGACCACTGGTATAGATGAATTAATATGTTTTTATGTCCCCAAACCTTCCTGAATGTATCGGGGGACACATGGTGGCTCTAAATAAGATTCTATATAAGTCTCAGAAAACACCTGTTCTGCGTGAGCCAACCCATCTCCGTGCTGTTGCTTCATAACAGACCCTGAAGTTGTAGTGTGAGGCCTCTAATATTTCTCATATTTTCTTTTTGGCTTTTTGAATAATTGATTTTTAGAGAGAAACATTGATGTGAGAGTGAAACATCGATCGGCTGCCTCCTGCATGCCCCCAACCAGGCATTTAACCCGCAACCCGGGCATGTGCCCTAAACAGGAATCGAACCAGCAACCTTTCTGAGCCACACCAGAAAGGGCTACTGTTTTGCTTTTAAACATAATCTGTCATCCACCTGGAATTGGGCTTTGATGCATTTTCCCCGTGTGGGTGTCCATTGCCCCAGCACCCTTTATCAAAAAGACCATCCTGCAGGCCGGTGTGGCTCAGTGGTTGAGTGTTGACCTATGAACCAGGAGGTCATGGTTCAGTTCCCAGACAGGGCACATGCCCGGGTTGCGGGCCCAATCTCAGTTGGGCGTCGTGCAGAACGCAGCCGATTGATGATGCTTCTCTCTCATCGATGTTTCTCTCTCTCCCTCTCCCTTCCTCTCTAAAATCAATATAAAATCGGGAGAAACCAAGATGGCGGCATAGGTAAACACCTAAACTGCTGCCTCGCACAACAATTTCAAAACTACAACTAAAAGACAAAACGGACATCATCCAGAACCACAGGAAGGCTGGCTGAGTGGAAATTCTACAACTAGAAGGAAAGAGAAAAGCACACTGAGACTCACAGGAGCTGCAGGAGGCAGAGGTATGGAGGCACGCGTGAGGAGAGGGCTGGCAACTGAGTACACGGCTGGCTTTCTCAATTGGGAGGGAGACAAAAGCTCCCGACTGCTCTGAACTCCAGTTCCGGGCGGACCCAGACTCATTCGGGGAGAATCACCCAGACTCTGGGGACCCAGACTCATTCGGGGAGAAACTGGACTGTCTGGCAGAGGGGGGAACTCGAGGGCGGCTTTCTCTCAGAGGTGCTTGCAGCGATTACCACGGGACACTGAGACCCAGGGGCCTCTTAGGGCAGAGCTGATGGGAAACCAATGCTGTCTGCTCCGCCCTGAGACTCCACCCCATCCAAGCTGAGCACAGAGGCTTTTGCAAGTCTTGTCTCATAAGGGTGTCTCCAGCACAGAAGTTCTCCCAGCGTAGACACAGCTGATCCTCACAGCCAATTGGCCTGGAGGTCAGTTCCTCCCAGTGATACCAACAAAAATCAAGACTTAACTACAACAAGGCTGTACACACAGTCCACAAAGGGGTGCACCAAGAGTGTCCACCTCAGGTAACTGGGGAGGCTGAGCCACTGGGCCCCATAGGACACCGAGCACACAAAGCCACTCTCAACTCAGGGAAGCAGCCAAAATGCGGAGACAAAGAAACAGATCACAAATGAAAGAAATGGAGGAAAGCAAATGACTGGATATAGAGTTCAAAACCACGGTTATAACGTTTTTCAAGAATTTTCTAGAAAAGGCCAACAAATTTAGCGAGACCCTCGAGGATATGTAAAAGGACCAACTAGAAATTAAGCATACACTGACTGAAATAAAAAATATTATACAGAGACCTAACAGCAGACTAGAGGACCGCAAGAATCAAGTCAAAGATTTGAAATACAAAGAAGTAAAAAATACCCAACCAGAAAAGAAAAAAGAATCCAAAAAGTTGAAGATAGTGTAAGGAGCCTCTGGGACAACTTCAAGCATACCAACATCTGAGTTATGGGGGTGCCAGAAGAAGAAAGCAAGATACTGAAAACCTATTTGAAGAAATAATGACAGAAAGCTTCCCCCACCTGGTGAAAGAAATAGACTTACAAGTCCAGGAAGCGCAGAGAATCCCAAACAAAAGGAATCCAAAGAGGACCACACCAAGACACATTATAATTAAAATGCCAAGAGCAAAAGACAAAGAGAGAATATTAAAAGCAGCAAGAGAAAAACAGTTAATTACCTACAAGGGAGCACCCATACGATTGTCAGCTGATTTCTCAACAGAAACTATGCAGGCCAGACGGGAGTGGCAAGAAATACTCAAAGTGATGAATAGCAAGAACCTACAACCAAGATTGCCCAGAAAAGCTATCATTCAGAATTGAAGGTCAGATAAAGAGCTTCACAGATAGGAAAAAGCTACAGGAGTTCATCACCACCAAACCAGTATTATATGAAATGCTGAAGGGTATTCTTTAAGAAGAGGAAGAAGAGAAAAAGGTAAAGATACAAATTATGAACAACAAATACATATCTATCAACAAGTGAATCTAAAAATCAAGTGAATAAAAAATCTGATGAACAGAATAAACTGGTGAATATAATAGAATAAGGGGCATAGAAAGGGAGTGGACTGACAATTCTCGGGGGGAAAGGGGTGTGGGGGGTGTGGGAAGAGACTGGACAAAAATCGTACACCTATGGATGAGGGCAATGGGGGGGTAAGGGCAGAGGGTGGGGTGGGAACCAGGTGGAGGGGAGCTATGGGGGAGGGAAAAAGAGGAACAATTGTAATAATCTGAACAATAAAGATTTATTTTAAAAAATAAAATAAAATAAATATAAAGTCCATAAACATGTTTACTGGGAAAAAGAAACAGGGCCTCCGAGTTGAGCATTGTGGGCACAATGGCCACAGGAGGGCGCTGTGTCCCGCTGACCCTTCCATTGACCTCCCCCGCGCGCTACCAGTCTGGACCACAGCATCCGATGTGCAAACCTGGGGCTGACTAGCGCGGGGGACCCTGCAATCTTAGCATAGGGGCCCCAAAATACAGAGCAGTGAATGTGCCAGGGAGAGACTGGGCCCCGGAGGACCCGCGAGCCGGTCCTGTGGGGTGAGCATCCGCGTTGGATGAAGACTTGGAGCAGCAGGCGCAGCGGCGGGAGGGATTAGCGCCGGTCAGTCAGAAGGGCGTGGACCCCCTCAGCGGGTTAAGTGGACCGCGGCTGCGGGAGGCCAAAGGGCCTTGGGTTGCCTTCGTGGATGGTGAGCGCTGGCCACGCAGGGACGGGGGAGGAAGGGCAGGTCGGGAGGAGGAACTGGGTTTAACTTTGTGGCCCTGGAGCTGCGGGGGGGTGGGGGCTGAGGAAAGGGCTGGATCCACATCACCGGCCTGGAGGCTGCGGTCTGGGAAAGGTGGGCGCTGGGGGACAGTCCCCGTTGCGGGTGAGAGAACCCCGCGGGACGCTGGTGGGCGGGCCGGGCTGCGATGGCGCCCCTCCACCAACAGGGGTCGCGCGCGTCCTTCTAGGTGGGGAAGCGACACAAAGAAGCGCCTGGGCGATACTATGTTGCCTGACCTTCGGCAAGGGAGCGGGGGCCACGCTGACCCCACGTGTGTGCTCAGAGGCAAGGCTCCCAGCAGACAGACGGAACCCGGTTCAGAGGCCAGAGGTCACAGGGGCAGCCGCAGGCGAGGCCTCTGGGTCACCCGGGGATTTCAGGAGGCAGCCTTCACCTCGTGGCACACATACCCTCATTCTGAGGCTAACACCAAAAATATATACTTTTTGCCGATCTGACAAAAAAAAAATAGGTATCATTTTCATTCATTCGCACCAGACGGCCACTGTTCTGTCGGCTGTTGTCATTTTTTTATTTGACAACCTACGGGAAAGAGGTCAGTGCCCTGAGCAGGCAGGGCGTGCGTGCTTTTACAGTTCTCGCCGCCCCGTGGCTTGAGCGGTTCATGGACAGCTGACTGGCACATGAAAACGTCTCCACTGTGAAATATGGCGAAGGCACAGAAAGTACCCCAAACTAATGCAGCTTGAAAGACGTGCCAACCCCGGGGAGAGAGACACCCCCTCCCTCCTTCCCCCTCCCCCCTTCCCCCTCCCCCTCCCCCTCCCCGCCCAGTACCCATCCATCCATCTGACGCTCATGGTAACACTACCTTGTCTTTACTTTTTACTGTCAATTATGCAGCCCTGAGCCTGGGCTTGGAATCTTTTTTTAAAAAATATATATATTTTTGCCGAAACCGGTTTGGCTCAGTGGATAGAGCGTCGGCCTGCGGACTGAAAGGTCCCGGGTTCGATTCCAGTCAAGGGCATGTACCTTGGTTGCGGGCACATCCCCAGTGGGAGGTGTGCAGGAGGCAGCTGATCGATGTTTCTCTCTCATCGATGTTTCTAGCTCTCTATCCCTCTCCCTTCCTCTCTGTGAAATATCAATAAAATATATTTTAAAAAAATAAAATAAAATAAAAAAATAAAAAATATATATATTTTTATTGCTTTCAGGGAGGAAGGGAGAGAGAGAGAGAGAAACATCCATGATGAGAGAGAATCATTGACCGGCTGCCTCTTGCACGCCCCACACTGGGGATGGAGCCCACAGCCCGGGCCTGTGCTCTGACCGGGAATCCAACCGTGACCTCCTGGTTCACAGGCTGATGAGCCACGTCGGCTGGGCCCAGGTTTGGGACGTTTACACAGGGAACCGGCGTGGCCCGTGGCGTCTGTCACCCAGCACCGGTGCCGTGCGGGCAGTGCCGAGCTGGAGGGCTCCTTGTCAGGCTGACCCCCTCTGAACAGTGTGGCTCCCTGAGCTGGTCTATGATGAAGCCCAGGCACTCAGGCCTGTCGCTGCCCCACTAACCCCCGCGCCCCGCAGCTGTGCTCTGCCCTGCTAGCCCCCCCCCCCCGCCCCCCCAGGCCAGAGCCTCCGGACGCCACTTGCTGGTTTCACAGATAAAGTGATTGTGGCCAGACCCGCGCTCACAACAGGCCTGAAGGAGCCGGGGAAGGGGCTGGCGTGCGGGCTCTGCAAAGCAAACAGGCTGGCACCACGTGCGGGTGCCCACGGGGGCCAGAGAGCGAGTAGGCACGGAACCGAACCTGTGATCTAGGGAGACGGCCGCTGGGCGAGAGCGGCGGCGCAGGCCCGGGCCCAGGCGAGAGCAGGGTGCTGGGGCAGGCGGGCCTGGGCCGCTGCGGCCATGGCGACGGTTCTCTGGTGGAGATGGATGTCCTTTGCCTTTCTCTCTGGAGGAAAGGCTGGCTGTCCTGCACTCAAGCTGGGGTGCCCTCGAGGTTGCAAAGAACTAGTAATAGACCTACTGGGTGCCGAGCTGCTGGCAGGCAGGGCCCCGCCCGCTCTGAGTCACCTGGGCCTGGCCGCAGGGACACGGGCCCTGCCCCGCACGCAGGCAGTGCGTGCTTATGGGATGGAGGCCGAGCAGGAGGGTGCGGGCAGGCAACCAGCCCCTGGCATCACTGTCTCACCTTTGCCTTCCAGTCACCCCACCACCTGGCGAGGAAGGCGTCCCCGCTGGCGGGCGGGCTGCCCTGGAGAAAGCTCCGGAGAGCCCAGGGGGACTCAGGGGCTGGAGGGTTTGAGCTCCAGCCGATGGGGCTCAGTGGATACAGCATCGGCTTGGGACTGAAGGGTCCTGGGTTCGATTCCAGTCAGCACGCACCTGGTTGCAGGCTTGATCCCACGTGTGGGAGGCAACCAGTCCACGTGTCTGTCACATCGATGCTTCTCTCTGTCTCTCTGTCTCTCTCTGTCTCTCCACCTCTCTTCCGCCCACAAAAATCAATGGAAAACATATCCTCGGTGAGGATGGACAAAGTTGAAATAAACGAAAAGGGGGGGAGGGTGTGGGAGGAGGATCAGGCGGCACAGGTGGGGCAGGTAGGGAAATGCGAGGAGCTCGGAGGTGATGGGAGGCGAGTGCGCAGCCTGGGCCTCATCAAGGTTTGATCGCATCGCCGGCAGCGAGCATGCACCCACGTTTGCTAAGCCGTCCGCATGGAGTACCTGGCGCCCTGGCTGGGGGTGGCGCTGTGGCCGTGCGAGGGCCGGACGCGGTCAAGTTCACACTCTTGGTCGGAAGCAAGCGCCCCGACATTCCGATTTCGTTAATAACTTAAAAAAAAAAAAAAAAAAAGCCAGGCTGAGATGCTGGGGGGTCCGGCACCAGGCAGCTTCGCGGCCCAGCGCACCGTCCGGGTGGGTGACGTGGGGAGGGTCGTGCGCCCCCCACCCCCAGAGCAGCCCAAACTCGCTTCCCACGCGCGCGGGCGGCGGCGGGGACACCAGGCTGTGAGCTCTGGTGTTTCTCCCGAGCCAGTGACGCTGAGCGGGCCCCGCTCCGCCCCGGAGGCCACGTCGCCCATCTGAGTGGCTGCGAGGGGTCCCCCCCTCACAGCCTCTTCCCCGTCCCTGGCCCCGCCCCGCCCCGGTCCAGGATCACCCGCCCGCCCAGTTTCCATGGCCCCGCGGGGTCCCCGCCCGGGCCCCCCAGACGCGCGCGCGCGCGCCTCGTCTGCTCCTCCTCCCGCCTCCTCCCGCCCCGCCCTCCCCATCCTCCCGCCCCGCCCTCCCCATCCTCCCGCCCCGCCCTCCCCATCCTCTCGCCCCGCCCTGTCCCCTTGCCCCTCCCTCTCCCCGCCCCTCCCTCCCCTCCCCCTCCCTCTCCCGTCCCCTCCCCTCCCCCTCCCGCCGCCGCCGCCGCCGCCTCCGCCCGCCGCCCGGGCCGCGTCGGGTAAACCTGTTTGGCGAGGCGGCCGCGCCGGGGCGGATCGTGCGGCCGGCGGCTCCCTCGCGGCTCGCGGCGTCGGGGCCCGTGGCGCGCGCGCGGCCGCCCCTCGGCCCCGGAGCCCCTCGGCGGCGCCACCATGTACTCGGGAGCCGGCCCCGGTGAGTCCTCGCGGGGCCGCCGGCCGCTCGCGCTCCTCCCGCGGCGCCCTCCTCCGGCGGCTGGCGGGTGGCGGGTGGCGGTTGGCGGGTGCGGCGCGGGCCGGGCCGGGCCGGGCGGGGGGCGGGGGCCCGGGCCTGGGGCTCGGGGCTCGGGTCCCGGTGCGGCGGCCGGGCCGGCGTGGACACGCAGCTCGGCCGCCTCGGGCCGAGTCGTCGGGGCGCCCCGCGCGGCCTGGGCCTCCGCGTCCCTGTCGCTCCGGGGCCCGCGGGCGGCGCTCGAGCTGGTCCAGGGCCGCGCGGGCGCGTGTAGGCCCCAGGCCGCGTCCGAGCCGCCGCGCCGCCGCCGGGGGAGGCCGAGCTCGGGGCTGCGGGCGCCGAGGCGCAGGCCCGGGTCGGGGCGCGGGGCGCGGGCGGCGGAGGCGGCCTGGGCGCACTGGGTTTCGTTTCGCTGTCGCCGGCCGTTCCGCGGCCCCGGCCCGAAGGGGCGTCTGCGATGCCGAGGGCCGGCCGGTGCGGGGCACTCGGGGCTGGTGGCCGGGAGAGATGGGCAGCGCACCCCGAACCCCGAGGCTGCATGTGGCCGTTCTCCTCCCGGACCCGCCGCCCCCTCATTCGGGTGCTAATTGCCCCGGACGCCCTGGGAGTGGGAGGGGACGTGTTGCTTCCTTAGGGCCCTCCCGACCCGCCTGCCTCTGTTTCTTGGGAAAAGTTCTTAAAAAACTTCAAGTGCCGAAAGCAGTGGCACCTCCTTTGTTTAGATGCAGTTGCCGGCGACGGGCTTGTGGGCCGCCAAGAGGGTCCCGCGCTGCAAAGCCTTTTGCGTCTCCCGCCAGGCACGTGGCCCCTCGCTTTCCCGCTGGCCCTGCCACTCGCTGGGGCACCGCCTGCCCCTTTGTCCGCCAGGCGGCCCGGGCTGCCGGCCAGCTCCTGGGGGTGGGGGTCCTGGCCCCACCTGTCCCCGCCCCGCCCTGCAGCCCCTCCGGTGCGCCCTGGCCCCTGGCTGGCCGCTCCCCAGCCACTGTCCCTGGGCTGGAGGGTCTGTCCTCTGGGGTCACTTGTGAGGAAGCTTCTCCCAGGCTGAGCCTGCCCAGCTAGCTGTTCAGGGAGCTCAGCCAGCGATGGGAGCCGGTCTTGAGCCCTGGCCCTGGGAGGTGGCACAGTGTTGGGGGCAGGTTTGGCTCCTGAGGCTGGGGTGGCGGCCCCCACGGGGCCAGGGCAGTGCTGCCCTCCCCTGCCTGCAGGAGGCCCTGCCAGCTGCTGGGAGGGCCCCAGGGTCGGCCACCAGCTGTATGTACCTTGGCTCAGAGGCCGCGTTTGAAGGTTGGAGGCCGGGAGAAGGGAAGATCCTTGAGGGAAGGCCAGGCCCTCGGTGGAGGCTGGCATCCTTGGACCCCTGGACGGCTGGCTCCGCGGTGGCGCTCACGGCTAAGAGGCTCAGCCCAGAGGTTGAGACCTCGGGGAGGCCGCGGGCGCGCGGGCGTTATGACAGCCGTCTGATCCCCCGCGGACTCTGTACACGCCGAGAGCACTGGCTGTCGGGCTCTGTGACCTTGACCCACAGTAAGAAATACCTGTTCCGTCTAGACAGGGCGCTGCGCGGGCGCCCACGGGAGGGAGCACGGACCCAGAGCCCAGGAGGCACGCCCCCCGCCCTGTGGGCTCCACACCCGATGGCTCTTGTCTGTGTCTTCCTTCCTTTTCCATGCTGTGGCCCAGGCGCTCCAGGCTCCAGCTGCTCAGGACGGCCTTTGGCTGCCTGGCTGCGGCGCGGGCCTCTGACGGCAGGCGCGGTGGGGACACGCACCTGCCCGTGTCGGGACAGCCGTGGCTGGGAAAGTGAGTGGGTGTGTGGGGCAGCCCTCAGCCTGTGGCCGGCCAGGAGCCGGCTGTGAGGCCGTGTGGGCCTGTTCCCCACACTGAACCTTTTAATTCGGTTTAAAAGGAATTTGGGGGCTGGAGGCTCTTGGATGAAACCTTTGAATGTGCTTCCTGGTTTAGGCCATGAGCGGACATCGGGTTGTGTGGAGATCACAGAGACTCCTCCGATTTTAAGACACTTACTAAGCAAACTTCCTCAGTACGTCAATTTTTTCAAAGCCAGGCGCACAGAGCCTTTTACACACGGGGAACAGGTGGGGATTGCTGTCTGGACTCGGGAGCTGGGAGCTTGGGGAAGAGGTAGTGGTTGGGAGGGGCAGGTTCTCCTGTGGCCCTGAACCTTCAGAGGCAACAAATTGTTTGTTTAAAACAAAACAAAGCACAAAAAACCACGTACAGGTCTTAGAAGGTCTGAGCTAAGGCCTTGCCAGGGGACTTGGGTTCACTGAGCTTGCCTGTTACATCCCTCCCAGGTCTGCTACAAAGTAACCTCTGAGCGCCTAAGGCTTGTTGGAAAGTTGTCTGAAGAGGATAGTGACTCTGAGAAGAAACGTTTTCACTGCGGACTCTGACTCCTCCTGCCCCCCTCCCCCCCCCACTTATCTCTGTGAGATGTGCCCGCTCTCGCGCGCCCGCCCAGCGCACGGGGCCCTTTGCCCCCGGGAGGCACTGAGTCCCTGGGATCTGTTCTGACCCTTGCAGAAGGGTGTGAATAAAGGGGTGAGGAAAAGATGTAAAAGCGTCAACTCCTCAGGCCTGGATGGTGTTGAGAAGCAGGATTCTTTTGCAATTCTAGTTGCACAACGCCGTGCTCCTCCGTACAGCTGTGCAGCCGCCTGCACGCCCCTCTGACGACACACACTTTTGCTTCTCGAGCCTTCCCAATGTCACGCTCCGTTTTTTTTAAGCTACTTTTCATTGTAAACTGATTCACATACACCCAGTCTGCCCCGGCCGGTTTGGCTCAGTGGATGGAGCATCGGTCTGCGGCTTGAGGGTCCCGGGTTCGATTCTGGTCAAGGGCACGGACCTCCGTAGCAGGCTCAATCTCGTGCGTGAGGCCACCAATCGATGTGCCTCTCTCACATCGATGTCTCTCTCTCTCTCTCTCCACCCTCCCCACTCCCTTCTCTCTCTAAAAATAGTGGGGAAATATCCTTGGGTAAGAATTTTAAAAATAATAAAGAAGACACAGAGTCTGTGGCTAGTGCGGACCTCTCATCCACCTGCAGCTTCAGCCACTGTCAGCGTTTCCCACACGGGCCCCTGCGCCCGCTCCCCTTGGTCCTTGCAGACGTGTGTACAGCCAGTCCCGGACCCGCCCCCGCCCCCCGCCCCGGTGCCATGTGTGAGGCTGGACGCTAAGCCGGAGGCCGTGTCCCTGCGGCCCAGGCCACTCCGCCTTGGGAGCGCGCGCCCAGTCGGCTGTCTGGGATCCTGAGTGTCAGTGAGGGTTCACATACGTTGGTTTTACGTCTTTGAGGCTCGGGGGCTCCCTCCCCTGCCCCCCATTTCCTTTGCTCTGGACTTTGGAGAAACCACTCAAGTTGTAAGCTTCTCCGTTGTAACTCAGCCTGGAGCTGCGGCACTGACCGCTCTGGGGGGTGAAGTCGGAGCGCGTGGGGGGGGGGGCTGGACAGTCACAGTCCGGCGGTGGCCAGAGGCCGGGCGGGGCCTTGGGATGGTGGTCAGTGCAGGTGCCTTGAGGTGAGCTCGGAGCCAGGATTCCAGGGGGGGCAGGTGAGATGAGGGGGGGAGTGCGAGGGGTGGGAGGGACTTGGGGCTGCCTGCCTTTTGAAAAGGGTCCGGGCCGAGGAGAGGGGTGCAGGCCGGGGTCTGCCTGGGGGCGGGGGGGGGGGGGCGGGCCGGGAAGGGCTGAGCCGGGCGGTGGGAGAGTAAAGGAGTGGGGAGCCCCCAGCATCTAACGTTCCGTTTCCCTCACATCCCGGCCGACTCCACGGCCACCGCAGCCTCTTAGAAAATTCACTTCTTTTAAAAAACGTATTTGTACTGGTTTCAGGGAGGAAGGGAGAGGGAGAGGGAGAGGGAGAGGGAGAGGGAGAAGGAGAGAGAGAGGGAGAGGGAGAGGGAGAGGGAGAGAGAGAGGAACATCCATGAGGAGAGAGGATCACTGATCGGCGGCCTCCTGCACGCCCCCCACGGGGACCGAGCCTATAACCTGGCCTGTGCCCTGACCGGGAATAGAAACGTGACCTCCCGGTTCAAAGGTCGAAGTGCACCCGCTGAGCCCCGCCGCCGGCCTTTCGTGGGGGGGAATTCAGACGCACAGAGTCCAGGGGGCGAAGGCGGCCGCTCGCTCCGCCCGGCTCAGCCCGCCCGACGGCTCCGCCCTGGCCCCACCCCACCACCGGGAGCATCGCGCTGTGCGTTCACAAACATTCTTTAACCATTTCTTTGGAAATAACTGTCCGTTTCTGGAAAAATGGCCAAGTAGCACGGAGCGCCCCAGCCCCCAGAGCTGTCCTGGATGAGCTGCGGGGCAGGGGCCGAGCAGGAGGCCGGCGCCGAGGGGCTGACGCTGCCCCGTTCCTGCCCGGCCGCGCCTGGCCGCCTGCGCGTGCTGTCAGGCACCCCGCTCTCTCCAGCCTGTGCCAGCTCTTCAGTCTTGGCTTGTGACCTTGACCTGGGAGCTCTTGGAGGCCCCCCCACCTCATTCTTGAGGGTTTTCCTCAGGACCTGTGGGTGCTCCGGGCTCCCCTTGTGTGTGTGGCTCCGGCCTCGGCCGTTTCATCGGGAGCCCCGGTCCCTTTCACCGGAGGCTGGCCGAGCGGGGACGGCCCGGCGCTGGTGCGCGTGTCCCGTGGGTGTGTCACCGCCGTGAGTTCATACTGACCGTTCCGGGGCCGCCCAGGGCCCCGCGCTGACCCTCGTGCCCGTCTGTGTGGGTAACGTCTTTGTAGGGGGAGGCGCCTGGCTGTCACCCCCACGGGGCGTTCGCGTGTTTGCTCAGACCTGGGGGGCGCGGAGCCATTGGGGGATGGAGCCCGGGCCCCTGGGAGGAACCGTCCCAACCAGGGAACTGGCGGCGGTGTGTTCGGTGTAGTCACCGCATTGCCTTCCACGCCCCGGTGCCCCGGTCCTCGGGCGCCTGCTCCACTCGGTCCCGACCACGTCTGGCAGCGTGCAGGCCCCACGCGTGCCACGCGGCACTGGCTGTGGTCTCCTGTGTCCCTCGTTCGGCTCGGGTGAGAGACGGGAGTGGGGTGTCGGTGGAGGGAATGAGCCCCTGGCAGAGGAGGCCGTTAAAATCTGAAACAAGTTAAGGCGTCAGAGGAGGCCTGGCTCCTGTTACAGAACCGCCCGCTGCAGCGGTAAATGTTTGAGTTGCTACAAAGTTGCTGCCAAGTATGTGCGGCGCTGAATGGGGACTTGGTAACAGTTGCTACTAAAGCCCGTGCGGCTGCTGGCTACACTGTAGACTCTGTCTGCGGGGGCTGGTGGCCGGGCAGGACAGGGCGGGCCGCGCAGCTGTCATCCCCGGAGGCGCCCCGCCCGCCCCGCACCCCACGCCGGGTCCACCGGGATTTTCTTAGGGTGTGACCCCGGGCAGTGCTGTCCTTGGAGTGTGTGCGGTTTTTTAAAAGTTACTCTTTCCTTCATGGTAACAGGAATCCATGCTCGTTTCAAAGAACTTAGAAGGTACTGAAATGAGAAGGTTTCACGGCTCACCCACGCTGCTAGCAGGGGAATGCGTATTGCGTTGCTGTGTGCTGATCAGACCTTCCCCCCGAACACGGCCGCTGGAATGAGCCGCCTTTAACGCTTTATTTGCTCCTTGTCACCTCACGTCTGGAGCCGTCGGGGCCGCGCTAGGCAGGTGGCGGTGAGGAGCAGGGCTGTGGCCAGGCTCCTGGCGAGTGGGCACCCCTGTGTGATGTCAGCACCTCCCCTTCCTGGGCAAAGGAACCCCTCGGAGTTCCTGTGGGTCCAGTGGGCTGGGGAGCCGGAGCGGCTGCAGGCAGCAGGCACTCGTGTGGGGGGCGGGTGTTGCCACCGCTGTCCCGTGTACTCACCGTGCTCCCCCTTTTCCTGCGGGCGCTGTTCGAGTCCGGCCCGGTGTTGGGGTGACGCGGCGTCCTTCCTCTCCCTGACCACAGGCTGCCCGGCTCCTCGGGCACTAGAGAGAGGTCGGCAGCATTCATGGGGGGCGGTGGTTAGAGGAGGGGGTGCGGACAGGATGCTCGCGAACGCACACAGGCGCTGAGGGGAAATGCCTCGTGCTGGGCGTGTCTGTCTCCCAAGGGGTTGATCACAGGCGCCCCGGATGTAAGCTGGCTTCACGGGTCACGGGCAAGGCGGGCGCTGGGGACACCACTGTGCACCCGCGGGGGCGCCCCCCAGGGCCAGGAGCGGGGAGGAATGCGTGCTCCCCCTCTCCCCGAGGCTCCCCGTTCTCAGGAGGAGCCAGAGGGACCTGGCACTGCAGCCGCACATCCGGGCCCCCGTCGGGCTTTGCTGGCCCTGGCCGGCTCTGCCCGCTCTGCACGGGTGGCCGCTCTGCGCGGGAGGCGGTGTGTGACCCAGGGCCGCTGCCCGCTCTGAGCGGGAGGTGCTGTGCGACCCAGGGCCGCTGCCCGCTCTGAGCAGGAGGCGCTGTGTGACCCAGGGCCGCTGCCCGCTCTGAGCAGGAGGTGGTGTGTGACCCAGGGCCGCTGCCCGCTCTGAGCAGGAGGTGGTGTGTGACCCAGGGGGCCAGGGCCGCGCATTGCCCAGGGTGGCAGAGCCGGCGATGGAGCGCTGCTTCCGGGCGGGCGGGGGTGTTGGTGAGGGTAGGTGGCTGTCACCCTTATGGTCATCGCTGCTGCTCACGCAGTGGGCGCCGGCCCTTCGCCAGTTGACGGGCCGTTCCCGGGAAGGTAAACGGGCTCCGACGGGAAGGTCCTCCCGGGCCAGGCTGTGCGCCGAGCGTCACGGCCAGCGATGGCGTCGGTGGTGGAGGGCGGGGCTCCAGGGCGAGCCCTTCGCAGAGGACTTGGGGTGCGGGGCTGAGGGGGGCCTGTGCCTGGCGGGTGCGGGCTCCTGGGGCCCTCGCTGGCGCGGGCGATGGGCATGCGTGTCCTGCAGGGCGTGGTGCGGCTGCGTGTGAGGACGTGGGCCGCTCCGTGGTCCCCTGTGTAGGCAGGTGGTCTGAGCACCCCGCGAGCCCGGGGACAGCGTGTGGTCCACGGGGTGAGCGCCTGGGCCCAGGGGTGACAGGCTGATGGCGGGCTGGGCGTGGGGCCTATCCAACCCCTCGAACAGGACCGGCCTGGGCGGCATCGGCTGGGACAGGCCAGGGCTGTTTTCTAAACAGGCGCCAGGACGGGGCGGGTTAGCCGGGACCAATGGTGGGTGTCAGTTCAGAGCAGGCCTCCACGGGGCTGAGGGCGGGGGGTGGCGTCTCTGTGTGTGGGGGCGGGGACAGACCCATGCGGGGGCATCCACCCTCAAACTCTAAATGTTAACATTTCAGCCCGGCCGCATGGCTCAGTGGTTGAGCGCTGACCTGTGACCCAGGAGGTCGGGGCTCAGGCCCGGGTTGTGGGCTGGTCCCCCGTGAGGGGCGTGCGGGAGGCAGCGGTCCCTGGTCCTCTCCCTCATGGATGTTTCTCTCTCCCTCCCTCTCCCTGCCTCTCTGACATCCATACGATCCATGGTCCTCTCCCTCATGGATGTTTCTCTCTCCCTCCCTCTCCCTGCCTCTCTGACATCCATACGATCCATGGTCCTCTCCCTCATGGATGTTTCTCTCTCCCTCCCTCTCCCTGCCGCTCTGACATCCATACAAACAGTTTTCAGAAAGGGCTGGAGGAGTGAATGCCGACACTTCCCGTAGCCCGTCTGCCTCCCGGAGAGCTCAGTCCCCGGAAAGCCGCCTCCGCCCGTGGCGCCCGTGCCCTGACCCTGAGCGGCCGAGCTCTGTGCGGGCGGACGCGGGGGGCAGCTGCTCCGTGCCGCTGTGAGGCCGTCACCGCCCCCTTAGCACAGGGGTCACTTCACTGGCAGCACCTGGGCCTGAGTGCCTCCCACGGCGACAGGACAGGCGGGAGGGGAGGGTGAGAGACGAGTGTGTGAGCGACTGTGTGAGCAGCAGGACCCACAGGGAAGGGCCCGGGTCTGTGTGTCGGGAAACAACCACAGAGTCTCACAGGTGGGGTTTGGGGCTGGGGGCGGGGGGGTTGGGCCGCAGGTGAGCTGGGGGGCGGCTTGGGCTGCAGGTAAGCTGGGGGGGGGGGGCGGCTTGGGCTGCAGGTGAGCTGGCGGGGGGGCGGCTTGGGCCGCAGGTGAGCTGGGGGGGGGGCGGCTTGGGCCGCAGGTGAGCTGGGGGGGGGGCGGCTTGGGCCGCAGGTGAGCTGGGGGGGGGGGCGGCTTGGGCCGCAGGTGAGCTGGGGGGGGGGCGGCTTGGGCCGCAGGTGAGCTGGGGGGGGGGGCGGCTTGGGCCGCAGGTGAGCTGGGGGGGGGGCGGCTTGGGCCGCAGGTGAGCTGGGGGGGGCGGCTTGGGCCGCAGGTGAGCTTGGGGGGGGTTGGGCTGCTGGTGAGCTGGGGGGGGGAGCGGCTTGGGCCGCAGGTGAGCTGGGGGGGGCGGCTTGGGCCGCAGGTGAGCTGGGGGGGGCGGCTTGGGCCGCAGGTGAGCTGGGGGAGCGGCTTGGGCCGCAGGTGAGCTGGGGGAGCGGCTTGGGCCGCAGGTGAGCTGGGGGGGCGGCGGCTTGGGCCGCAGGTGAGCTGGGGGGGGGGGCGGCTTGGGCCGCAGGTGAGCTGGGGGGGCGGCGGCTTGGGCCGCAGGTGAGCTGGGGGGGCGGCGGCTTGGGCCGCAGGTGAGCTGGGGGGGTTGGGCTGCTGGTGAGCTTGGGGGGGGTTGGGCTGCTGGTGAGCTGGGGGAGCGGCTTGGGCCGCAGGTGAGCTTGGGGGGGGGGGCTCAGTGAAAACAACACCGGCAAGCAGCCCCCATGCACCGCGGTGACTGCTGGGCACGTGCCCCGGGGGCTCTGGTCCCCTCCCCGTTGGGAGAGGAAACTGAGGCACAGGGAGGTCTGTCACGGGGGGAGGGCTGGGCCAGGCTGTGAACTGGGCGATGAACACACGGGGGTGGGGGGGGAGCTGGCGTTGCTTGGCCGCCGTCACCCAAATGTGCAGACACGCTTCCCCACGAGGAAGGGGATTGACTTGGAACCACGTGGGCTGGAGTTTCCCGCCTCTCCCTTGAAGAACAGCCGGTGAATTCCGTTGGAAACGCTCACCTGAGGAATGAAGGCAGACTCGACTTCACTTTTGCTTCGAGTCGTTTCTGGCCGCGCTCCGTCTGGCGCCCAGGGAGGGGACCTGGGGGGGCGACGCGGTCAGCAGATGCGATCCGTGGTGGGGGGAGGGGAAGGGGGGCTGTCTTTTGGGGGGAAAAGGGTGTCCTGGGATTAGGTGATGCGACGGTTGCATAACATTGTGGATGCCCTGGAAGCCACTAAATTGTACACTTTCAATGGTTAAAACGGTCAATTTTATGTTAATTTATGTGAATTTTAATGTGAGTTTCTAAAAACCTGGCCCTGCATCATTTCATGCATATTCATGAGCCGGTCCCCAAGCTCGGCCTTGACCTTGAGGTGCCAGCAGATGTCACCGGCAGTTGGTCATGAACCATCGAAGATGACCCTGGGCCGCATCTCCCGTGTCCCCAGGCTGCCGGCCTGTGAGAGGGACACGGTCACGTCCTGTTATGGCGAGCAGAGCCGCTGCGTGTGCCCAGGAGGGTCGCGAGGCCGCCCTCTGCGGGCCTGTTCGCCAAGGCAGCTCACCCCTGGCTGGCGGATGGGGAACGTCCTGATTTCTGTCCGTTGGTGAATTTGGGGTGTGTCCACTCCGGTGAGGGGTGGCGCGGACGGGCACCGGCTGGCGATGGGCCAGGCCGAGGCCGGTGCTGCTCCGTTTTCCTCGGACGCTGTCCGGGCGCCGACACGCTTGCTGTTCAGCGGGCCCCGCTTTGTTGGCAGTGAACCCACGTCCCTTCCCAGGACCGCGGCTGTGACTTCAAGTAACTCACCTCTCCCAGTGCGCTGCCAGCCGGAATGCCCGTGGCGCTGCCCCGGGAGCGGGCCACGCCTGCGCCAGGCGTGTGGGAGTGTGTTGGTGTGACAGAACCATGCCACACTGAGAGGGTGCCGTCAGCGGGCCTATTTGGAACCTTATTATATTTTATTTTTAGTTATTTTATTTTTTAGATTTTTTTTTTTATTGATTTCTGAGAGGAAGGGAGAGGGAGACAGAAGCATCAATGATGAGAGAGAATCATGGATCACTGCCCCCTGCACGCCCCACACTGGGGGTCGAGCCTGCAACACCGGCAGGTGCCCTGACCGGGAATCGAACTGTGACCTCCGGGTTCATAGGTCGACGCTGCACTGCTGAGCCCCACCGGCCGGGCAGTCCTATTTTTAAAAGGGCAAGGGTGTTGTCAGCTTGACCTTCATTTCAGCCTGTGGTGTGGGGAAGTAGTTTGGTTTTGTTTTTGTTTTTTTTAATATATTTTATTGACTTTTTACAGAGAGGAAAGGAGAGGGATAGAGAGCCAGAAACATCGATGAGAGAGAAACATCGATCAGCTGCCTCCTGCACACCTCCCACTGGGGATGTGCCCGCAACCAAGGTACATGCCCTTGACCGGAATCGAACCCGGGACCCTTCAGTCTGCAGGCCGACGCTCTATCCACTGAGCCAAACCGGTTTTGGCCGGGCAGTCCTATTTTTAAAGAGACGACCCTGCGTGTTCGTGTGGAGCACGGTGGCCGCAGGGAGGTGCTGTGGGTGCGTGGAGCACGCGTGTTTTCCTCTGTGTCCTCAGGGAGGACGGTCAGGCAGCCCGGCGTGGCTGCAGCCGGCAGGCTCTGCCCTGCTGGGGCGCAGAGAAACCCGTCTCCCTGAGGCATTCGCCCCTGCTCACCCCCACGCCCCCCGCGGGACCTGCCCGGGAGGACCCGGGGTCCGGCTGCAGGGTGAGGGCCGTTTCCAACTAGTGCTCCTGCTGCGAAGGGGACGTTTGAACAAGATCCCGGAGAGACAGGGAGTGAGCAAGCCCCAGGGACCCGGAGGGAGGGGAGTTGCAAGCAGGGACGGGGGACGGGCAGGTGCCGGCCTGGCAGGGCCTGGGCAGGAGGCGGGACAGGTGGCCAGCGTTCGCCTCCCGGTCTCTGGCCGCTGTGTCTCCAGAGGCCCCGGGGTTGGGGAGCCGCACCCCTGTGTGTGGCGGCGGGGCCCCGAGTCAGTGTTAAAGTCCCCTGACCTGGGCAGCCGCTGAACAACTCGGCCTCCAGCGCGTCCCCGGCTCCTGTCCGTGTGGGAGCGCTGGTCCGGGGGGCGGGGACGCTCGTCCTGGCTCGTGTTCCCCGTGCAGGAGGGGACAGCGTGGGGGACAGCGTGGCTGCGGCCGCACCGGCCTGGAGGCTGGTGGCCATGTTGGCAGCTGGGGGTGTCGTCGCATCTCGAGGCTCCGTGAACGCGTTGCCTCCGTCCTGGCCAGGGGAGCCGCTTCCTCCACTCCGCTCTGCTCTGCTCCGCTCCTGCTCCGTTCTTTTCTGCTCCGCTCCATTCTGCTCCGCTCCATTCTGCTCTGCTCCGCTCCATTCTGCTCTGCTCTGCTCTGCTCCTGCTCCTGCTCCTGCTCCTGCTCCGCTCTGCCCTGCTCCGCTCTGCCCTGCTCCGCTCTGCCCTGCTCCTGCTCCTGCTCTGCTCCGCTCTGCCCTGCTCCGCTCTGCTCTGCTCCGCTCCGCTCCATTCTGCTCCCCTCCATTCTGCTCTGCTCCGCTCCGCTCCATTCTGCTCCCCTCCATTCTGCTCTGCTCCGCTCCGCTCCATTCTGCTCCGCTCCATTCTGCTCCGCTCCATTCTGCTCTGCTCCGCTCCGCTCCATTCTGCTCCCCTCCATTCTGCTCTGCTCCGCTCCGCTCCATTCTGCTCCGCTCCATTCTGCTCCGCTCCATTCTGCTCTGCTCCATTCTGCTCTGCTCCGCTCCGCTCCATTCTGCTCTGCTCCATTCTGCTCTGCTCCGCTCCGCTCCATTCTGCTCCCCTCCATTCTGCTCTGCTCCGCTCCGCTCCATTCTGCTCCGCTCCATTCTGCTCCGCTCCATTCTGCTCCGCTCCATTCTGCTCCGCTCCATTCTGCTCCGCTCCATTCTGCTCTGCTCCGCTCCGCTCCGTTCTGCTCCGTTCCTCTCCGTTCCGCTCCGCTCCGCTCCGCTCCGTTCTGCTCCGCTCCGCTCCGTTCTGTTCTGCTGGTTCTGCCCCGGGAGAGGCTGCTTCTATGAGCGTCCAGTCGCTGCTCCAGGCTGAGCCGCTTGCCCCCGAGGCCCCTGCCCTCGCCAGCTGGCTGTGGGCGACCCCAGCTGACCTTGCACGTGGGCTGCTGTCCCTTTTCTCAGACGGAACATGACTGGCGGCGTCCCCGGGAGGCTCCCTCAGCTCCACGCGACTCTGAAGGTGCACACGTGGGGGCCTGCTTGTCCCCGGGGCTGAGTGGCGGCCGGGCCTCTAGCTGTCGGGGCGGGACTGGCTGGGAAGCCGCTGGGACCTGGATTTGGTGCCCATTCGGTTGCCTGTGGCTGTGGCTGAGCCCTCCCGGCTGGGGGTGTCGCCGCCCCCACGGCCCGCATGGGTCCTGCGGGGCAGGGGTCTGGCCAGGACAGCGCTGCGGTCCCGGGGTCCTCCAGCGCACGGGCCTTTCCGAAGGGGAAATGGAGGCACGGTGCGGTGGGAGGGCCGGGATTGTCCTGGGTGAGCAGGAGGCGATGCGGACCCTCTCGGTGAGGACGGAGCGGTGCTGGTCTCCGGTGGAGTCTGCGGGGATGCGAGGGGCCCTTCGGAAGGTCTCACCTGCAGTGACTTGAGCCGCGGCCTTGGTCCCAGGTGGCTCTCGGTGTGACAGCTTCAGCCTCTGACCGGCACAGGGAGGCACACGGGCGGGCGGGGATGGGCGGGGAGGGCTGGCTGCCGGGCTGCGAGCACACCTGCGCCCACACCTGCGCCCGTTGCAGGCGGCGGCCGACGTCAGCAGCCCCGGGCCGATGGACGCTCTTCGTCGTGGGCGTCGTCTCTTCCTCCTCGCTGCTTTTCCCTAAAGTTCACCAGAGCCACAGGCGGGTGCTGAGGGTCAGGTTTGGCCCACTGAGGGAGCTGGGGGTGCCCGGGTGCTGGGCGTCCGGAGGGGCTTGGAGCCAGCCGTGGCCACGCCTGCGCCACCAGAGAAACCGTGGGAGGAGGTGGCGCAGCCAGACCCCCACGGCTGCTCCACCACAGCTGCTTGCCCGCACCTCGTCCCGAGCCCGCACCTCGTCCCGAGCCCGCACCTCGTCCCGAGCCCGCACCTCGTCCCGAGCCCGCACCTCGTCCCGAGCCCGCACCTCGTCCCGAGCCAGGCCGCTGGGCCTGGGACACGCACCGGTGCGCCCACGCCCTTGTGCTGGGAGCCGGGTGCGCTCAGGGCTGCGTTCTCTTTTCCATGAAGAAAAGGTGGCCCGGCCGGCGCGGCTCAGGGGTTGAGCCTCGACCTATGACCCAGGAGGTCACGGTTCGATTCCCGGTTGGGGCACAGGCCCGGGTTGTGGGCTCCATCCCCAGTGGGGCGTGCAGGAGGCGGCCGGTCCATGACTCTCATCATTGATGTTTCTCTCTCTCCCCCCCCTCCCCCTCTCTCTCCCCCTCTCTCTCTCTCCCTCTCTCTCTCTGAAATCAATAAAATAGATTTTTCAAACAGTGCACGCTGGTGGGGCGCCTCCCTGGCGTGGCGTCCCCGCTCGCGCGAAGTGGGGGCACGTGTCCCGTGGCAACGACACTGGCGAGTGGAAGCCAGAGGGGGCGGGAATGAGGGGTCCCGCCACTTCAGAGGGACCCACCGTGCAGCCTGCGGGGAGGGGCAGACAGCGGAGCCGGGGCGCAGGGTGCAGGCAGCAGAGGCAAACGTGAGTCCTGTCCTGCGGGTCCGAGTTCTGTCCTGCGGGTCCGAGTTCTGTCCTGCGGGTCCGAGTTCTGTCCTGCGGGTCCAAGTTCTGTCCTGCGGGTCCGGCGGGCGCTCTGCACGGGAGGCCCGGGCCGTGGCTCTCGCCCGCATTTCAGGCCGGGTGTCTGCGCGGAGCGCGAGGGGCCCTGGGCAAGGACACGGTTTTCCTCCTGCCCTGCCCAGTGGGTGGCCCAGGCAGGTGGCCGGGCCCCGGCGGGCACCACAGGGACCTCGGGCCTGGCCCGTGGCTGCCCTGTGAGACCTGCCTGCGAGGTCTGGCTGGCTTCGGGAGCCTGGTAGACGCCGAGGGCACCACATCCTCGGTGAAAACGGCGGCTTCACGCGGCGCCTCGGGTTTGGCCCTGAGTCACTTGGCACCGAGCCGGCAGCACAGGCTTCTCCCGGGGCTGGTGTGGCTGCGAGGCTCCCGTCTTCCCCCCCCTTCCCCTCCCTCCCCCCTCCCCCCACACTCTGCCGGGGGACCTGCTCTAGTCTCCAAGTACACATGGACCCCACCTGGCCCCCCAGGACTCGGGCGGGCTCCGCGGAGCTTGCCCCTGGGACCCCGCCGCCGTGACGGCGTGGCCGGCCTGGAGGTGAGGCGCCTGGCTGTTTCTGGGCCTCGGGCGCGTGGCCCTGGGACACGGGGTGCAGCAGAGCGGCCTTCAACCTTGAAGGGAAATCCCATCACCACTGTTTACGGTGACAGTGCTTCTCGCTGCAGGTCACGGGGCGCTTCGGGCACCACCTCTCGAAGGGGTCGTGTTTCAGACGACGGGGTGTCGGGCTGAACCGTTTGAAAACCCGTCGCAGGCGGTTCCTGGAGGTGGAGCAGATAAAGAGGAACCGCACGAGGCCGTTATTTGTGTGTGATTAATCCTAAGCGTGTGTCATACACTTGCGCGCACCACGTGGCCCACCAGGAGGCTGACATATTTTTAGCCTGTTACTCATCCACCACGCACGCGGGGGAGGCATTTCCGCAGTGATGAGGGCCTCTGGGACCCCACAGTCGGGGGGGGGGGGGGTGCCAGGAACCAGGCTGACAGATTGGAGTTTCCCACCGAGTTTTTACCAAGAGAGGAAGGAGTGAGGGACTTACAGGAATCGTGGAGGTGGCACATTTCCGTCTCCAGAGACCAGCTCTGTGACCCCCGCCCCCCAGCCTGCCCCCACCCTGCGGGGAGCCTGCCCGGGCTCTGTCGGGCCTCCTCCCCGGCTCTCATTTTTCTCTTCTTTCCACAATGGGAGACGGACCGCACCTGCCCGGGCGGGCGAGGGGTGGAGTGACCAGCCTCCTGTCCGTTACCACGTGGAAACCCCTGGGCATTAGCTGGCTCTGCCCCTTCTGGGAAGCCCCGTGCCCGCTCTCCTCTGGGTGTTTTCATGGCCTCTCCCCTGACGGCCCCCAGGCCTGTCTCGGTGCTGCCCCCCAGCTCCCGCCTACAACCCCCCCCCTCCACACACACACACACACAGCCAACAGCCAGGCTCACAATCGCTGGCTCAGAGCAGGCAGGCGGGGGAGGGCGAGTCCCTGCACCCTCCCCTCCCTGTCTCCAGGGGGGCTCTGGCTCTGGCTCTGTCCTGTGGTTTAGTTCGTGGTGCGTGTACCTGCGGCCAGGACCTCTGTGTGCACTGGATGGTGCTGAAGGGCGGGGGCGGCGAGGCCTCCTGAGGTCCCAGGGCTGCGCCCGGCCAGCACCCGCAGGCCTGAACCTGCCTCAGGTGCTGAGGGTGGACATGGAGCGGTGGCCCCGGCTGGCCTGCGCGCCTGTCCCGTCCCGGGCAAGCTGCTCCCACCTGGGCAGCCGGGGGGGCACGCGGGCTCCTGCCCCCGAGCCGCCGGCGATGCTGCAGCCGCAGGAAGACGTCCGCTTTCTGCTTCCCGACTCGGCGCCCGCGGTGGGCGCGGTGTGAGGAGCAGGAGAGCCGTTGTCATGGCAGCCGGGACATCGTGAGCTCGCGGGGACGCGTTCCCAGGGCAGCCGCGGAGAGGCCGTCACGGGCCTGCGGCGGGCGCTGCTGTCTGCCACTGCCCCTCCGCGCGGCCAGGCACCGGGGGGCTGGGTGACAACCCCGCTTTCTCTGCTCAGAGATGAGGCCGCCCGGCCCCTCCGAGCCGGTGGAGGGGGGGGCCCTCGTCAGCCGTGGGCTCTGGGGGGCCCTTTGGGGAGAACGTTTTCAAGGCACAGACCGCCCCGCAGGATGAGGGCTGGTGCGGTTGGAGCGCCGTTACCAGCGCACAGGGACCGAGTGACAGAAACAGGCGCGTCCTTCGTGGCACAGGCGAGGGCCGCAGGTGCCGAGGGGCTGACGGTGCGGGAGCCGGACACCCTCAGTGCCGCCCTGCGCCTGCCGTGGCTCCTCGTCCGGCTCCTCCTGGAGGGAAGAGCGACGTGTCCCTTAGGGTCAGTCCAGGTTCACAGCCGCGAGCTCCCTGCGTGGCCGGCCGAGCCCCCACCAGGCTGTGCTTCTCCGGTCTCACCTGTGGGGCCGGCTCCTGGGCACCATGGCTATGGCCAGGCGCTTGGCCTGGGCACCCTGGTCCTGGGCCACCTGGTGACTGTGCCCTGGAAGCCAGACCAGCTGCCCAGGTGAAGCCACAGTGCGGGGAGGGGGGAGCACAGGGGGGCTGTGCGGGCTGGCCTGGCGGCAACCCGTGCACTCCACCTGCACCCGCCGGGTGTGAGGGGACCGGCACAGAGCCCTGGCGAGACCAGCACAGAGGTGGGGCTGGGGGGGCTGAGGCGTGGGGAGCATGCGAGCCCCACCCACACGCCCTTCCTGGGGAGCGGCTCCTGGCGAGTGGCTGCCACGCTGGGCCTGCCACGGTCTCAGCATCGGGTCTGTGCCGGGCCTCCTGGGTCCACGTGGGAGGGTTAGTGTGTCCGTGTGTCCTGGGCCACGGACTGCGCTGTGGGGTCCGAGTGACTCCCGTGAGGCCGAAACTGGGCTGCGCTTCAGCCCCGAAAGGTCTCCAGCTGGGCCCGGCCTGGCCCCGCCCTCCCCACCCCGTCCCCCGGCCACCCCATACCTGCCTGTCAGGTGCGGCTCCGCGGGTGGGCTGACCGGCAGCCCTTCCAGGCTCTGTCACTAGCCCACCCCTGGGGGTCCGGGGGCGGCCCAGCTGGGAAGCTCCCCCCCCCAAGACCTGGCAGCTGGCTCTCCGTGCCGCCGCCCCGGCCCGGCTGGGGGGTGAGCCTGAGCTGCCGGCCGGGGGGTGAGCCTGAGCTGCCGGCCGCCGGAGCTGAGTTGGGTTTGAGCCGAAGTCCCTGCAGGGAAGTGAGGCTGTCGGTCTGTCGCCGTGAGGGGCACCGAGGGACCGACGGCGGCCTCCCTGTCCCCACCCAGGGCACCCACCTGCAGGAGACCCTCTGCCCACCCCTCATTCTCTCGTCTCCTCGCTCTCCTGGCCCTGTGCCAGCTCTTCCCTGGCCCCTCCCGTCCTCGGGGGGTGCAGGCAGGGGGGTGCGTGGAGCTGTGGCCCCCGCCCTGCTCGGCGACCCTGAGAAGCCGGGTAGCTGCGCCCTGGGTGGGGGCGCCTCAGCACCCCATGACAAGCGCCCCAGCGTCTGTGAGAAACTTGGAGACTCTGGGCTGCGACCCACTTACGCACGGGAAGCCGGTGACTCATTCACTACGTTTCCCTTTCACTGGCAGACGCGGCTCTAAAAATGGAATTTGTTTAAAAGCTTTTTTTTTTTTTTAAAAGGGAGAGGGACCGAGAAAGAGTCATCAATGATGAGAGAGAATCGTCGATCGGCTGCCTCCTGCTCGCCCCCCACTGGGGATCGAGCCCGCAACCCGGGCCTGTGCCCTGAGCAGGAACCGTGACCTCCTGGTTCCTGGGTCCACGCTCAACCACCGAGCCAGGCGGGCTGGGCTAAGAGGGGGTTTTGGACGCGTGTACGGTGATGGCAGGCGGGCCAGCCAGCTCGCTGCGCCCCGGCACTGCTCTGTGCTCCGCTGGGACCCAGCCCTCGAGGTCGCTCTGGCCGGGAAGGCCGGGGGGCTGAGCGGGCCGCGGGGACCACTGGCCAGCGCCCCGTGGCCCCGTTCCTCAGGGGTTTCCTCAATGCAGAGCAGGACTAACGTTTACAGAAACGACAGGAAATCCACGCAGCGAAACCAGTGCCCCGTGGGCAGAGGATGGAGGGGCTGTGGGAGGCCTGGGGCCCGGGAGCCCCGGGGGACGCGGGGAGTCCTCAGTGCGGGGCGCGGCCGGGGCCAGGCGCCATGGACCCACGGTGGGTGGCGTCCCCTTGCTCGCTTGTGGTTTTGTGGGTCTTGTCAGAGGCGACGGGCCCCGAGGTCGAGGTGACCAAGGCGCCTGGCTTGTTCGGTGGCGTCACCCTGTGGTTTCTGACCTCCGCCCCGAGGGGGTGTGGGAGGCCTTGAGTCCCGCCTCCTTCGCGGCAAATTCCCGCCCCTCTCTGACTTCCCGAGGGGGCGCCTTGAACCACCCCCTCTGCCCGTGGATGCGCTGGGGACGCCCTGGTGTAGTCTTCGGCCTCGATGGCGCAGGCGGCAGCCAGGGGCGCGTGGCCTGGGGGGTCGAGAACATGCAGGCAGAGGCACCTGCTGGTGGGCTCCCCTCGCACCCCCCCCCCCCCCCGTCCTCCCGCCCCTCTCAGTGCTGCCGTTCGCAGAGGCTGGAAGGAGGGCCTCGCTGGTGTGGCTCAGTGGATAGAGCGTCGGCCTGCGGATTGAAGGGGCCCGGGTTCAGTTCCCGGTCAGCGCACATGCCTGGGTTGTGGGCTCCATCCCAGTGGGGGCGTGCAGGAGGCAGCCAGTCAGTGATTCTCCCTCATCACTGATGTTTCTCTCTCTCCCTCTCCCTTCCTCTCGGAAACTGATAAAGATAGATATATATTTAGAAGCTGGAAGGAGGTGTTACGTGTCGCTGTTGGAGTCTTTACGTTGCTCTAAGGAGCTCAGTAACCCAGCATGGTGGAAGCTTTCCTTGCGTCCCAGGGCACACCCTGTGGAAGGGATAGGTGTTGGGACGTAGGAAGAGCAGGCTCCCCGGAGGAATGGGCCCAGGCCTGACCTGTGTTGGTGGTCAGGTTTAGGTGAAGCCTTCAGGCCTGGCGGGGCGGGGCGGGGTGGTGCCGAGGGGCCTGGGTCTGGTGCCACTCTGTGGGCTCCGGGGCACGGTGGGGCCCTGGTGCAGGGTCAGGTGACCTGCTGGGCTTCCGAGAAGGGGACGCACCACAGCCACCTGCTGGCTGCCCCGGACACTCCTGGAAGGCGACGCGTGAGCACAGGGAGAGCCGTGCCTTTGCGAGTCCCTGTCCCTGGCGCCTGGCCCTGCACGGAGGGCGTGCTGTGCAGCCTGTGAACGTGTCATCTGTGCAGTCACGGCAGGGAGGGCCCGAGGCCTCCAGGCGGAGCTCCGGGAGGCCGGGAACCTGGGCGCCGCTCGTGTCCCAGGAGGAAACAGTCAACGCGAGGAAGCCCGGGCTGCCTGGTGAGGAGAGCCGCAGAGCGCGCTCCCGGGGCCGCGGGCGTGGAAGGCTCTGGGTCTCTTTAACGAGGAGGACTAAGAAGCCACAGACATCAGAGTGAAAATAAAAGCATTCTGTTATTGGGGGGAAATTTCCCTAAGATCACAGTTTTATTTTTAAAAATATATCTTTATTGATTTCAGAGAGGAAGGGCAGGAGAGAGAGAAACATCAATGAAGAGAGATTCATTGACCGGCTGCCTCCTGCACGCCCCCCACTGGGGATCGAGCCTGCAACCCGGGCCTGTGCCCTTGACCGGGTATCGAACCCGGGACCCCTCAGCCCGCAGGCTGGCGCTCTGTCCACTGAGCCAAATGGACGGGCTGCAAGCACAGCTCTGCCTGCACTAATGGAGTCACTGCACAGCTTAGATGGGGTGAAGTTCCTTCCTACTTCCTTCGGGGGGCGCACCCCTGTCCAGTCGGGGTGTGAATACGAGGGGACGCCGAGCAGTTCAGTGCCTTCAGCAAGGCGCTGGCTCGCTGTGGAGATGCTGCCTGGGGGGGGGGGGGCGCTGGTCTAGACGAGGGGTGCGGAGTCGCGGTTTCAGGGGCCAGAGAGACGTGCGGTGCAGGTGCCTGTGGGGTCCCGGCGTCGCTGGAGGAGCTGGCAGGTGCGGTGCTCGGTGGCCGCCGTGGAGGGCAGGCTCCGCGACTCACCTCTCCTCGCCTCTGAGCGTCGCGTCCTCGGGGGTAAGCGAGGGGGATCGGAGGGGCCTGCGCGCCTCCTGTGTGTCACATGCTCTCAGACCCTCGGAGATGCTCATGTTCCCCTGGGGAGCCAGGCGCCACAGGCTGGCACGCCTGCACTGGGCGGCGGGTGAGGGAGCCAGCGCGCCGAGGAGCTGACGGCCCGTCAGGACCGCCCTGTGCGGACCGTGGCGGGGCCCGGGGTCTTGGCCCTCGGGGGGGGAGGCCGGCCACGTGTGGGGACTTGGCTGCCTAGGTGTCGTTGGTTGGGGAGCGCGGGGGCGCCGGGCAGGTGACTCAGACACTCGGCCTGGAAGCAGCTGGGATCCCTGCAGGACACGGGCCGTGAGCACGGGCAGGGGGGCGGTGGCTGAGGGACAAGCAGATGGACGGTGACGAGGGTCGTGCAGGGACGAGGTGGGCAGGGTCTTGGTGGTGATGGCGGGAGGGGCTGTGGGTGCAGGGCTGTGGGCCATGAGCACTCGGCAGGGAAAAGGCAACATTTCAGGGGTTTGGGCAGAGCCGGGGGGGACCGGGGAGGGGGGCACTGGGCGCAGGGTCCGGGAGGGGGAGGAGGGCCCGGCCGCCGCCCGTCCCGTTCCTGCGTGACGTGACCTCTTTGCCTTGCAGTTCTCGCGCCTCCGGCGCCGCCGCCGCCCCCCATCCAAGGATATGCCTTCAAGCCGCCGCCCAGACCCGACTTCGGGACCTCGGGGAGAACAATCAAGTTACAGGCCAACTTCTTTGAAATGGACATTCCAAAAATTGACATCTATCACTATGAGCTGGACATCAAGCCAGAGAAATGCCCGCGGAGAGTGAACAGGTACCGTGTCCTCATGGCGGATCGCTCGGTCGGTCGGTCGGTCGGTCGATCGGTCGGTGTGAACTTTGCCGGCTGGTCAGCTCGGTCCTCAGCGGGGCCTCCCACACCCTCCCCGAAAGTTCCTTCCCGTCGCGTTGATTTTGTGAAAAGCGTTTTAGTATCGGGGTGCAGTCCCGCGCGTTTTGACAGATGCACACAGATGCCCACCCCCAGAGCGGTGCCCGCACCCTGACCGCTGGCCCTGCCCTCTGAGGTCGTGTGGACTGGCTTCCTCGTATTAGGAGTTTCTTGTTCTACTGCTCAGGACCATCTGACGTGAATATTTCATCATTTCATTCATTTATTTATTTATTGTTATTTTTCAATCCTCACTGAGGATATTTTCCCATTGATTTTAGAGAGAGTGGAAGAGCGGGGAGAGACAGAGAGACCTTGATGTGAGAAGACACATCGACTGGTTGTCTCCTGACGAGCCCCGGCCATGCCTGGGCCGATGAGGAACCTGCATCTGAGGCTCGTGCCCTTGACCAGAATCGAACCCGGGACCCTTGCTCCGCAGGCGGACGCGCTCCGCGGAGCCACACCCTCGTTAGCCACTCCTGTTCCCGTTAGAGGCTCGGGCGCCCGGCTTTGCACGAGGCTGCAGGGGACCTGCGTCAGTCTTGTCTGTGACCAGCACGTCGCGTTTCTCGGGGACGCACCACGAGGAGAGGGGTTGCGGGGCGCAGGGTGGGTGGGGGGTGGCCGTGTGGGAAACGACCAGCGGCCGCCAGAGCGCCGGCCACCTCCCGGCCCCGCTCCACGCCCTGTCGGCACGCGCTGGCCAGGCTGGTGTTCCCCGTTCTCGGGGCTGCTGGTCCCCGAGTTGGAGGGTTTGGTATCTTCTGGGCGCAGGTGGGGCTTGGGGTGCAGCACGGCCGGAGTTGGGCCGATGCACGTACGGTGTCTGCGGTGAGCAGGGCGTGCTCCGTCTCAGGCTCAGCTGGCCAAGTGTGAGGACGGTTCTCACGTGGTGAGCTCCCTAGGAACGTTGCCCGCCGGAGGTTACAAAGACCCCTCCCGGTTTATTTATTTTTTTACAAGGATGACAGTGTGGCTTGTGTATCGCGGTCTCGGTCCATCTTGGAATGATGGCGGTGTGCAGTGTGAGGCGAGGGTCTCTTACAGAACGTTCCTTCCGCACCGACTGGCCTGTCCCCTTGCGGGGAGTCGGGGGGAGTCGGTTTATGCTCATGAACTGCCGGAGCCCTGGGCGCTCTGTCACTGATTGCTCTGACCGGCAGTGGTTCCTGAGGTGCAGCTGAGGGTGTCGTTTTGTTTGTCCATCCGTGAGTTATGTTGTTGCTGTAAATGGTACTGTAACGTCTCATTTCTCTGGAAGGGGTGGGAGTGACTGCTAATTAGCATGGGGTTTTGGGGTGATGAGGGTGTTCAACACTTACATGGTGCTGATGGCTACCGGACTCTCTAATCTGCTAAAACCACCAAATTGTACGCTTTTAAACATGTTTTTATTGATTTCAGAGAGGAAGGGAGAGGGAGGGGGAGAGGGAGAGGGAAACATCAATGATGAGAGAGAACCATTGATGGGCTGCCTCCTGCACGTCCCCTCTAGGGGATCGAGCCCACAGCCTGGGCATGTGCCCTGACCAGGAATCAAACCGTGACCTCCTGGTTCCTGGGCGGATGCTCAACCCCTGAGCACGCCGGCCGGGCACCAATGTGATTTCTTTATCCGATATTAGGCGATTCAGTTTTCATTTCTTTCTGTATCCGTTTGGCAGTTGGTGTGTTTTAAGGCGTCTATCCCTTTCACATAAGTTGTTGGATTTGTGGGGGCTTGTGGTTTGTGTGTGAGTCCGGTCAGGACACTCGGCGCTGGCAGAGGGCCCGGAGGCGGCCCTTCCCGGGCCCCTGATGGTCCGGAGCAGTGGGTCCTATTGAGCAGCGCGCTTTTATGAAAACAGGTCTGCCTGAGGCTGTGTTACCTGCGGCAAAGCGGTTGGCGATGGTTGGCGATGATTAAAGCGGGGTGTCTTTCCCCCAGGCTGCCACGGTTCTCGTTAGTTATGCCCGTTGGGTTTGAAGGTTACCCACTAGAAATTCCCTCGAGTCAGACAGGAAGTAGCAAAGGCGGGCCCTGAGCGGCAGGCTCCTCGGTGGCCGCCACCAGCTGTGTCCCAGTGTGTCCCGCTGCCCCCAGGCGCGAGCCTAGGAGTTGCCGCCTGGTTAAGTGTGTGAGCGTCCGGGGTTTTTATTTTACTACTAGTGGCCCAGTGCATGAAATTCATACACATTAAAAGGGAATCAATTGGAGGAAATATTTTAATATTGCTATTGGCCCTTTCTCTGTAATAGAAGTGTCAGAGATGAAAGAAAAGTAGTAAAACGTATATGAAAACCTCCCTCCTGTCAGAGTCTGGGGCGCGCCACGGGACCCAGAGTCAAGTCGCCTCCCACCCACACGTACCTCGAAATCACACGAGACCCAGGCCCGGCCAGCCCCACCCCCGTCAAGCCCCACAGGGTGGGGGGCGCAGCCTCAGGTCCCCTGTCAAGCCCCACTGGGGCAGGGGGCACGGCCTCAGGTCCCCCAGCCCGGCCTCCGGTCCTCCGGCCCCGGCAGAAGGGTATGATGACCATTTGCGTGTTAGCTCTTTATTACCTAGGATTGATTCTGGTGCAGTTTGGCTAAGGCCCTGCCTCAGTTATAGTCAAAACGGTATGGGAAATGTGGGCGCGTTTGTGCTGACACCCGCCTGGGTGGTTCCTGCCACCTTTAGGGAACCTCCTCGCGGGGGACGGGCACCGGGCCCGGGTGAGTGGTGGGGAGGAGCCAGACCGGCGGTCAGCGGGGCTGCAGGTCAGCACCGGCCGAGGGAGGCTGAGGTTGGAATGGGCGGCCGCCGGCGAGGACTGGGTTCAGGCTGAGCTGTCCCCTGGGGGGAGGCTGCCAGGCCAGCTCCCCTCCCCTCCTCCCCCTCCCACACGGTGCTCCCTACAGGCAGTGTGCCCTGGAGACACCGAGTAGATCCCCCAGAGGCTGCGCCAAGGCCGAGAGAATGGTGCCACCACCAGGGGCGGCCGTGTCCCCGCCGGGGTGCCCGGCGGTAATGGTTGAGCGGAGTCCTCTTTGAACAGCTGTTCCCTGCGCCCCGTGGGCCTTCGCGGGGCCTCCTGCCCGCCGTCGGCGCGCTGGCAGCAGGCACAGTGCACGCTGTCGCCCGTGCACAGGCTCCAGTTTATTGCTTTGAGAACCAGGAGCCTCAGCCCGTCTCTCTCCTGCTGCTTCTGTCGCAAATGAAACGGCCACGGCCACGGCCACGGCCCACTGGGCTCCGAGTTCCGCCCCAGGTCCCCGTCGGGGAGTCCCGCCCAGCAGCCGCTGGCTGTCTCGGTGGCTGCAGCCCAGTGTCCTTTGTCGGGTGAGGGTTTTTGCTTGTTTCCCCCAGGCGGTGGCTTCCTTTTCCGTAAGTGAGGGTGTCTTCTGAGGGAAAGCGCTGGCTCGCTCTACGGTTCGGCTCGTTCCTTTTACAGCTGAGACGTACGTGCTGAGATATCTTGTCTACCCCAGCTTCTCGGAGAGTTCTCTCGTTTGCTTCCCTCCGGAAGGTCTATGGCTCCGGCTTTTACGGAAGTGTGTAATTTGTTACACACGATTACCTTCGTCGCTGTAAACCGACCTTTCATTCCTGGCGTCTGCCCAGCCTCGACACGTGTTGCTGGATTCCTTTTGTTAATACCTTGTTTCTACATCCGTGTTTATCAGTGAGATTGGCCCGCGATCACCTTGTCGATGTCGAGATAAAAGCTTTGCTGGCCTTGCCCCGCCGGGTGGCTCAGTGACTGAGCGTTGACCTATGAACCAGGAGGTCATGGTGTGATTCTGGTCAGGGCGCATGCCTAGGTTGCAGGCTCGATCCCAGTGTGGGGCGTGCAGGAGGCAGCCAGTGATGATTCTCTCTCCTCATCGGTGTGTCTGTCTCCCTCTCCCCTCCTCTCGGACGTCAGTAAAGTACATTTTAAAACAGTGGAAGTTTTGCTGGCCTCAGAGGATGGTTGGGGCGGCGCCCTCTCCATTGTTCACCTGAACTCGGGTTTGTGGGGTGACCTGTTCTCTGAATGTGGGTGGGACTCCCAGTGGAGCCACCTGACCTTGAGGCGACGTGATGTCTTGGCCATGAAGACGGGTGCCTTGAAGCTTGGGGAGCTGTGGCCAGGGTGGCACACGGGGGCGCAGGTGAGGTTGCACCCGGCCGCTGGTGGGGGGTGGGGGGGACGGGGCGGGCGTTGGGTGGAGGCCCTCGCTTGGCGCTGCCCCGGCTGCGGCCTCCGGGTGGTGTCGGAGGCCGGGAGGCCTGGTGCGTTCTCGGTGGCGCCATCAAGGAGATGCATGGAGAGCTCTGTCCGCCCCGGGCACTCCCGGGCATGGGTGTCTGGCAGGCCTGCTGGGTCCCTGTGATTGGCACAGTGCAAGGCCAGCTGGGCAAGGCTGGGCGGGCGGGCTGTCCACGTTTCCTGGGAAAGGAGTGGGTGCCTTTGATTCTGGCTTCCTGGCGGGGCGGGGCTGCCCGAGAGAAGCCCCGAGCAGAGCTGGGCTCAGGCCCCAGAGTGGGGCAGGCTTTAGGTCCTCCCCCGGCCCCTGACCCCTGACCCCTGACCCCTGCCCCTGCCCTCTGTCCTGCTTTCAGCATGCGCCTCTCCCTTTGCCACACCCGGGAGCTGGAGCTGCCGGTTCCTGATGGGGCAGAGCTTGGGGGCCTCCTGCCGGCCACTCGGCCACTCGCTATCCATCCTTCACATGTCTGCCTGGAGGACCTCAGGGTCAGGCAGGGGTCACGGCCGTTCCCGGCTGTACTTGGCTAGGCGCCGTGTGTGAGCGCGTCGGGTGGTCGGTGAGTTGAACTGAGGTGCCTCCCACCGCCCAGAGGTGCTGGCAGATGGGCCAGCGTGGCCCTGCTCCCCCTGCCCCCCCCCACGGCCGGGGTCGGGCCTCCGCTGGGCGTGGCTCCCACGTGGCCCCTGGGTGCCCTGGGTCCCGTGGCGGAGCAGCTCCTGTGAACCCGGGGGTCTGCTGCTGTAAGGCCGAGGACAGACAGCACCCACGTCAGGCGTCAGCGGACACCCGTGGGCGCTCGTGGCCCTGCAGGTGCGGGTGGCGCCTGGGCTGCTAGCCAAGCCGACTCGGGTCCGAGTGAAATCCAGGGCCCTTGTCCCGGGGCCGACCGAGAGGCCGCACCGGGGTAGCGCCGGGGCTCCTGCGCCTTCTCCGCCCTGACTGACACCCCCTCGAACCCTGTCCTGCTGCAGGGAGATCGTGGAGCACATGGTCCAGCACTTTAAGACCCAGATCTTCGGGGACCGGAAGCCCGTGTTCGACGGGAGGAAGAACCTCTACACGGCCATGCCCCTGCCCATCGGGCGGGAGAAGGTGAGTCCTGGCTGGGCCTGGGCCCCGCCCCCCGGGGAGCGCGCTGGCCGGTCAGGACGCCTCCCAGGGCCCGGGAGACAGGAGTTGAAGTCGCTGGGCTTTCCGACGTGAGACAGGCCCACGGGGGCAGGTGCCGCCAGCTGCTGCGGACGGGAGCCCGATTGCCCGTGTGTGTGTGTGTGTGTCCGTGTGTCCGTGGCAGTAAAACAGGCTGACTTACGCCTGTAGCCAGTGGTCCACCTGAAGTGACAGCCACGGAGGGTCCCGGGGAGGCCTGCGTGCTCGCAGCCGCCCTCTCCCGTCTGTGCCGGCTCCAGGGCGAGTGGCTGTTTAAAAAGTGTCCGGTTCCTGCTAGAAGCTGCTCAGGGCGTCGGGGGCTCGGAGAGCCGGCGGCTCGGACCCTCACGCACTTTAGGAGGAGGGGCCGCCCGGCTGACCGCACGGGCAGCCTCCTCAAACCCGTGCCCCGAGGGCGGCTCAGAGCCGAGGCCTCGCCTGCTGGCGGCGCGCACCCTGCAGGCTCGCAGCGTTGCTCTTGCAGCCTGGGGACCCCTGAGAAGACAGGGCTCCTGTCCCGTGGGGCCAGCGGGCCGGGCGGCGCCGGCTCTGGCGGGGCCGTGGCCCGATAAGAGGAGAGGCGATCGGCCAGGCCGCTCAGCGATAAGGCTCCGTGCTGCAGGCTGGTGGCTCCGATAGCACCGGGCACTGCCTGGCATGGGCGATGGCACCGATGTCCCCAGGGGGTGCCAGGGCCCTGCCCGCCAGCGCGGGAGGCACGCCCCTTGCAAACCAGCGTGCGGGGCGTTGGGAATTCATTGATGCAAAGCTTTGCGTTTAACCTGACACTTGTTTCGTTTGAAGTTGTGTGAGGGGAAGCCACACGAGCTTCCGCAGTCTCGTCTGCGTGCTTATCGCTGCGCCAGGGGGCTCAGGGGCCCCTTCCTTGTGGGGGGAGTCCCCACGCTGTTCAAACGGGAGGCGCGTCCCCGCAGAAGGTGACAGCACAGCTTGGGGTAAATTAGGTCGGATTCCTCTTTTTTTTTTTTTTTTTAAATATATTTTATTGATTTTTTACAGAGAGGAAGGGAGAGGGACAGAGAGTTAGAAACATCGATGAGAGAGAAACATCGATCAGCTGCCTCCCGCACACCTCCCACTGGGGATGTGCCCGCAACCAAGGTCCATGCCCTTGACCGGAATCGAACCCGGGACCCTTCAGTCCACAGGCCGACGCTCTATCCACTGAGCCACACCGGTTTTGGCAGGGATTCCTCTTTTAAAAAAAGCACATATTTATATTGGTTTCAGAGCGGAAGGGAGAGGGGGAGACACATCAATGGTTCCTAGGTCGACGCTCGCCACACGGCTGCTTGGGGAGGCTTTCTCTCCACGATTCAGTCCCTGCGGAGCTCCCTGCCTGTGGGCTCTGCGGGGGCCAGGACCCCAGCCTTCTCAGTTGGGACAGAACTCCCAGGGCCCCTGCAGGCCGCCCACCCCCTTTCTTTGCCGGGAGCAGCCTCAGCCTGTGCCCCTCTCTTCCTCTTCTTCCTCTTCCTCTTCCTCTTCCCGGGGACGCCCCCTCAGAGGAGCCCACCCGCCCCCCGGCCGAGCGTGACCCCTCTCTGACGTTGGGCGGAGGCCCGCGTGCTGACCTGCGCCCTGGGCCCCCAGGTGGAGCTGGAGGTCACGCTGCCGGGCGAGGGGAAGGACCGCATCTTCAAGGTGTCCATCAAGTGGGTGTCCTGCGTGAGCCTGCAGGCCCTGCACGATGCGCTTTCGGGGCGGCTGCCCAGCGTCCCCTTCGAGACGATCCAGGCCCTGGACGTGGTCATGAGGCACCTGCCGTCCATGAGGTGAGCCCGCCCGCGGGGGGGCCTGGGCCCTGGGCGGCGGCGCCCTGTCTGAGGGAGCGGGTCCTGGGTCCCGTGTGACGCCGTGTGCGTTTGTGTCGTGCGTCACAGCAGTGCTCACGGGACATTTTTCATGCAAAAGCGATTCCCGGGGATTCCTAGCCCGGCAGGGCCCCCCTCCCCGCACGGGGCGCAGCTGCGGTTTCCGCTCTGCGGGGCGTGAGCGCCGCCGTTTCACGGTCTTCCTGCGGCCTCATACTTGGGGCTTGTCCGTGGAATAGTGGCCCCGGAGGAGCCCGTCGGGGCTGCAGGGCCCGAGCGCGATCAGACCTCTGCTTTACTGTGCGGTCACGTCCCCCCCCCTCCCCCCGCCGCCGCCTGAACCCGCTGCGGGGGAGGAGGCGCAGCCCGGTCACCGGCTCTGGTTGCAGGTACACGCCCGTGGGCCGCTCCTTCTTCACCGCCTCCGAGGGCTGCTCCAACCCCCTGGGCGGCGGCCGGGAGGTGTGGTTCGGCTTCCATCAGTCCGTCCGCCCTTCTCTTTGGAAAATGATGCTAAACATTGATGGTGAGCAGGGCCCCTTCCACGTGGCTGGGTGGGGCTTGCTGGGGGCTGCGGCCTCGAAGGGCCGTGTGGCCAGCTCCCAGCGGCCTCTGCCGCCTCGGCCTGTGTCCCCTGGGGCGGTCGGCGTGGTCCTCGTGGAGAAGCCACCCGCAGGGCCGCGTCTAACAAGGTCCCAGCGGCCGCGGCCGGATCCCAGGGCAGCGTGGGGTTTTCTGGGGGGATGAGTGGACCCCCACTGCCTGTCCCCTTGTCTCCCTGTGATTCTCAGGCTGTGCCCCAGGGGTGTCACCTCAGAGAGGCCTGCTCCAGGAGGGGTCGGGAACCCAGCCTTCACGGGTGTGATGTTGGGGTGTCCGTCTCCGAGGGTGACGGTCGCCTCCAGCAGCCCCTCAGGGAGGATCGGGCCGCCCGTGACCAGGCATGAACCGCGGCTCCGCCCACCTCCAGGGCCCGAGGGTGGGCTGCGCGGTCAGTGAGGGCGCACCTGCCCGCGGCGGCGACCGGTCACGCCTCTGCCCGTCTCTCTTCCCGCCTCCAGTCTCGGCGACGGCATTTTACAAGGCGCAGCCCGTCATCGAGTTTGTTTGTGAAGTTTTGGATTTTAAAAGTATTGAAGAACAACAAAAACCTCTGACAGATTCCCAAAGGGTCAAGTTTACCAAAGAAATCAAAGGTGGGTGCCGGCCGGGGCTGGGGGGGTCACCCCGGGCGAGCGAGTGAGCAGCCGAGCGAGCCCACCTCTCGGCGGGGATGGCAGCGCCCTGCTCGACGGGGCGAGGGCGACCAGCGGCGTCCACCCCCGAGGTCAGGCCCAGCGGCCGCGCCCGGCTGTGCTCAGTGTCCTGCGGCCCTGCAGGCGGGCGCCCTGGTTCCGGGCGTCACCTCGCAGCCCCGCGCTGTCCCGCCCCCTCTGCCCGGGGCTCCTGGAGCGGCGACCAGGGCCCGGCGACCCGGCTCAGCCGTCGGCACCTGTGCTTGGCTGAGGCTGCTCCAAGGGCCCCGCGGCGCGGCTGCTACAAACAGCCGAGGAGGCACCGGACGCCGTGGTGGCCGAGGGCCCCAGGCTGAGCCCGCGCCCCCCCTTCTGGCCGTGGCCTGGGCCGTGCTGGGGCGGAGGCCTCCCCGTGGCGAGCCTGGCCAGGCTGCCCACCCTGAGGCGCTGCTCTGTCGCCAGGTCTGAAGGTGGAGATCACACACTGTGGGCAGATGAAGAGGAAGTACCGCGTCTGCAACGTGACCCGGCGGCCGGCCAGCAACCAAACGTAACCGCTCCCCCGCGCGTGTCCCGGTGGGAACAGGGACTCGGGGAAAAGCGATCCCATCGGTTTTGAAGTTAGCCCAGGGTTCCCAAACCTCCCGGTGGAAGGAACCCTGGGGGCTCCCCGGCCGAGCTCGGTGCTGAGCTGCTGGGAGCAGCGGGCTTCTCTCCCCTCGCGCCCCCCAGCTCTTGGGCGTGGCCCCGCCTTAGCGGTGAGCGGCCCTGGCTTCACTCACCAGCCGGATCCGGGGCCGTGCCGTGACGGCTGGGCCGCAGGGTCTCCTGGCTGGTGGGCGCTGGGCACGGGTCCCGCGCCGGCCCCACCCTGCACACCGCCTCTCTGCCCCTGCCACCCACACCGTGGCCGAGGGTGCCCGCAGACCCGGGAGGTGCAGGTCCGGCCGGCACCTGGAGCACGCGGCCGTGGACCACGTTCAGAGCCAGAGTGTGTGGCGCGGTCGGCTGGGAAGCCCCGGGCCGTTCCCTCTGGCTGGTCCTCGCTGGCGATTCCCCGCGTCCCCTGTGACGCGTGTGCTGTTGGGATCGCTGCGAGCAGGCACAGGCGTGCTTGTGTCACAGCTGCGGGAAGAGGGGAGGGCGGGCCTCGGGGCGGTCCAGGTGACCCGGGGGCGGGTGTGTGGTTGACCCTGGGCGGGGCCTTGACTGTGTGCCCCAAGCCCGGCCCTGAGGGCGCAGCCACCTCCTCCGCATCCCCACGCCCCTCCTTGTCCCCAGGTTCCCGCTGCAGCAGGAGAGCGGGCAGACGGTGGAGTGCACGGTGGCCCAGTACTTCAAGGACCGGCACAAGCTGGTCCTGCGCTACCCCCACCTCCCATGTTTACAAGTCGGACAGGAGCAGAAACACACCTACCTTCCCCTCGAGGCAAGCCCCCCCCCCCCGCCCCGCGTGTCCCCTGCGGGACCTCGTCACGCCTCGGTTTCCCCGTGAACCAGACGGGTGTGGAGCTGCTCGTGTGTGAAGATGGGAGCTGGTGCCACGTGCCCGCCGGCCCCGGCGCGGGGCAGACAGTGCCCGAGAATGAACGGTCTCTTCGCGGGTGGTTGGACAATTCCCTGCCTGGGAAGAGGCCCACGTGGGCGTGGTCCTAGCGCTTTTCTGTCGGAGGTTTTCACTCGGTCCTTGTGTACCCCCCCCGCCCGCCATCGAGGGCCGTGGCCGGAGGTGGACTTCGTGGCGGGCACGTGTCCCTGTGAGGACGGAGGCCGCACAGCCCGGCGCCGGGACAGCCGCCCACAGGGTCCGCGGGGCGGCCGTGCCCGCAGAGCCCTGCGCTGACGCCGCGTCTGTGCCTCCAGGTCTGCAACATCGTGGCGGGACAGAGATGCATAAAGAAGTTGACGGACAATCAGACCTCAACCATGATAAGAGCGACGGCCAGGTCGGCGCCCGATCGGCAGGAAGAGATTAGCAAGCTGGTGCGTGTCCGTCCGGGCGGCCTTGGGGGGGCGCCCTCGGGAAGCCAGTCCGTGCCGGCCCCCGGGCTTGGGACAGACACGGCTCCGGGGAGCAGCAGACCCCCTGACTCTGCCTGTTGCCCGCCTTTCCAAGATGAGAAGTGCGAGTTTTAACACCGATCCCTACGTCCGGGAGTTCGGAATCATGGTCAAAGATGAGATGACCGACGTGACCGGGCGGGTCCTGCAGCCGCCCTCCATCCTCTACGGGGGCCGGGTACGTGTGCGGGGCGGGGGCCGGGGTGTCCCCATCAGGGCGGGCGGCCCCACGGATGCAGCCCGGGGTGCAGGCGGAGAACTGAGCGAGGGGGCTGCACAGGGCCGTTTCCTTGGCTCTCTGAAGGGTTTTGGAATCCGCCTCCATCCTCCCGCGGTGACTGTGTCCACGGAGAGAGGCAGCCTGCCCTGGGCCGCACGCGCTCTCGGCGACGGGCTGCTTCCCGCGCCCTGTGCTGGGGGGGAGGGGGGGCGGGGGAGGCACCCAGGGGCAGCGGCCCGTCACCTGGGCGTCTCTTTGGGCTTGCCCCCCGACCCCCAGCTTTTATCAGTTCGAAGGAAAGGCGTCCTGACCACCGAGCCTACGGGGCTCATGGGTCCCCCTCCCTCCTCGTGGCTGGTCCCTTCAGGCGCACAGCCTGGGGGGCGGGGGCTGCGGTGAGCCCCGAGCTTGGAGGAAGGGCTCCGCTGGCCACGTGCCTTCGTACCGAGGGCGCGTTTGCTCGGAGGGAGTCCCCGCCCGCAAGGGGCAGCTTTGTGTGTAGGTCCTTTTCCTTTCGTACTTTTAACGTTTTAAAGCTCCGAAGGCAGCAGAGAAACTGTGGGGCGAGGTCTCCTTTCCCAGGGAGCACAGGTGATCCCTCCTCTGCGCGCCGCCCGGGATGGCCGCAGGGCTTCCCCCTCCTTGTGAGGAGGCGTATTATTCACTTTATTGTTAAGTGGTTTCAGAGAGGAAGGAAAGGGAGAGGCAGAAACACCGTGAGGAGAGAGAATCATTGATCAGCTGCCTCCTGCACGCCCCCCACTGCGGGGGTCGAGCCCTGCGCCTGGGCATGTGCCCCGACTGGGAATCGATGGGACCATGACCTCCTGGTTCATAGGTCGACACTGCGCCACGCTGGCCGGGCCGCAGATGGCGCAGTGAATATGCGCCTGCACCTTGCTTTTTCCCTTGGTGTTTCCTCTTGGAGCCCGTAGGGATCGCGGAGGTGGTTGCGTGTCTGTGTGACGTGCGTGGCATAGCGTCCCTGTCACTCAGCCACCATCCTCCATTCACCTCTTCATCCCTTCACCTACCCACCCACCCATCCATCCATTCACCCACCGCCTATCCCTCCACCCAGCCCGCCAGCCATCCTCCCACCATCTGTCCATCCATCCATCCACCCCCCGCAGCCCCCTGGACCCTGCAGAGGTGGGCAGCCAGAGGTGGGCGACACACAGATGCTGTCCTGAGCCTCAGGAGCCACCGTCTGGTCGGGGGACAGTGGCAAAGCCTCGGGGTAGAGGACTACGTTCCCCACTCTTCTCACTCTGACCGTCTTGCCATTTGCAGAATAAAGCGATTGCCACGCCTGTGCAAGGCGTCTGGGACATGCGGAACAAGCAGTTTCACACGGGCATTGAGATCAAGGTGTGGGCCATCGCCTGCTTCGCGCCCCAGCGCCAGTGCACCGAGGTCCATCTCAAGTAAGGCGCCCGCGGCAGGCGCAGGCGTGGGCTCGGGCGGGAGGGCCGGGGTGGGCAGCCTCTCCGGTCTCAGAGCTGCAGCCTGGCGGGGACAGGCCCCGCCCCACTGCTGGGCAGCACAGAAGAGATGAGAGAACAGCAAACGGGAGTAAGTGTGAAGAGGAGGTGAGAGAGGGAACTGGACTCGGTGAACTAAGCTTATTTTCTTTCTTTTTTAAAAAAATATATTTTTATTGATTTTTTTACAGAGAGGAAGGGAGCGGGATAGAGAGTTAGAAATATCGATCAGCTGCCTCCTTCACACCTCCCACTGGGGATGTGCCCGCAACCGAGGTACATGCCCTTGACCGGAATCGAACCCGGGACCCTTCAGTCGGCAGGCCGACGCTCTATCCACGGAGCCACACCGGTCAGGGCTGAGCTTATTTTAAAAAACACATTCGCTACATATGTCTGCGTGAGGGAGACGGAGAAAGTGAGGCCAGAGGAGGGCGAGATGGTCAGAGACGGGGCCTTGCTCCCTGGCAAGGGGAGGAACGGAGGTCGTCCGGGGCGACTGTCCTGGGGCAGGGGGTGTGCCCGGCAGCCCAGCGAGGGGTCACCCCTCCAGGGAGCCGGGCAACGCGGGCGGCCCAGCTGCACCGCCTTTGGGAGCGGCGCTGTGAGCCGCAGCGTCCTGCACGGCGGAGCTCCTTCCTGCCTCGCGTGGACGCGGGAGCGCCGAGGCCAAGGCCGGGGAGAGCAGCCAAGGACGGTTCCGCAGAGGAGCTGCCGCGGGGGCGGGGCTGTCGGAGAGGCTGCCTCGGCCCCACGCGCAGGCCAGCGGCCACCCCGAGAGCCCTCGGAGCCGAGCTGAGGCCCGCGTCTGGGCTGCCCCCCCCCCGGGGTCTGTCCTTGGCCCCTTCCTTCCCCTTCGCCTGGAGCCAGTGGGCCCGCGGTCAGTGCACGAGGCGCTCAGTGCAGACGCTAGCGCGTTTCCTTGTCGACACCGCCCGGCCGGGCTGCATGGGTGTCCTCAGCCTCTTGGTCGAAGGCGATGCTATTTTTGCTCCGGAGCTTAAAATAGAGGCCGGCCGTGTGCCCGCGCGGAGCCCCGGCCTGCTGGCGGCAGCTGCAGTGTCCTCTAGCTCCGCTCTTGTTTTTCCACGTCACGTCGTCCTGTCCGAGCTGTGCACACGGGGAGCGGTCCCTCCCACAGGGCTTGGCCTGCACGGCCTGAGCGGGCGGGGTGTCCCACAGAAGCGGGGCCGTGAGCACGGCGCCTCGTTACTCTGCACCGAGTGCCATGGCCGGGTGGGGGCAGCGTGGGGCCTGTTGGAAGTCTTCCGGTTTATTGGGGTGACTCCTCAGTGGCCTGTGGGTGCTCAGCACTGCACCTTTTCCGTGAGTGGATGCGCGGGCACGGCTCTGTCCAGGGCGGCGGCTTTGACCCCGACCTCCGGACACGGCGTTGGGTTGGGTCTGGACTCCAGCACGCGGGAGGCTCCGGGCCTGACGGACCCTCTCCTCCAGGTCCTTCACGGAGCAGCTCAGAAAGATCTCGAGGGACGCGGGGATGCCGATCCAGGGCCAGCCGTGCTTCTGCAAGTACGCCCAGGGCGCCGACAGCGTGGAGCCCATGTTCCGGCACCTGAAGAACACGTACACGGGCCTGCAGCTGGTGGTGGTCATCCTGCCGGGCAAGACCCCCGTCTACGGTAGGCGGGCGGCTGGGCAGGAGTGGCAGCTGCTCCCGAGGGAGCCCAGCACAGGATGGGGGTGCGGGCCCGGCTTGCCCTGTGGGGTCAGCCTGGTGGTAGCCCAGCACAGGATGGGGGTGCGGGTCCAGCTTGCCCTGTGGGGTCAACCTGGTGTTAGCCCAGCACAGGATGGGGGTGCGGGTCCGGCTTGCCATGTGGGGTCAGCCTGGTGTTAGCCCAGCACAGGATGGGGGTGCGGGTCCAGCTTGCCCTGTGCGGTCAGCCTGGTGTTAGCCCAGCACAGGATGGGGGTGCGGGTCCAGCTTGCCCTGTGGGGTCAACCTGGTGTTAGCCCAGCACAGGATGGGGGTGCGGGTCCGGCTTGCCCTGTGGGGTCAGCCTGGTGTTAGCCCAGCACAGGATGGGGGTGCGGGTCCGGCTTGCCCTGTGCGGTCAGCCTGGTGTTAGCCCAGCACAGGATGGGGGTGCGGGTCCAGCTTGCCCTGTGGGGTCAACCTGGTGTTAGCCCAGCACAGGATGGGGGTGCGGGTCCGGCTTGCCCTGTGGGGTCAACCTGGTGTTAGCCCAGCACAGGATGGGGGTGCGGGTCCGGCTTGCCCTGTGGGGTCAGCCTGGTGTTAGCCCAGCACAGGATGGGGGTGCGGGTCCGGCTTGCCCTGTGCGGTCAGCCTGGTGTTAGCCCAGCACAGGATGGGGGTGCGGGTCCAGCTTGCCCTGTGGGGTCAACCTGGTGTTAGCCCAGCACAGGATGGGGGTGCGGGTCCGGCTTGCCCTGTGCGGTCAGCCTGGTGTTAGCCCAGCACAGGATGGGGGTGCGGGTCCGGCTTGCCCTGTGCGGTCAGCCTGGTGTTAGCCCAGCACAGGATGGGGGTGCGGGTCCGGCTTGCCCTGTGCAGTCAGCCTGGTGGTAGCCGAGGACGCGCAGGCTTCCGGGGCGTTCCTGTTAACTCCTCAGTCCAGGCGCTGTGGGGGAGATGGCATTCCGCCGCCCCAGGAATGCCAGCCCCTGGCTTCCACCGGGCTCTGCCCGTCCCTCCTGCCCGAGGAGTGAGGGCGAGGCTGGCGCAGGTGGGCAGTGCCGGAGCCAGAACTTGAACCCAGAGGCTCTGACTTCCCTGCGCCCACCTGGCCCCTGTCTCCCAGGCGCGGGGTGGAGCCTGGGTGGGTGGGGGGGGGACGGGGCGGGCAGGCGAGAGGGAGCCCAGGAGGTGCTGGGAGAGCGGCCTGAGCGCCCCGTCTGCCGCAGCCGAGGTGAAGCGCGTGGGGGACACGGTGCTGGGGATGGCCACCCAGTGCGTGCAGATGAAGAACGTGCAGCGGACCACGCCGCAGACGCTGTCCAACCTGTGCCTCAAGATCAACGTCAAGCTGGGGGGCGTGAACAACATCCTGCTGCCGCAGGGCAGGTGAGCCTCCGGGGGGCGGGCCGCACGGGGCTGTCGCTGTCGCTGTCGCTGACAGACGCCGCATCTGCTAGGAGGTGGCCCGGTCACGTGGGAAGAATCGGAGTTTAGCATCTGGCAGGCGTGACCTTGGCGCCGGCTCTGCGACCAGGGCCCCTAACTGGCTGAGTGCGTGGACGGGAGGAGGGCCTGTGAGTGCAGGTGGCGCGCGCAGGTGGCGGGTCTGTGTGTGTCGAGTGGCTGCCGTGGCCAGGACTGGCCCAGCGGTGGGCACGGGGACAGAGACGGCTCAGGAGGGCGAGCAGCTGGTGTTCGCGCGGCGAGGCCAGCACTGAGGGCGCAGCTGTGGGCGCGGGAGCGGAGCCTTGCACACGGACCGGCGGGCTGCGTCCGCAGGCCGGACAGAGGGGGCGGAGGCGCCCTCGGCAGGATGTTGCAGTTGGAGGTTCGTGAGTGAACAGGGCCCGGCTGACCTTGTTCCCACAGCACAGTCGGCTCCTGGTGCCGCAGGGCCCGGAGCTCCTGCCTTATCCCCGGAGGAGGGGGACCTCAGAGACCAGTTGGGTTTGGCTGAGGGGGAAACAGGAGACTCCAGGATGAGTCCGAGGCCCCGGGCCCATGGAGAGAGAAGGCAGCGTTGGTGGTGAGGAAGCCTGGAGGGCCCGGGGGTGCATGTCGGTGTCGGTGTCGAGGGGAGACGGGGGTGGAGGGTGAAGTCTGGGGTCAGGGATGCCGGAGCAGGGCTCCTGCTGTGGAGGTGGGATTTAAAGCGCCCAGGCTGGTGGGAACCCTGGGGAGGGTGCAGACAGGAGGGAGGTGGGGGTCTGGGGCTAAAGATCGTGGGGGTCAGGGGTCAGGAGCTGGCAGTGGAGCCTGAGAAGGGAGGGGAGGGTCAGGAGGCCAGTGGGCGGGTCCTGACCCCAAGGTGGTTTGTCCTGAGGCTGGACCGGAGGCATGCAGGTCGTTGGTGACCTTGCAAAGAGGAGTCTGGTTGCCATGGCAGCGTGGGGAGGCGGTGTACGGTACACCGCCTGCTGCTTCTGGGGCTTTGCGAGCGAGCGAGCGGGGGGAGGGAGCCGTGGGAGGAGCGTGGAGCCCAGCGGCAGGTTTGAGTCACGGCTGCAGTGGACGCTGTTGGGAATGATCCAGAACCGGGGGTGGGAGCAGCAGGTGGGGGCGCGGGCGGGAGGCGGGCTGTAGGAGGGGGCGGGGCCTGTGCTGCTCCCGCTCTGCTCACAGCCCCGCCAGCGGTGGCGCTCGGGGCTAAGGGAGGGTTGGTAGGAGGCCTTCTAGCCCAGAAGCTCCGGTCTGGCAGTGAGGCAGGCAGTGGGCGGGCGGGTGGGGTCCCTGCCCAGCCGGGCCCCTCTGTACAGGTGCGGGGAGGACAGTGTCCAGTGGCCGCGAGTCCCACGCTCGGGAAGGGGTAGCAGGCAGCTTCCGGGAGGTGGCAGGGCTGCCCGTGGTTGGACCCCGCTGGTGCGGATGGGGACTTGCCCACGTCTGGGGCCCTGACGTGGCACACCCCCCCTTCTCCCTCACCTCCACTCGGGCGGGGGGTCCTCAGTGCTTGGGGGGCCCCATGTGAGTGCTGCCGGGGGCCCCCCTGAGGCGGCTCCTGCTGCTCCCTCTGCCTGGCTGGGGAGCGCCCCGTGCTCCTGGTGGGCCAGGAAGTCCGTGAGGCCGTGCCGTCGGTTCCCGGCCGGTGAATGACTCGGGAGACGTTCAGTGTGCGCAGCGGTGGGGACCCCTCCCCCCACCAGCCTCAGCGGCTGGCCCAGCGCCCCCTCTCCCCACGGTTCTTCCGAAGCTCACGTGGCCGCGCCATTTACTGTGCGGCGTTCTGAGAACATCGCCCAGGGCCCTGGCCACCCAGGAGCGGGTGCCCGCGCCCAGCCTCGGCCTCAAGCTCTCTCTTCCCCGAAGGCCGCCCGTGTTCCAGCAGCCGGTCATCTTCCTGGGGGCCGACGTCACGCACCCCCCGGCGGGGGACGGGAAGAAGCCTTCCATCGCTGCCGTGAGTGCCGCGCTGTCCGCTGGGCCGGCGGGGGGGGGGGGAGGGGGGGCACACGGTCCCTTTGCGGCCAGACGGCCGGAGCCCTTCCTGGGAGCAGCAGGCTGCTCGGGCAGCCGGGGGAGTCCGAGCCCTGTGGAGAGGCATTGGGAGGCGCTGCCGGCCGGTCGGTGTGACAGAAGCAGTGAGCGGCCTGTGAGCACGAACACGCACCCCAGCCGGCCGTGTCCGTGCCCTGAAGGGGGCGCTGCTCCTGGCGGCCTCGCTGCACCCGGGCAGACCCGAGGCTTGGCAGCCCGTTTTAAAGCGTGTGCACGGCTTGAACCGTAGTCCTCTCCCTCCTGCTAACTCTGCGTTTCAAAGCCCAGGAGGCGTGTGGCGGCCTCGGGTCACAGGTGACGCTGCTGACACCGGCCCCTGTGCCTTTCCCCAGGCTGCGCCCAGCCTGCCTCCGGGGAAGGAGCGGAGTCCAGGGGTGCGGGTCCCTGTCGACCCCGTGGGGCTGCCGGAGGGCCCTCTGGGCCACTGTGTGTTCGCCGTTTGTCCGGAGCCACCCGTCGGATCCCCTCTGCTCAGGGCAGCTCGTGGGTCCTGCCCCTCGCTCGGGACCAAGCAAGCCGTGTCGGCATCTTCTGAGCCCCTGCTCCGTGCCAGGCACAGGGTCAGCCTAGCTTCCTCCCGCCCGCAGGTCGTGGGCAGCATGGACGCCCACCCCAACCGCTACTGCGCCACCGTGCGGGTGCAGCAGCACCGCCAGGAGATCATCCAGGACCTGGCGGCCATGGTGCGCGAGCTGCTCATCCAGTTCTACAAGTCCACGCGCTTCAAGCCCACGCGCATCATCTTCTACCGCGACGGCGTGTCCGAGGGGCAGTTCCAGCAGGTGGGCCGCGCTGCTCTCGGCTCTGTCCGTCCGGCCGAGCGGCTTCTCGGGGTCTCCACTGGGAACGGGGGTGCGACTTAGGTCCTGTCCGCAGTGCCTGTGTTCGTCAGGTCACGGGGACGGTGGGCGCGGGCGGCGATGCCGAGGCCGGACAGGCGGGGCGGGAGGAGCGGCAGTGGGCCTGGGGCCCGGGGGGCTGTGCGGGCGGAGGCGGAGGCGGAGGCTTTGTGGGGCGGGCACCCCATCGTGCCGCAGTGTGCAGGGCGGGCAGTGAGCGCAGTGACGGAGAACCGCGGCGGCGGGGAGAGATGGCGGGGAGCCCCTGAGAAAGCCGTCAGCAGGCCCGGCCACTGTTTGGATGCGGAGGGGGGCGGTCTGGGAGGCGGGTGCGTCACAGCGCAGGGAGCACCGCGGGAGGGCGGTGAGCGGGGACAGCAGCTGCGGCGCCTCCAGGTCGGGGGGGCCTTGGGCAGCGTGAGTCCGTCCCACCCGGATCGCGGGAGGTTAATGCCTGCGTGTGCCCGCTGCCCGGGTACCTGCACCTCTGCTCCCGCCCCGCCCCCAACACCCACGTCCCCGGGAGCTGCTCTCGGGAGGCAGAGGCGGGTGCGGGCACGGACCTGAAGCTGCGGAGGCCCCAGCGGGAGGAGCCTGCGGGCCGCCCTGGTGCGGGGCCAGCGGGCTGGGTGCAGGGGCGGGGCCTGCGTGCTCGCCCGCCTGGCCCAGGACAGCAGCTCATCCCCAGGCCGCGGTGGGCCCCATGGCACCGCCTGCGCAGGACTCCGGGTCCCCTCCCTCCGGCCGAGCGGTGCTCCTCTCCTCCCAGCCTCCGTGGCTGGTTCGTTCCGCCCCCAGCCTTGGGCAGGGTCGGCAGGCGTAGTCAGAGACCTCACAGCACAGCGCGCACCGGGGGCGGTCCCTGAAGTCTCAGGTGTGTGTGGTGGGACGTCCGTCTTCTCCGAGGACAGACGGAGGGAACGAGACGGTGCCTCCCGCCCTTGTGCCCTGACTCCGGGGCTTCCGGGCATTAGTCCTCACAGCGAGCTCGCAAGGTCGATGGCCCCATCTTACGAGTGAAAACCGGGACCAGAGAGGGCGCCTGGCTTTCCCGCAGCCGCACAGCTGCCTCGTGTCAGCGTGGGGCTTTGGACTTGCATCCGGCTCCGAAGCCGGTGTCTCTTCTAGGCCCGCTCCCTCTCCTCCAAGACCAACGTGGTCGCCGTGCTGTGTGCCCACAGTGCCTCATGCCCGTCCGGGCCGTCACCCAGCACTCAGCACTTCGGCAGCCTGTGCTGAGCGTTTACGTCATCTCGTTCACACCACTGGCCCATGAGGCCTGGTGTCCGTCTCTCGTCACACAAACGACGCAGGTTCTGAGAGGCAGAGGCACGCAGCCGTTAACACGCCAGCGGGACTCGAAGGCGTGGCTGCAGCTGCGTGTCACATGCTGCGTGTTACTCAGCGATGGGTTTCCCAGCAGCAGACCCCGAGGGCACTCTGGCCCTGACGCCCCTGTCCCTGCAGGTCCTGCACCACGAGCTGCTGGCCATCCGCGAGGCCTGCATCAAGCTGGAGAAGGACTACCAGCCGGGCATCACGTTCATCGTGGTGCAGAAGCGACACCACACGCGGCTCTTCTGCACGGACAAGAACGAGCGGGTGCGTCCCCGCGCGTCCCGGGTCGGGGAGCCGCTGCCCTTGGGGGGCTGCGTGGGGTCCGGGCTGGGGCATTGGAGAAGTGCCGTCCTCCGTTCGGCGAGCACTTGGCCCTGTGAGTCCCCGGGTCCGGCGGAGATGTGCTTTAGCGGATGGGTGGCCGGGAGGTGGCTCTGAAAGAGAACCCGTTGGTCAGCAGCCACCGCTGTGGCCGGTCCGACGTGTCCGTCATTCTAAAGAGTTGAACAGGGCCCACGGCGGGGAGCCCAGCCTCAGGGCGGTGGCGGGGCCGGTGGGGCGCCCCCTCCGGGCTGGCTGACGCTCCTGTGTTGCTGCAGGTCGGGAAGAGCGGAAACATTCCAGCAGGCACCACCGTGGACACGAAGATCACGCACCCGACCGAGTTCGACTTCTACCTGTGCAGTCACGCTGGCATCCAGGTAAGGGCACAGGGGTCCCCAGCAAACCCATGCAGGTGTGACCCTCGGGGTGGGCCCTCGGTGGGCACGGGGACTCGGTGGGGAGCACTTAGCAGGGGCCCCAGCTGTGGTCAGGGGCTCGGGACCGCCGGGCGTTGGGGACAAGGGGCCCACTGGGATGAGATAAGGTCCAGGTAGGAGCGGTGATTGCCACGTGCAGGCGCACCGGTGGGGGCAGGGTGTCCCTGGGCCTGCCGCTCAGCAAGCGGGGTGAGAGCTCAGGTGACAAGACCACCTGGTGACGTCGGCCTCACACCCGGTGACAAGGAGGGCGCAGGAGATGTGGGAAAGGCGGTGAGGGACGAGGGGCCGCCTCGGTGAGCTCACACCCGTGGTGGGGTCCACCCACGCGTGTCACCCCCACACCCTGGGGAAGTGTCTCTGGCTCGTCCGGTCTCTCGGCAAAGAGGGTGGTCCCGAGGGGTCTGCCACGCGGGGGCCGTGCCAGCAGCCCATTGCCAACTGTGCGCCGGGCGTCCGGCCTGGCTGCTGCCCTGCCTCAGCCCAGCACACGGGCTCGGGTCTGAGGCTGCGTAGGACTTGAGTAACCCTCCCAGGAGAACGGCGGCCTACCTCCTGAGACTTCACTGTGAACTTGGCGGTTGGACTGTTTCCTGGGAAACGTTACTGCCCGTCGCCGAGGTGTGGCCTGTGGGCCTGGTGCACCCGGGGCGGAACGGCTCTTCCATGTGTACAGTTGTTAAGAGGAAAGGGAGGCTGAGCCGTGGAGGGCAGCGGCCTCCCCGCGGGTCCCTGGCAGCCCCTCTCCGCTCCCGGCCTGCCAGCGGGCGTCCTTCCACACAGGCCTGCGTGCGGACACAGGGCGGCCTGCCCCCTCAGGGCCCCTCTGGCCTGTTCCCTGCCCCAGCGCTTTTGGAGGGGGACCTGTCCTTTGCTGAGACATTCAGAGCTGGGACACATGGGCCTCGAGGGACAGGCCCCCTTACACTGAATGCCCCGCTGCCCCCGCCCCTTGGACAGCCACCAACGAAATGGCAAAGTGGGGGTGGGGCAGGGACAGGACGTCTGTCACTGGGGCCTGGCACAGGGGTGAGCGGGCAGCCGTGGCCGGGCCAGAGGAGGCGGGCGGGACTTGGCGGGAGGCGGGCGGGCGGGCCAGCTGAGCGGTGCGGCAGCTATGAGGGTGCCCACGCCGGGGCCTTCTGTGCCCCCTGTTGGGGGGCAAGGCTGCCAGCTCCCACCTCCTTCAGTTTCAAAAGATTTCAAGGTACACAAACTGCATAAATAACACGCGTGTGCCAACTCTTTTTTTTTTTTTTTAATATATTTTATTGGTTTCAGAGAGGAAGGGAGAGGGAGAGAGAGGTAGAAACATCAATGATGAGAGAGAATCATCGATTGGCTGCCTCCTGCATGCCCCCCACTGGGGATCAAGCCCGCAACCCAGGCTTGTGCCCTTGACTGGAATCGAACTCGGGACCCTTCAGTCCACAGGCCGACACTCTATCCACTGAGCCACACCAGCTAGGGCCCAACTCCCTTCTTAAAGTGTTGTCAGCATGTGAGTTTTAAGAGAGGTTGTTCCTGCCTGTAAATAAAACGTTGTAGAAACTTGGTCTATACGGGCGATGCAGTCCTCGGAACAAACATTTCCCTAGTGTTCTGTATCTTTTCTGTGACTTCTGTATTTGAGTTTGTGTGGTCCGTGTTCACATGCCTGATGAAATACATCTCCCGGTGCCTTTTACAATGACCACAGTAACGTCGCTGTCTGTGTGTCGTTAAACGCCGTGTCCTTGGTCAGGAGCGTGCGAGCGGCGAGCGGCTGGGCACGGCCCGGTGGCGCCCGCGCAGGTGAGTGCTGCCCGTCTCTGACGCTCGCTCTGCTTTCAGGGAACAAGCAGGCCTTCCCACTACCACGTGCTTTGGGATGACAATCGTTTCTCTTCCGATGAGCTGCAGATCCTCACCTACCAGCTGTGTCACACCTACGTGCGCTGCACGCGCTCCGTGTCCATCCCAGCGCCAGCATACTACGCTCACCTGGTGGCCTTCCGGGCCAGGTACCACCTGGTGGATAAAGAACATGACAGGTGAGTGGCAGGCCTCACGCGGCCACCGGTCCCAGCCGGGGTCGCTTCCGAAACAGGCTGTGGCCACTGCTTTCCCCCACGGGAAGCCGCCGGAGCCAGCAGAGGCCCAGATGCCCGAGCCCAGCGCCTTGGCTGCTACCTGTTAGCAGCTGTGTGGGCGTGGCGAGCTTGGGGGCGTGGCCCGGCCGAGCGTGGGGGGCGTGGCCTGGCCGAGCTTGGGGGCGTGGCCCCGGCCTAGCGTGGGGGCGTGGCCCCGGCCCAGCTGACCGGGCTGTCTCTGTCCCTGTCCCCAGTGCTGAAGGAAGCCATACCTCCGGGCAGAGTAACGGGCGGGACCACCAGGCGCTGGCCAAGGCGGTCCAGGTCCACCAGGACACGCTGCGCACCATGTACTTTGCTTGACGTGTTGTGTTTACGATTGTGTGCGGAGTCGGATTCACACGAGACCAGCGACACTCAGACCAACCGACGCCAGCCCCGTGGCAGCCAGCACTGGACCCCAGACGTCGTGGACTCAGCCGAGGCTCCTCTCCCAGAATGCCTTCCGTCCGGATTTCACACTCGTTCTGAGCTGCAGACCTGTATGAGACCCCACTGTCGCAGGAGATAGGGTTTGCCAAAATCTACCCGCTGCTCATTAAATAGTCCCGTGTTTCCTAAAAACATCTCCTAAAAGCAGTCTATGAACTCAGGGCTTTAAAACATTTTTAATTTATTTGGTCATTCGATTTACTTGTTTTTAACACGTGATTCTGTATGGAATTGATGGGCTCAAACTAGCTGTGAGCGTTCTCTGAGGGTGAAAGCAACGCAAACACTATTGTGGTTTTAAAGCCTTGACCATTCTGACGTTGTCACTGACGCGTGTTCCACGCGACACTCGTGTGCCCTGACGCGGCTCCGCAAGCTCTTAGGGGCCGCGGGGTGCCCCGCCCGCGGGGGAAAGGGGCTGGGACACCAGAGACCACGCCCACTCGCCATTTCTAGGTCCAGAGAGATTGGCAGCCAAGTGCCATTTTAATAAAAATTTATTAAAAAAAAAAAAAAAAAAAGAAAGAAAAAAGATGGTATGCCGACAGTCTAATGGTGAGCTCGGTCCTTTAGGACTGTGACATTATTCTCCAAAGTTCCTAAAAATACGGGTCTGTGGTGATGGTACAGTACAATCCTCCACTGTATGTCTTTAATGTAGAGAAGATATGTATCTGGTTGCAGTATTAATGTGAGAGCTCGACGTGTGCTCAGCTCCTGGCCACGGGGACGCCTCGTGCTCGGTGTCGGGGCCGGGAGGTCGCCGCCCCGTGGGTCTCGGCTTAGGCGCAGAGTGCGCAGCGGACTCGCCGACAGCGACCGCCCCGTGTGGACTGTCTGTCGCCTGTACCTTCGGGGGCCGGTGCGCTCACAGCATTCACTCGCGCCCGCCCTGCCTCCTCCCGGGCGTGGCCCAGCCGATGAAGCACAAGTGGAATGTCGGATCCTTGCGCTCCCGGGAGGCACGTCCGTGTGCTGGGTGTCATAGGGTCTGTGCACTGAGACCCACAGAACGCCGTCGCTGGGGCTCTGCCGGGCGCCTGGTCCCCGGAGGGCGGCTGACGGCCGCCAGCGTGAGGGCCAGACCCTGCCGCGGGGGTCTGCCTCTGGGCCCCGGCGTGGGGGTGCCACCCCAGAAACCATTGCACTAAGAGGGATGCCATGGACAGCGTGGAAGGGGGACAGCAGGCGGCTCTGTGCCGCGCGGGCTCCGTCCCAGCAGCAGATCTCTCCAGGGTCCGGTCCTCGCTCACTGTAGAGACTCGAGGAAGGAGACGGCCTCCCCGCGCTGCTTTGTGCTGTTTCCTGTCCCTGCTGACGGCCCGCCCCGCCCCACCCGGCCGACACTTACCTCTGGCGCCGTGGTGGCGGGGGTCCCCACGGGGCTGCCTCCCCGGAGTGGGCGCCCGCCGTCTCCTGTCCGTGCTCCGAGGCTGGGGGACAGGAAGTGCGGGGGCTCCGTGGACACGGCCCGGGTTGGGCGGCGGCGACAGAGGGTGGGTGTGTCTGCGAAGCTGTCTACTCGGAGTGGTGTGTGCGTGTACGTGTGTGCATGTGGGTGTCTCCTCAGTGGCAGTCGTCTCTTCTTGCTGTATCTCGTCTGTTCAAACGACAGAAGCCTTTGCTCTGAGAAACGTCGCAGCTCCCTGTCCTTCTGTTGGCAAGTGGCACTTTCTCCCGCTCGGACACCGCCCGCTCCTGGCGTGTCCCAGGCCTTCCCGCCCAGGAGGGACCTTCACTCACACACTCTCAAGTTAGGTCGGTTTCCAGCCACTTTTAGGATCATCGAACCCCGTTTGCTTCCAAGGTGTGTGTGTCGCACGTGCGACAGGATCGCGGTCGGGGCGGCGTGGTGCCCGGAGGAAGTGCCGGCTCCCGGGCCTCGCTGCGGCCTCGGGCCCAGGGCTGCCTGACATCGGGGACCCCGTCTAGAGCCTGTGGAGGGGGCCCCTGGCCATGAAGCTCTAAGCTGAAACCCGGCAGAAAACCGCACCTGAATTCTTTACGAATTGTTTCGAGGCAGCGTCGTCTTCTCGGTGGCCACCGCGCTTTTCCTTTCTGCAGCCTGAGCTTGTCTCATAAAACCCTCCCCGCTAAAGGCACCAACGCTCCGCCCGCCAGGCCGCCTGCGCGCACCTCTGCGCATCCCATGGCTCCGAGACGGCGCTGTGGGTACACTCAGGTGCACCGCTGTCCCCAGACTCCCACCAGGGCCCGACGGCGGATGAATTGTGAGTCTGAGACGGCAGAAGGCCTCGGGGCAGCAGAATCATCCAGGCCCCATTCATTTGGAAGTCGGGAGGCCCCGACCGTCCTCTGACTGCTCGCCCCCACCTGGGCCACCTCAGGCTCAGGCCGAGGGGCACCCCCGTTGGCTGGCTGCGCCCCACCCCACTGTTAGTAAGGTGTGCCTTGCTTGAAGCAAACTGAATGTGAAATGAAATGATGTAGAAGTTGGGGTTCGTATCAGAGAAAAGCTGGGAATTATCTCGTCTCTTTAGAAGAGCTCTCCCATTAGACCCTTGCGTTGGGACCCCCCCGTAGCCTGCTTAAATGCTTCCTGAGGAAAACGAGCGCAGCCCCAGCCCCAGCGGAGCCGTGCCAGGCACTCAGGCGGCCCTGCTCGGGTTCGTTGGGTGAGGCTGGGCAGGCCTCTGCTTCTAGAAAGGGCGGCTCTGTCTCGGCTTGGCCGGGCTTTCCGTCTGAGGGGCCCCCACGCAGACACTGGACTCGCTGGCCGTGGTGCGGAGGGGCCAGCTTTTCTCGTCCCGGATCGCGTTGCTTCTTGGGCTCGCCCTCAGCTCCCCGGAGTGAATGTGTGCGTCCTGGACCCGAGGGAGCCCTGGCCGCGGCCCCGGGCATCGCGTGCGGCTGGAGGAGAGGCCTGTCGCTCCGTTCCGGCGGCGGCGGCGGGCGTGATGCCGTGTTGGATGCTGTGCTGACTGTTGCTCAGCGCCCATGTTGCTGTTTGTTCTTGCCTTTCTGCTCTGGTTGGTGGTCCGTGTGGGTACCCGGTGCACGGGGCACCTGATCTGTAAGCTAGAAGTCACTTTCCCAGCCTGTCTGAGTCGCCTAAAGTTTACCTGCAGGTTTGCCGGCTGATTTATTTTTGGAAGCCACAAATGTAAGTTTTCTGGATGAATTGTTTTTTTCACATATGCAGCAATGTAATGCTACACTGATCTGCGGGGAGATTTACATTTTCTGTTTGCAAGGCAGTTTTCCAGTCAAATTCTATATTTGATACAGTATGTGATGGGCGGGCCTGCCAAGCGCCGTGCGGGTGGGACCCCAGCTGTCCCAGGGGCCTGTGGGGCCGGGACGGCTTCTCCGCCCGAGTCCTGGAGGCGCTGGGCTGGTTTGGGGGGCTCGGCGGGACTTTGAGTGGATGGACAGTTAAAGGATTTTCATGGGCATTTTCCTACACACTAAGGCGGTTCCATTCGGAGGAACTTTAGAAGTTGGCATGACCCTGACTGTGGACAATCCCCGTGGCCCGGACAAGCCATAGACACTCCCTGTGGCCTCTGACCCACCTCTCACTCGCAAGAAAAGGAATGTACAGCGGAGGCGCTTCCTCGGAGTTTGTACACGCACTCGCAGGGTGCAGCTCTTTTATTTATGTTTTCACCCTTCCCCCAACTGCCCACGGCTGTCCTCCGGCTGCTGCCGTGACGTCTGTCAGCGTGGACACCACGTGGGGGACAGGTGGGGCTGTTCTCGTCTCACACTTTTTCGTAAGGAAAATTTTCAGCTCAAAATGATTGCACTGATCTCGACAACCTCCTTCTGTAATTGTGTCCAACCCGCGTCCGCTGCGCCTGCCTGGCTGATTGGAAGTAGGTCTGGGTCGCGGAAGCCGCCGGAACCGTGCGCGGACCCCGTGACGCCGTGCCAGTGCTCGGAGCACTCCTCCCTCGCCTGTGCCCGCGCCGTGTGTGCGGGGCAGCGTCGCCTCTTCTCGTTCCTGAGGAGCTGCACCTGGAGAAGGGGCGTGTGCTCACGGAGGCCCGCAGGTGGCTCGTCAGAGGACCCCTCGCACGGCCCCGGGTGCTCTGTGGCTTGCTGGGTTGCTGATGTTGGCCGTGACCCCGGGCGCACTGGGCCGAGTGGAGAGCAGGCGACTGGGTGGCCCGTGTCCGGCGAGAGGAACGCCTCCGGGCCTCTCCCTGGTCGGCTGTCTTTGTGAAGCCACAAGGTCACCGCTGTGTCAACACCGTCGTGGCTGCAGCCCAGCACTGTCCGTCGGCCTGTGGTGGTTGCCAGGGAGTTGTGTTTGCGCGCACCCCTCTCCCGGTGTGAGTCTGTTTGTGGTCAGGCCGCCGGGAGTCTCCCGCCCAGCCAGTCACCTGGTGCGTGAGATGCCGTCGCGGGGCCCTCACCTAGTGCTTTGTGGGTACGTTTTGCCATGTGACTGTCCCCAGTGAATGTATTGGCTTAGCCAACTCACTACAGAAGGTGGTTTCTAAATACCTTTTAGTTTAAAAACAAAAGCAAATGCAGATCAAGGCTACCTCTGGATTCTCTGTAGTTTCTGTTTGCTCTTAGCCTCACTGTCCACACTGAAAAGACATCTCCCATGTAAACTGAGTGTGCGCACCTCCGTTCAGCGCTGGCGTGGCCGGAGAGTCTCCACGTGGTGTGGCTGGCATGGCAGGGTGTGTCCACGTGGCCGGGGGGGGCTGGTGTGGCCGGAGAGTCTCCACGTGGTGTGGCTGGCATGGCAGGGTGTGTCTGCGTGGCCGGGGGCTGGCGTGGCCGGAGAGTCTCCACGTGGCCGGGGGGGCTGGCATGGCCGGAGAGTCTCCACGTGGCTGGGGGCTGGCGTGGCAGAGTGTGTGCATGTGGCCGGGCTGGCCTGCTCCGAGGAAGGACGCACATCCTCCTGCCTTACCCACGGCTGGGTTGGAAAGGCGCCCCTGCTCCCGCCTCCTCCTCACCGCCTCTGTGAACTCACCAAGGGCTTGGACCCCGCTTCCCGTAAATCCCACAATTAAAGCGGCCGCGTGGTGTGAGCAGTGCAGGCACGCCAACTGACCTTTGACCCTGAGCCTTGCGTTCCCATCACTCCCTACTGGAAACCGAGCTGAGGCCGAGGAGGTTGTTCTGTTTGCGTCCCAGGCCCCGTGTTTGGAAGGCACAGGGCCGCCGCGGGGACAGGAAGCGGGACGTCCCACTCCCTGGGTCGTCGCAAGGTCATTGCAGGAAGCCCGTCCTGGGCGGCCGTCAGGACTGAGTGCCCTTGTGACCGGTCCCTGCCCACACGGCCGGGGTCAGCGGCACCTCTGCCTCCTCGCTCTTTCCTTTGGGTCCCTCGTCCTCACACGTCCTCGGGGCGAGCGATCGCTGAGTTCTGAAGGGACAGGCGGGCAGCGTTGTCCGGTGTGGAGGACGCATTGACCTCGGGCCAGAGGCTCCCGGGCGTCCGAGTCTGGGTGCCAGGCCTGTTCCGTGGCTGCTTCACGCCTGGAAGAGCTGAGTGTCCTTCAGTCCTCAGGACGCTCGCACTGTCCACGCGAGGCGCATGGGGTGCCCGCAGGGAGGCTGGCCGCTGGGTGAGTCTCGTTTTCAGCCAGGACCCCACACGGGTGTTTCGGGGACCCTGCACGGCAGCCCCTGCTGGATCGGTCATGGGGACCGCCAGCCCGGATCCGCCCATCAGCCTTTTGTGTCCGGGTCTCCAGAATCAGAGGGGCCCCCACGTGTGCGTTCCTGAAAGTGGCTAACAAGAAGAGAACGAAGACCACTGGTGCTTTTGTTAACACTTCTCTCTGACTGGGGATGTGAGATATCAGACGGGTGGGATCCAGGAGGGCCCTGGGCGGTGGGCCGGGGCGGAGGCTGCATGTCACCCGTCTGCCCGGGTGCAGGGCAGCATCAGCGCTGTGCCCGCCCCTTGGGGCTGAGCGATGCAGAGCTGGAGCTGAAACAGTTGGCACTGACTTCCCTCGGGTCCCAGCTCCTCTGAACCTTCAAGGTCCTTCCCCCCGCAATCGGACCCCAGGAAGGGCCCACCCCGGACTGGGTGCATTGCTTGCCCGTGTGGGGGACCCGAGGCTCCTTGGACCCTGGAGGTTGTGGGAACACCCTCATGGGAGGGGCAGGCCCTGGGAGACCCCGTCTCAGCCTCGTGCCTTCGAAGCCCGGGCCTCGGTGTCCTCGGCACCCGTCGGGGCCGCATTCCCATTGGGCAGTAAGCCTGCGCCGTCCCCACGTCGGTCATCCATCGCCTCCTGCCTTTGATGCTGCTTCAGCTCCTGGCTTTGTAAAAGGCGATGCCGTGCGTGCTGTCTCGTGTCAGAAAACGTGAGGTGGCGGTCGTGTGGCTTCTCCCGCGCCCTGGCCCAGGCCATGCTGCGGGGACTCCGGGCGCTGGCCGTGGCCGTGGCCGAGCCGGGTGGGGTTGCTCAGTCGCTCCCAAGTGTTTAGTCTGATGGAGCTGGATTTTTCAAAGGAATCGGAGTCGTGTCTGTGAATGCGCGGGGCGTCCTCGGCTGCGGTGCCATCGGCTCGGCCTCCTCGCCTGGGAAGGCCTGCGCCGCTCGGGGAGGACCCCAGGTGGACAGCCCTAGGCGCGGTGGGCGCTGCCCTCGCTGATGGTCGGATTGCAGCCGCGTTCTGTGTCGGGCGATGTGATGGGTCCTAGGTGGGGAGGTCACCCGTGCTCTTCATTTCACAAACGTACGGAAAGCCCTTCCCGGTGGCTCCTCTCGGCCTCCCCTCCCCACGCCCCAGCCCTCCATTCTCAGCACCGTCCAGGTTTGGGGTCCTCTTCAAAGCCACGTCCACCTGAAAGTCCCGAGTCCGCGTGGGCGCCCTCAGCGCGATGGGGTAGCGGCGCTGCTGGAGGCGTGAGCGCGTGGTGAGGCCGTAGAGACGGGGCGTTGTTACGTGTAAGCAGTCTTCGGAGAATAACCGTAAGGTTCTGCGCAGCAGCGTGGCGAAGTCCTCATCAAATGCAAGAGAAGAATGTAGTGTCCAAATCCAGGATTTCCTTCCCTCTGGTACACTTCGGTTACTCACCTGATGTGCGGAGGGGTGTGAACCCTGAGTTTTCTCAACTTTTCTAGTTTCATTTTATTTTTATAAAATAATGGAAAAAGAACCAAAAACGAAGTCAGAAGTTCCCTAGGTAGATCTTGCCCCTCTTGACCCGCCACAGCCAAACACTCGAGGAGACATTTTGAATCAAAATGCGTTTCGACCATTAAAGTTTACTCTTCCCCACGAAGCCCCGCCGCTGCCAGGGCCCCGCCGCCGGTGCTCGCGTCCCCCCTGCCCACTCGCTGCCTCTCCGCGCCGGCCCCGGGCGCCACAGGAGCCTGCCGTGCGCTCTGGTGTAAATGGACAGTTCCGGTATAAACCAGCCTCTCTACCGCTGGCCTCCGCGTGACTTATCGAGAGTTTGCTGAGAATTGTAAACTCGGCTGCGGAACGACAGCGCCCGCCACACGCACCTCTGCGGCTTCCGTCCTTGTCCTCAGCCCCCTGCCGCGGTGTGTCCGGAGGCTTCCGGCGCTGGCTCCAGGCCGGGTGGGGAGGCCCCTTTAAATTAAGCCTTAACCGACGTTCCATTTGTGCGTTTCCGAGTATGCAAAAATGTCAGGCGGAGCGAGTGTCAGCTGGCCAGATCGAGATGCTGTCTCGTAATTCAACTTGTCTTTTTTCCAGAGTTACACAGGGAAACGTTCAGTGACGCGCCTCTCTCTCTCCATCTCTTTCCCCTCTCCCCCCCCCCTTCCTCTCTCTCTCTCTCTCTCTCTCTCTCTCTCTCTCCCTCTCTCTCCTGGCTGTTGCCATCGCTCAGTGACGAGCGGACCGTTGTGCATCTCTGTGGCAGTCGGTCAGAAAGGCCTGTGCTGAAAGCCTTGAGACTTTCCCAGGGTTGTTTGTAACGTGTGGATTTCCCCCTCCAACCTGAGATGGACTCATGGCTGATGGAGTGTCGTTTGGGCCTGAGTCTGATTTGCTCACGTCCAAGCTTCCTTCAGGGCATGCCACCTGCCGTCGCTTCTGCCCGTGACTCCATGGATTTTTGTTTCTGTAAAAGCATCTTCAATTTAGACATAAAATGGAGGGGACCCAGCTTTCTCTACAATGTGGATCTACCTCACTACACAGTTGGGTGCTATTTACTAAGCCTGTCAAATTAAATTGGAAAAGGTAACCAAACGTGAGCTGTAAACTCCACATGAAGCTTGAAATCACAGTTTCCGTTTATTTAATAATATTTTTATTTATTTTGTGCCTTTTGTGTTGAATCCTGATGCGTTGAAAACAAGATCCGTATGAAATTAAGCACCTGTCCTCCAGGTGGGAGAGAAGCCGGCTGGCCTTGGCCTTGGAGAGACACCCAGCCAACCACTCACATACATGGGAATCCCAGCTGCCTTCTTGTGAAAAAAGAAAAAAGTTCATGTCCAAGAGAAAAGTTCACATTTTTCAAACCAATCCCAAACTCTTCTATGCACAGACGTGTAGCTGTCCCTTCATTTTCCGAGCCAGCGACGGGGCGGCCCAAACCAGCCCACGTCCTCTTGTCGTTGCTTTTTTCGCTGTCTGGCCCTTCTCCCTCTGGTGTGTAAGTTGATTTCCTGAGCAGCAACGGACCGCCGTCGATTTCATCTCTCCCAACCGGCAGGCAGAGGTGTTGCTGACCGCGGGCAGGGGCGGCGCCGCGAGGCTGTGGGGGAGGGGAGGCCTTCAGCAGCCCGGGGTCCCAGGGAGGAGCGCCTCCTGGCAGGCGAGGAGTCAGAGGGGATGGACCACTTTCAACGCTTTTGTATTGGGCAGTTTACAATTCTAGACTTTTCCTACTCTGGCGATCTTTTTTAACCTAATCCTTTGGAGGTAACGCAATATTTTGGAGTCTTAAGAATTTGATTTTATACCAATAAGAAATAAAAATTCAGGGGAATCTTTCCTGTAGTACATAGTTTCACTATTTTACAGAGATCTCTGAATTTGACAAGAGAACCAACATTCCTTAGTGGCAAAACTCTGAAAGTGGATTGACTGGGGCGGCTTTCTGCTGCAGGATCTCAACAAGGGGGCAATTCTGGGTAAATGTCTTTCGTGTGACACTCCTGTCCGGCCGCTCCTTGGGCTGTGAGTAGAGTGAGTCACCCTTTATGCTGCATGTAAGGATGGGCCCTGTTGCACTTTCTCAATAATAATAGGTGATGCCCCGCGATCGGCTGGCCAGGAAGCTGTTTTACTAACAGGAGTACCTGGGGCAGGTGGCTGACTTTCTATAGGTACCTCAAGAAAAAGAACCTGAATGTGCTGCATTTTGTTTATTTAGCTTTTCTGTGTAGCATTTTGTTTTGCTCTCACTGTTTTGTTTAGATTTATGCTTTTCGGACCCCACGAGACTGTTGAGAGAAGCCTTAGAATGACCCTTGGAAGGATACCATGGCTTTGTTTTTCTTTCTTAACTTCACCATCGGGTTCAAAGGTTGCCCACAAGTAGGATCATACTTTACCCGGCACCTGAGAGAGGGTGTCGGCGGGCAGCCGTGCTCCTAGTCCTTCCCGTTCACGCTGCGTCCTGGGTTCGGCCTCTGTGCCGTGCAGAGGTGGGTAACTCGTTGCTAAGGTCAGACTTCACCATCGTGGCATCTCACACGTCTTCAACATAGACCTCACACGGTCGCCACTGAGCGAGTAGCATGACCCTAGAGCAGTGGTCGGCAAACTGCGGCTCGCGAGCCACGTGCGGCTCTTTGGCCCCTGGAGTGTGGCTCTTCCACACAATACCACGGCCTGGGCGAGTCTATTTGGAAGAAGTGGCGTTAGAAGAAGTTTAAGTTTAAAAAATTTGGCTCTCCAAAGAAATTCCCATCGTTGTCCTGTTGCTATTTGGCTCTGTGGACTAGTGAGTTTGCCGACCACTGCCCTAGGGGAGCTGCTGGCCCCGGGCAGCGGGGCAGCGGCCTCTGCGGAGAGCCAGGCTCTGCATCCCCGTTCCCCTGCTCTCGCCCTAAACCAAACGGGTGGGGCGTGGTCTCGATGGACAAAAGCTAAACTGGTGGAGAAAGCTCCAGGCTGAGACGCTGAGCACCTCCGGTCGTGTCTAAGCTTCGCTGGGTCCTTTCGAGTTTGTTTTACAGCTTCCTAGGTTAAGTAGTTTGCACTATTTTTGCAATAAATTCATGGAAACCCTAACAGTTATTTGTTTTGTTTCTTACTGTGTGTATATAAACTAATACTAAAAATTTGGCATAGTGTTTTTTCACCTCCTTACATAACGCCTAACATGCACAGAATGCTGTAAATCCGATAAAATATGTGAATGATATTTTATAAAGTTATTTTGTATGGTGTCAATTTTGTTTTGCCTCATAGTATGTCAGCAAAAAATAAAATAAAATCCCTTGTATTTACAGCTGCCTCTCCCGAAGGGCTTCAATGCTTGTGTGTTTACTGGCACGGCCCAGGGCAGTGGTCCGTGGACCCCCGGTTGGCGGCTGCTGGTCTAGGGCTTCTACCAGCATCGGACTCACACCGTCCTTGAACAGTGCTGGGCACTGCCCCTGAGAACTTGAAGTTTGGGGGTGAGAACCCCAGGAATGGACTGGATGGTAGGACAGGTGTTTCTAGGATGAGTTGGGTGCTTCTACTTTAGCAGCCGTAAGAAAGGAAACCATTCAACTGAGCCCCGGAGGAAAGTCCTGACTCCACGTGCTGTGGGGATCAAACTTGTCCGTATGTGGGGTTCGCGGCCGGCGGGTCACTGGGCCCCTGCCCTGGCTGAGGCTGCCTGTACTGGCGCAGCTCTGAATCCTGGGCCTCCCCGGGCTGGCTTTGACTTCTGTCTGTATCAAAGGGGAAGGCCAGGGACGGTTGGATTGAGAAAAGCAAAAAGTGGCTGAAGATACTAGGATGTAGTGCTACTAAAGCAGGTGGGGGTTTCCTTCCCCATAAGTAAGGCCTGTGTTTGTAATGGTCAAAACTAGGAACCACCCAAACTGGGACTCACCCACTCACCCGGGACTCGGTGACCGCGGTGTCTCCATGCGCTGGAGCCCTCAGCAGGCACAGGCCTGGGCCGCCGCCACTGCAACAGCGGCCTGGCGCACGTGCTGCGCGGAAAGGCCCGCCGCGGCCACGCGCACTGTGGGTCCTTACGTGGCCCTGGGGAGACAGGCCAGAAACCCAGGGTCTGGGGCTACGGTGGGTTTGTTTGGTTTTTATTTTTTTAAGTCTATCTTTTTACTGATTTCAGAGAGGAAGGGAGAAACATCAATGATGGGAGAGAATCACTGATCGGCTGCCTCCTGCACGCCCCACACAGGATCAAGCCCACAACCCAGGCATGTGCCCTTGACTGGAATCGAACCTGGGACCCTTCATTCTGCAGGCCAAACCAGCTGGCTGCTACTGTGTTTTTTTTGTTGGACCTTTGAAAATGGTTTTTACATTCTTAAATGGTTGAAAAAAATTTTTTTTTAATTTATACCCATGACAACTATTCAGAATTCAAATGTCACATCCAGAAATATTTTCTTGAAATACAGCCACGCCCATTCCTCAGGTACCATCTCAGTCTGCTCTTGTACAACGAACGGCAGGGCCGAGTAACGGACAGCCCCCCAAGACTGGAAACACTTTCCACAGAGCCAGTTCAGAAAGTGCTGGCGCCGCTGGAGGGCAGGGCCTCGCTCGGGGCTGCCAAGGTAAAGGGACGGAATGAGCTGCACCGCGCAGCAATCTGGGGGGAGGTGATAAAACTGCTATCGTAACTGCAGTTACATGACGCTGCATTTGTCAAACTCAGAACTGTACACCAAAAAGTGGATTTCAAAATTTATTTTAAAAAATAAACTTTAAAAACGAGACAGAAAACATCGGTGGTTGCCTGGGGGTAGGGAAAGGAAGTCCCTCCAGGGGTACGTGGGATGTTTGGGGTGAGGGGACTGACTGCTTGCTTACACAACCGACAGACTGAACAGGATGCTGTTACTGGATGTAAATATCTCAATTTTTTAAAAAAAGATTAAAAGGATAAGAGCCAGAAAATACAGAGCTGATGGTCTTCTCTGGTGGACGGTAAATAGTTACTGTAGGTATAAAGAAGGAATAGTAAATGAGCTATATCTTCAAGATACAAAAGGTTCTAAAGTGTTTAAGAAAAATATGCTTATGTGGAGGTAGTATTTCTTTTTGGATTTATAATTTGACTTAAAATTTTTCTCTGGGAATAAAAATGCTAGAAATGCATATTTTGAAATTTCACAAAAGTCTCAGATAATAAGCGAGGCATTAGAACAATAGAGGGTTCTAAAATTAGATCTAGAGCATTTTACTGTAAAAATACGTATAACTTTTAATTTATAAATTTTTTATGACTTTACAGTTAAAAATGCTGTATTTAAACAAATATTCAAATTTTCTTGAAATACAAAAATGCCAATGTAACTCACTACACACAATGTAACAAAATGTAACTTAAACTACAGTGAGCTAAAACCAGAAGAGGTTGTCTCACGTGACTGCTATGCAGCAGCTCTGGAACTCGACCCCAAAACGAAAGCTAAGCAGAATCGCCTTTGGCTGTCCAGGCAGCTCTTGCTTGGTGCCCTCCAACTGCATTGTGGGCCAGAGCTTCCCTCTGGCCGTTGGTGTGCAGGTGCCTCAGGCCCTGCGTCTCAGCCAAGGAGGGGCAGTGTCTTGGAAGCCTCTGGAAGGTGAGGAGACTGAAGGCGCAGTGCTGGGCTAGTCCTGGAGGGCCGCACCAGGAGGACTTGGAAAGCATTTCGTTTTGGGTTTAGGATTCTGCTTCATCACTTTCATCGTTGTTATGCTCATTCTCCTCCTCCTCCTCCTCCTCTTCCTTCTTCTCCTTAAGCATTTTCAGATACTTACTCGCTAGTATCTTCTTGGGTAATATATCTTAAAGACAGAAAGCTAGCATCAGCAGCTGCTTCTGGCAGACTGTGCATACAGCCGTGCACATTCCAACATGTACTACTTCCTGCCCTGACCTCTAAAGCAGGTTCCGAAACAAGATGGAATCAGACTGCGTTCTGGGTGGTCTCCTGACCAGTGCTAAAGGGCTGTTTCCATTTCACTGAATGCAAACCATGTGCTTCTCTGCGTGGGGAAGCCTGTGAGCAACCCACCCAACTTACCTTGTGCCAGGCTGGCTGGCCCAGGGGGAGACGTAGCCCTTTCAGCCCTGGCCCACACCACTTGTTCCACAACAATCAGTTTCTGTTTCCGGGGCGAAGTAGACCAGCCCAGGGTTTTCCCTTCAGGGGCAAGGAGAAGTCCCAGCGTGGGTCTGCCATGCTCACTAGCCGGCCGCACACCCTTTTGGAGGTTGGTGACCTCATTTTCATTCTAGGTGAGCCATGTTACAAACACTCAACAGGCAACACTGTGCCAGGTCATGGCTAACTCTGGCACCTAGAGAAAGCAGCACGATGTTTACTGCAGTGAAAGCAGGGGAGAAAGGCTGTAAGTTACCTGCAAGAAACTGGAACGTTTCCGATTCCTCTGCAGTATTGGATAAATCATGGTAAGTGAGTGCTTTCTTTTCTTTTCCACTGCCGTGTCTGTAGGAATAGGTGGCTAGATATTGGACAAAGAGTTCCTAAAACAAATGAAAAGGTAAAATGAAAGGTGTGCTTTGAAAACACCATAGAACTTAAAATTTGAATTACATTTAGTGTGGCTATGACTGCAGACCATCTTGGTTTCTCAAACGACAGGAAATGACCACGGAAAGGAGAGCAGTGAGGTCAGAAAGAAACCGAGTATCAAAGTTGGTGGGGAAGCAGGCATTTCCCTGAAGTTTACTTTAGATTTTTAACTCGGTCAAAATATTTAAAACGAAACAATGAGTTGTAAATGTTTAATGACCAAGCTCTACAGTAAAAAAAAAAAAAAAAAAAAAAAGGAGCAAGAGACCATTCAAAAATTGTTTGGCTCAGGAATACTTTGTCTTAGGTGGTTCGCCTATAAATAAAAACAGTCAAAAACCGGAAGCTCAGAACAGACCACATTTCCTATTTCGCCCACACACCTTCCCTAAAGCAAGGGCCGGCACTGCGCCTCTCACTCCACCCAGCACGGTTAGTGAGCAATCAAGTGCCTGCTGCATAAACGTGTGTGTGCATATATATTTTTTTTATTGATTTCAGAGAGGAAGGGAGAGAGAAACATCAATGATGAGAATCATGGGTCGCTGCCTCCTGCACGCCCCCTCCTGGGGACCCAGCCCGGGAACTTTCAGTCCACAGGCCAACGCTCTATCCAATGAGCCAACCAGCGGGGGCCAAAGCTTGCTTCCTGAATACTTACAGGACCAAACTGTCCCGGGAAACAAGCACCCCAACATCCACGCCGAGCGGGCATTTCCCTGGCTCTAAGAAAGCGAGGGCCCTAACTGGTTTGGCTCAGTGGATAGAGTGTCGGCCTGCGGACTGAAGGGTCCCAGGTTCGATTCCGGTCAAGGGCATGTACCTTGGTTGTGGGCACATCCCCAGTAGGAGGTGTGCAGGAGGCAGCTGACCGATGTTTCTCTCTCATCGATGTTTCTAACTCTCTATTCCTCTCCCTTCCTCTCTGTAAAAAGTCAATAAAATATATTTTTTTAAAAAAAGCGAGGCTCCGCACAAAACCGGCAAGAAACCTGGGATTTCCCGCCGCCCCGAGCTCTGGCCCAACGCACTGCAGCGGCTGACGGAGGAGGAGCCGGGAGACTCCACCTACGGGCAAGTTCCAGCGACCGAGGAACTGGAGGGCTCCCGCCCGCCTCCACCGCCGCGACCAAGTCGGACACGGCAGGCTGTACAACTCGCGTCCCTGCGATTCCCGGTCCCTGCGATTCCCTCAACCCGGGGACGTCCCGCTGGGATGCAGGGGGAAGTGGGGAGACCCCAGGCACCCGGGCCGGACCTCGTCTGGAAGCCCTCGAGCCTCGCGTGGCAGCGCCCGGGCCCTCGCTGGGTCGTCAGGGGAGTCGGGGCCCCGAAACCACGAAATAGGCCGAAAGCTAGAAAAAGGGGCAGGCTTTAGGGTACAGCGCGCGGCGCCTGGGCCGGAGAAGCAAAACACCGCCCAGGTGACCCCCGCGCGAGGGAGGACGGGAGGCCGCGCGGGGGAAGGCGGGAGCCGCGCGGGGTGAGAGGGGCGAGGGCGCGCGAGGGAGCACGGGAGCGGCGCTGGGGGCGTGGCCAAGTGAAGGAGGGCGCGCGAGGGAGCACGGGAACTGCGCTGGGGGCGGGGCCGAGTGTAGGAGAGCGCGCGGGAGCGCGCGCGGCGTGGAGAGAAGTGCGCGCACGCGCGAGCCCACGGAAGGGTAGCTGGCGTCGCGCGGGCCCACGGGAACTGCGCAGCGCGGCCGCTCCCGGCGGCCCCCACCCCCGCCCTTCACTCCTCCCCGCACAGCGCCCGCTCACCGTAGCCTTAGCCGTGAGTACGAGCGCCTCCTGGTTGATGCTGGACACCTCAGGCGAACTCTTCATGATGACCCGGATGCGGGACAGGGGCAGCGACACGAGGCGCTGCTCCCCGCACTTGTCTCTGCCCACGACCATGTCCGCCATCTTCCTGCCCCTCCCCCGCGGCGGCCGCCGGGACCCGCCGCACGGTGGCCGGCCGACACGGGCGCTGCGAGAGCGACGTCCCGCTGCCCCCTGGGAGTTGTGGTGCGGGGGAGGCGCCACGGCGGGGTCCGGCGGCCGTCCTTCCGGGGATGGACTACAAGCTCCATGATGCCCTGCGCATCCCGCGGCTGCGCAGAAGGAGCCCGGGGAGCCAGAGGGAGCGCCGCCGGCGGGAGTCCAAACGGCGGCGGGGTGGGGCGCGCTGTCACCTGGCTGTGTGGCAGCAGGAGCCCGAGGGAGGGTGGGTGCTGCTCAGAGCAGGTGGGCGGTGTAGGAGTTCCCAGAGGCGGGAGAAGGTTTCCCCCTCGGTCCTTGTCGCTCAGTAAGTGTGCGGTATCGTCTGCTAGGACGGGATGCAGCGTGTCCAAAAGGGAACGCGTTCCCGAAGCCGGCATTCCGGAGGGAAGGCGGGAAAGGAGCAGGCACCAGGCGGGATGCAGATCCATACCGTGAAGGAAGGCTGAGCAGTGTAAGAAGATACGGAGGAACGGCCACCGTTTTAACCGGGGCGGTGGGAGGAAGACTGGGCAGCGAGGAGAGGAAGCCGACCTGATGTCTGAGAACGCGCTTCCCTGGAGAAGAAACAGCTGCAGAGGCTCTGAGGCAGGAGCTTTTCCGGAAAGCTCAACACGCACGACCTGGGTGTGCCAGCCAGGAGGACTCAGAGGCGTCCTGTTGGCTTTTATTCTGAGGAAACGGGGGAGAGGGTGAAAGATGGGAGAGGGACGATGGGATTTGTCTTAAGATTTTAGAACAGTCTCTCCGGCTCTTGGTTGTGAATAGACCAGGAGGGAGTGGTGAAGGTAGGCAGGTCTGCGGTGGAAGAAGCCAAGTCGGTGCTCGCAGGTGAGGAACAGGCCAGTGTCGCTAGGTGCAATGCTGGGCAAAGGGGCAGGCTTTCCGCAGGGCAGGCAGGGCCTCGTGGGCTGTGGGACTCTTTCCAGATGCGTTGGGAGGCCTTGGAAGAGGAAGGTGGACCCAAGTGAGTGAGCGAGTGGTGGTGCCGGTTACCCCGATGGGAGCGGGGCTGCAGGTCAGGCAGGCAGAGGTTTGGTTTGGAGCAAGTGAAGCTGTAGCTGCCTCAAACACGAGTGGCGGTGTGGAGTGGACAGTGGGTCGTCCAGTGTGGAGTTCAGGCTGGAGCAGTGAATTCAGAAGCCACCGTAGTCTGCGTGGTAGTTAAAACCATGGGCCTGGGTAACCACATCTGGGAAGAGAGGAAAGATCTAAGGGCCATGTCCAGGGTCCTCCCGCGTTTCAAGATGAAGAGAAGGAAAACCCGGCAAAGGAGCCTGGGGAGAGTGGCCACCGAGTAGGAGGAGATTGGGTGTCAAAGCCAATTGACGTTTTTTCTGAAAGGAGAACTGATCAGCGGATGGAAGGCTGCAGGGAGATGCAGTAAGATGGCTGCCGCTGGCAGGAGTGTGGCAGAGTGCTCGCTCTGAACCACTGCTCCTCTGCAAAGGTGGGGTCGTCACCCCCACCTCAGGTTGTGAGGAGGTGTGCCATGCCTGGCACCTAACGAGGAGAGCCCGCCCCGTCAGTGATACTCCACCCAGCACCGCTCCCTCACAGCGTGGGAGCATCGAGGGGTGAGAGAGAGCCTGCGTTAACGGGCAAGCGCTGTGCCAGAGCCTGACCCTGACGTGAGGTCACTGTGCCCGCTGCCAGGGCTTGTCACCCCAAACCAACTCTGACTTCAGAGTTCGCGTGAGAGGAATGGAGAATTCAGTTCTGATTTCACTTCTGTCCATCACTTAGGTAACGAGCACCCCACGGACAGCCTGGACTGGTGGGGCTGGTGTGGACAAGTTCAGCGGGTTCTGAAAACGACTGCTCTTCCTGAGGACCCAGGGCACATCCAGCGTGGGCTCCAGAAACAGGCCCAGGAAAGGGAGTCTGCTTATCGGAGTGGATTGTGCTGCTGCACAGAGACACTGGCAGCGACTCCTGGCGGAACAGCGAACCTGCGTTCGCACCTGCCCTTCCCGGATCAGTGCTCAGGGAAGAGCAGGCTGCTGGGAGTGCCATCGTGGCAGGAATGGAGCCTCCTGGGACAGGCTGCCTGCTGAGGGCATCGGAGGGGTTTCAGAGAGAAAAATTGGAAGCTCAGGGCTTTATTTTTTTTAAATTTAATAAATCTTTATTGTTCAGATTATTATATTTGTTTCTCCTTTTTCCCCCCATAGCTCCCCTCCACCCGGTTCCCACCCCACCCTCTGCCCTTACCTCCCCCCACTGTCCTCATCCATAGGTGTACGATTTTTGTCCAGTCTCTTCCTGCACACCCTGTACCCCTTTCCCCCTGAGAATTATCAGTCCACTCCCTTTCTATGCCCCTGATTCTATTAGATTCACCAGATTATTCTGTTCCTCAAATTTTTAATTCACTTGATTTTTAGGTTCACTTGTTAATAGATGTGTATTTGTTGTTCATAATTTTTATCTTTACTTTTTTCTTCTTCCTCTTCTTAAAGAATACCTTTCAGCATTTCATATAATACTGGTTTGGTGGTGATGAACTCCTTTAGCTTTTTCTTATCTGTGAAGCTCTTTATCTGCCCTTCAATTCTGAATGATAGCTTTGCTGGGTAGAGTAATCCTGGTTGTAGGTTCTTGCTATTCATCACTTTGAAAATTTCTTGCCACTCCCGTCTGGCCTGCATAGTTTCTGTTGAGAAAGCGGACAGTCATATGGGTGCTCCCTTGTAGGTAACTGTTTTTCTCTTGCTGCTTTTAATATTCTCTCTTTGTCTTTTGCTCTTGGCATTTTAATGATGATGTGTCTTGGTGTGGTCCTCTTTGGATTCCTTTTGTTTGGGGTTCTCTGCACTTCCTGGACTTGTAAGTCTATTTCTTTCACCAGGTGGGGGAAGTTTTCTGTCATTATTTCTTCACATACGTTTTCAGTATCTTGCTCTCTCTCTTCTTCTGGCACCCCCATAATTCTGATGTTGGTACGCTTGAAGTTGTCTCAGAGTCTTCTTACACTGTCTTCAACTTTTTGGATTCTTTTTTCTTTTTGCTTTTCCAGTTGAGTGTTTTTTGCTTCTTTGTATTTCAAATCTTTGACTTGATTCTTGCGTTCCTCTAGTCTGCTGTTGGGTCTCTCTATAATATTTTTTATTTCAGTCAATGTATGTTTAATTTCTAGTTGGTCCTTTTTCATATCCTCAGGGGTCTCATTGAATTTATCGGCCTTTTCTAGGAAATTCTTGAAAAACCTTATAACCATGGTTTTGAACTCTATATCCAGTCGTTTGTTTTCCTCCATTTCTTTCGTTTGTGATCTGTTTCTTTGACGCCGCATTTTCACTGCTTCCCTGAGTTGGTAGGGTAGCTTTGTGTGCTCGGTGTCCTATATGGCCCAGTGGGTCGGCCTCCCCAGTTACCTGAGGTGGACACTCTTGGTGCACCCCTTTGTGGACTGTGTGTACAGCCTTGTAGTTAAGTCTTGATTGTTGTTGGTATCACTGGGAGGAATTGACCTCCAGGCCAATTGGCTGTGAGGATCCGCTGTGTCTACGCTGGGAGAAGTTCAGTGCTGGAGACAGCCTTATAGGATTAGACTTGCAAAATTGCAAAAGCCTCTGTGCTCAGCTTGGATGGGCAGAGTCTCAGGGCGGAGCAGACAGTCTTGGCTTCCCGTCAGCCCTGCCCTTGCGCACGCGCCTCCAGACCTCTGCCTTCCACAACTCGCCTGAGTTTCCGCCTGACAGTCCAGATTCCCCCTGTAAGAGCATGGGTCCCCAGGGGCTCGCCCGGAACTGGGGTTCAGTGCAGTCGGAACGGGTTCAGTGCAGTCAGGAGCTTCCGACTCCCTTCCGCTAGGGAAAGCCTGCGGCAACCTCCGCATTCAGTCTTCTCTGCGAGCACTTGCGCACGCGCGCCTCTAGACCCCTGCCCACCGCGGCTCCCCCAAGTCTCCGAGTCTCTGTGTGCCTTTCTCTCTACCTGACAGTCCAGACTCCCCCTGTATGAGCCTGGGTCCACGGGGTTTCGCCCACAACTGGGGTTCAGTGCAGTCGGAACTGGGATTCAGTGCAGTCGGGGGCTTCCTTCCCCCTCCCGCCAGAGAAAGCCAGCCAGGCACTCAGCCGCCCTTCCTCTCTGCACACGTGTCTCCCTACCTCAGCCCTTTGCAGCTCCTCTGATTCTCCGTGAGCTTTCCTCTTTCCTTCCAGTTGTAGAATTTCCACTCAGCCAGCCTTCCTGTGGTTCTGGATGATGTCCGTTCTGTCTTTTAGTTGTAGTTTTGAAATTGTTGTGCAAGGCAGCAGTTCAGGTGCTTACCTATGCCGCCATCTTGGTTTCTCTCTCGGAAGCTCAGGGCTTTAAACTTCAAGTCAGATTGTGCGCTGGTCCCAAGTGACTCCTTACCTTTTGTAGCCCTGGAGCTGACACGGCTAAAGTCAGACCTACCTTTGATCCTACCTGACGCATGATTACAGGCTAGAGTGAAATCACATCTTCACCCCCTCTTTTCTGTGAAGGTGGCTGTTGATTGGGAATTGGGATGGGCAGAGTTGGGAGGAACTGACCCCACCCCCACCCATCTGAGTTCCTCGTCGGCGGAATAGCCCCCTGCCAGCCTGAGGAGGGTACTCTTCACCTGTTCGACATCCTGTGGTGAGCTCACTTGAGGTGCTGACCTGGCAAGAGGATGCTGGGACCCCTCAAGACTCTGCCCCCTTGACTCTAACCCTAATAGCAGTCCGATCCCAGCATGCCCAGGGAAACAACGGCCAAGCCCAGTGTCCAGCTGTCTGCACGCTGAAAGAACTGGGATATTCATGCGTTTTTATCAGCAAAGACTTGGGGAGTGGATTCTGATGGTGTCGGGGCTGAGCTTATCAGTGTATCTGACTTAGCAGGGTCTGGGTTCAACTTGTCAGCCCAGCAGCTGGGAATAGGTTTGCTTAGCTGAGCTGGCAGAGAGACTTGGAATGTCCTGCACTGGGGACTGTCTGACCCTTAGTGGCCAGTGAACTGCTCTGAGCGTGCTGCTCTGTCTGGCCCAGTGACCAGATGAGCCTGCAGAACTGGGCAGACAGCACAATAAGGAGACCTGGCAGGTCCCCGTGAAGGAGTCACCGCACAGACTCCAAGGGGCTGGAGCAAAGATGTATCTTCTGCAGATGACTTGTCCACTGAACGGCAGTGTCAGATGTGCCCCTGGACCCTGGTGGAGACCAGTTGCCTGACCCCGTGACCCCAGGTGTGGGTGTGACCTGAGCCGAGCAGGAGGTGGGTTCAAGGAGGACTGGTTGTGGGTTAGGTAATAACCAGTAACTGCCAGAGTTCCCCACATTGAGAAGTGTGGAGATTTCACTTCTAATCTAACCTGAGGTGTGGGACAGTGAGACATCGCTGATCCCACTGGGCCTCTGATTTCTGGGTGAGTCACGTGCTCTCGGATTTGGCACAGACCCCTCCGCGCTCCTCCACGCACCTGTCTGCTTCCTCCGTTCCCACTACCTGCTTGGCCCCTGTGAGCATTTGAGTTTCTGACGCCTGGCTTAGGACATTGTTTTAGAACAGGCATCCTCAAACTACGGCCCGCGGGCCACATGCGGCCCGCCGAGGACATTTATCCGGCCCGCCGGGTGCCGCTGCCTGTCCTGCTTAGCAGCCAACTCGTCCGGGGCCCGCAATGCGCATAGGAATTTGTTCATAGTTTTTTTTTAAAACTATAGTCCGGCCCTCCAACGGTCTGAGGGACAGGGAACTGGCCCCCTGTTTAAAAAGTTTGAGGACCCCTGTTTTAGAATGATCTATTTGCTCATGAGTTCCTCCCACAGGGCTAGCACATAGCATGGTATTTGGCACTTACACTGTAAACAAACAAAAAGTAGCCAGTCACCAGAAGCCAGGCCACCATACCGCATGAGAGGAGCGGCCCCTTTGCCTTCAGAAAGACCGGGCTATCGCTGGCTTCGGGTTCTCGGCCTCCGTATCTGTAAAGTAAGGCAAAGGCATCCGCGCCCAGCATCCCTGAGAAGCTGCAACGAGCGCGTGCATATAAAACTCAGGCACAATGCAGGGGTTCCCGGCTCCTTCTCCAGGAAGGAGGGTAGCCGAACTGAAATGGGTTTGGATGGAATTGGAAGGAAGACTTTCAAGAGCTGAACCTACATCTTACTAGCTCTGTGGTTAGGAGTGCTTACTAAATATTCAGTAATGGTAATGACGACCTTTAGCTCGTTGGCGTATCATACAAGTTGTAAAAATACAGTGCCAGGCTGTCATGACAGATAATGGCCTGGATACAGGAATGATGGGGAACCAAGCAGACCCACCGCCCGCTGCCCACCGTCGCAGCGCTGCCAGCAGGCCAGCGGCTTGTAGCTGTGAAAGGTCCTCGTGGACCAGCATCGGCGGCTGGGAGAGGTGGGAGGACGGGATGCAGAGCCCTGTGGTCCAGGGTGGGACGGTGGGACGTCATTGCGGAGTTCTCAGCAGGAAAGCGACAAGAGCTGATAGATTATTTAAAAATAATTTTTATCGTGAAAAATAGACACAACAAAATTTACCTTGTAAGCCGTTGTTAAGTGTACGGTTCTGTGGCAGTGAGCACATTCACATTGTGGTGCAAACCCTCACCACCATCCATCTCCAGAACTTCTTCATCTTCCCAACTGAAACTCTGCATCCATTAGACACTAACCCGGCTCTGCCTCCCCCCGGGCCCTGGCTCCGCCCACCATTCCACTTCCTGTCCCGATGAACTTGACTACTTAGGTCCCCCGTGAGTGGAATCAAGCAGTGTTTGTCCTGTTGTGACGGGGTATTTCACTTAACACAATGCCCTCAAGGTTCACCCGTGTGGTAGCCTGCGTCA
>NC_137777.1:1869863-1887363 GCF_963455305.1 Plecotus auritus
CCATCCGCTCCGATCTGGGGAACGAAGGCTGTGCCTTTCCGTGAGAAACCCCGCGTCGTCGGACAGGAGGACACAGGCTGCGGCTCAGCGCGGACTTCGCCAGGGAGATGCTCGCTGTGAGTGTCCCCGCCCGGTGTGTGGGGCAGACATAGGCGAACATAGGTCCCTCTCAGACGTGAACAGGGAGGCGTCCCCGGGCCCAGGCTCGGAGGACCACCGTCCGGGGCTGCGCGCTCACCTGGCACCCAGTGCGGACCAGGTCTTCCCCTCACCGCGGGGCGGGCTGAGTCCTGGCCCCGGAGACCCAGCTCACCCAGGGCCGTGTGGACAGTCAGGTCTCGTGGGGAAGGGCAGGAAGGCTGCAGATCAACTGACGCGAACACGGGTTAATGGCACAGGCTGTGCCCAGTGTAACCCCAGGGTCTTTAAAGGTGGCAGGGGAGCCCTCACCGGTGTGGCTCAGTGGATGGAGCGTCAGCCTGCGGACTGAAGGGTCCCGGGTTCGATTCCGGTCAAGGGCATGTACCTTGCTTGCGGGCACATCCCCAGGTGGGGGTGTGCAGGAGGCAGCTGATCGATGTTTCTCTCTCATCGATGTTTCTAACTCTCTATCCCTCTCTCTTCCTCTCTGTAAAAAAATCAATAAAATATATATTTTTTTAAAAAGTGGCCGGGGAGTTAGAGAGTCAGATTCTGGAAGACAGAAAGCAGGTGTTTGCGGGGGGCGAAGGGGAGGAAGACCGGGAGTCGCCGTTCAGTAACTAGAGCTCCCCTTTGCCAGATGGAAGTGCTCCGGAGACGGACGGGGCGGCTGCACAGCAGCGGGAACGCTCTTCTTTTCTTTAAATACGTGTTTATTGATGTCAGAGAGGAAGGCAGAGAGACAGACACGTTCACGATGAGCGAGAACCACTGACCAGCCCCCCCCCCATGCCCCCCACTGGGGCTCGAGCCCACAGCCCGGGCCTGTGCCCTGACCAGGAATCACACCCACAGCCTCCCCGTTCCAGCCACTGAGCCACACCGGCCGGGTGTTAATGTTCTTAACACCACTGAACTGCACGCTTGGGAGTAGTTACACCTTAAAAATGGCTGAGTCGTGCATTTTACAAAGTTTGACGTTTTTTTATGTGAATGCCTCTCAAGTTTAAAAAGAGGCGTGAGACAAAACCGCCCCTTGTCCTGCCTCTGGATGGACAGGTACGTGTGAGGCCTGGGGCTGCCGCAACCCCCTTGGGGCCGTGAGGAGCAACGGACACAGAGACAGCCACGGGCAACGACGGGGTCCCGGGCCCGGGCACCGGTGCGCCCCTGAAAGGACTGGCCTGCCCTGACCTCCTGTCCGGGTCGCAGTCGGTGCCCGGATGTCTGGGTGCTTCCGTCCTGCAGCCGAGAGCACGGCCCGGAGCATCACCTTGCTGCGCCCCGGCTGCCTCTCCTCCCGGGCACAGCCTTCTCCACGGCCCTGGGCGCCCTCGCTGCCTCCCTGGTTGTCCTTGCTGGCCCCTCCCTGAGCCCCTGTGCGGACTCCCTGCAGCCCGGCCCGGCATCGGAGCGGCCAGGCGCCCCCACGCCCTTCCAGGGGCCAGGCCCGGGCCGGACGCATTCCCCCCTCGCAGAGCCCAGCGCAGGCCCCGGCCCTTCCCGGCCCCGGAGTTGCTTACTGAGTCCACCTTACTGAGTCCACGAGGAGGGAAGGGCTGAGTCACGTGCTGCCATGAGATGGGTCAGCCTGTGAGCAGTGGGAAGAAGCTGGAGACGTGTGGAGCACCTACTATGTGCTGCCTCTCTCACAGTAGGCTCTTTTCAGGTCTAACGCGTTTAACCTGCACAGATGGCCCTCAGGTGAGTACCACGGCTCCATTTGGCAGACGAAGGGGGAGGCTGTGCCAGGGGAAGCCGCGTCCCAAGGAGGTGACGCCACTGGGCAGACAAGCGGGGTGCAGACGCAGGTCCCCCAGCTCTGAGCTCTGAGACATCGTCGCAGTAACAGCAACCCGGGAGGTCAGCACCGCACGGCCCCCCCTCCCCCCAGCTCCCCGTGGTGGGCGTTGGGAGCTGCCGCCCGCAAGGATGGGGCTGGGCCTGGAGCTGCCTGCACTGGAAGGCTTCTCCCGGGAGGGAGGGAGGGAGGGACGGGAGGGGGGGATGCACTGTGGTGTGAAGCCCCCCGTTGGCGGCGATTCATCCCGGCAGCAATAGCGGGGAGTACAGCTGCATCCACTCTGTCCCTCTCTGTCCATCGGGAGGAGAGGCGGGTCCCCTCGGCCTGAGTCACTCACCCCGCGGGCTCCGCTCCGGCCCAGGTCCCGCCCGGTCCCCCGCAGGAACGCGGCGGCTGGCGGAGGCCTGGGAAGGCCGAGCTGACTTGGCCGGTCCCCCGCAGGAACGCGGCGGCTGGCGGAGGCCTGGGAAGGCCGAGCTGACTTGGCCGTGGGCCCAGCTAAAGCGCTGGGAGTGAGTGTACTTGTTAAAAAAGAAACGCCAAGACCTGACCCACTTTTTCCTGCCGCTCTGCTCAGACACGGCCCTCTGAAAGGAGATTTATTTCCAGGACACGCTGTTCCCGGCCCCAGTACCCACCTCGGCGGGAAGGGGCATGTACAAGAGCTCGCAGGGCTGGAGGCCAGCAGCTGCTAATGGAACAAAAGTTCTGCTGGGCTTTTTCTTTCTTTTTTCTTAAAAAAAAGTTTTTATTGAGCTCAGAGAGGAAGAGTGAGAGAGAGAGAGAAAGAGAGAGAGAGAGAGAGAGAGAGAGAGAGAGAGAGAAACATCAACGATGAGAGAGACTCATTGATCAGCTGCCTCCTACAACCTACCCTGGCAACGAACCATGATCTCCTGGTTCATAGGTTGACGCTTAACCACTGAGCCACACTGGCCGGGCCCTGAATACCTATATTAACCAATCTGTTAAAAATGAAAATTCCTGAGTCCATAGGCTCTAAAATCAGAATTTGTCTTCTTCTTCGTTGATTTATCAATGAAGATACTGGTGGTACACAATTGGCCAACATATGATACATATATTAAATTTTGATAAGCATTACGTTAACATAAAGGTAAATGTTATTAGAAATAAATCTCTTCATGAAGTAAATATTTAAACGTTATTTTTATGGATCTAAAAATATTTATTTTTTTGCTTGAAAGAGAGAGATTGGGCACCAATACTATTTCTCTAGTTTTAGGTTTGTTTGTTTTTTAAAATATGTTTTTATTGATTTTTTAGGGAGAGGAAGGGAGAAGGAGTGAGTGAAACGTTGATGAGAGAGAGAAACGTCCACCAGCTGCCTCCTGCACTCTCCCTATTGGGGAGCGAACCCCGCAACCTGGGACCAAGAATTTTGAACCGGTGACCTCTTGGTGCACGGGACAACGCCCAACCAATTGAGCCACACTGCCCGGGGCCCCAGTTCTAGGTTTTGTGTGTAAGAGCTGAGAACCGTGTTCACGTCAATGAGATGGGAAGAGAAGAGGCGGTGCTACGGCAGGTGTCTCTCAAGTCTCAGAACGCCCAGCAGACGATCAGAGGCTGGTACAGGTCCCAACGGAGTGAGTCATCAACCAACAACTCAGCAGGTCTTCCTTCAGTGTTATGGAGAGAAAAGAACTGAAATGAGTTAATTCGGAAAATGATTTATTGCCCAGCCTTTGACTCATTCATGCTTTTAGTGTCAGGGTAGGACACCAGTTCAGCCTTTGTGGACAGAGCTGGCCGAGGATGCACAGTGCACTGTTAGTCTTTGCGGAGAGGCCCCATTTTACCCAGTGTGCTCAGAGGAAGCTGGGAAAATAAAAATACTGCTTATTCCACTTACTTTCGGCCAAGTTCACAAACTACAGTCTCCAACAATATCTTGAGAAACGTTAATGGAAGTAATTGTTTATGAGCCTGAATAATGGTAGTGAAAATGTTGTAAAGTAACATGTTTACATGTATTTTTTTTTTTTAAAGCAAAGTGAGCCTGGTCCCTGTGGCTCAGTGTTTGAGCGTCGACCTACGAACCAGGAGGTCACAGTTTGATTCCCTGTCAGGGCACAGGCCTGGGTTTCGGGTTTGGGGCTCAATTCCCAGTAGGGGGTGTGCAGGAGGCAGCCAATCAATGATTCTGTCTCAACATTGATGATTTTATCCCTCTCTTCCTCTTCCTTCCTTCCTCTGAAATCAATAAAAACATATTTAAAAAAAAAAGATACACCAGCCCTAACCGGTTCGGCTTAGTGGATAAAGCGTCGGCCTGCGGACTGAGGGGTCCCAGGTTCGATTCCAGCCAAGGGCACATGCCCAGGTTGTGGGCTCGATCCCCAGTGGGGCGTGTGCAGGAGGCAGCCTATCAGTGATTCTCTCTCATCACTGATGTTTCTATCTCTCCCTCTCCCTTCCTCTCTGAAATCAATAAAGAGATACATTAAAAAAAAAGACACACCAAATGTATAAAGAATAATACAAATTTGAATTATAACAACTTGATATGTAATATACAACATATTTCCAATTGGGTTACATATGATTTTATATGTAACATAAAATGTATGAAGTAATTATCTGATGAGGGCATGGGACAGGGGGTAGGGGAGGCTTGGAAAGGTCAATGGGGGAAAAAAGGAAATATATGTACTACTATGTGTAATACTTTAAACAATAAAATAAAATTTAAAAGAAAGTAATTATATGAATTCTCAAACCACCCAGTTCAAGAATTAAACCACTGCCAATTCAGTTAAATCTTTATTGTGAATTCCTTCCTAGCTTCAGTCTACTTTGGATTTTTCCAGAACTGACTGATCCAGACGCCTCTGACCAAGCCACCAAATCCAAGGTTTTGGACACAATTTGAGGCAATTAGATCCTAATTTAGGCCAGACTCGTTTTTTTTTTTTTTCTAGAGTAGCTACTTAGCTTGTTCTGACATCTGGTGGTTATACTGGGAATTGCAGCTACTCATATACCCTCAGGATTACTCTTGTTTTGAATTATTTTATTTAAACTTTATTTTGAAATGTAAAATCCGATTTCCTTAAATTGGACATGTTATAACTTATCTTTACAAGATTTATGGTTCTACAAGTGACTACCTTGCATAGGTAAGAACTCTTAAGTATTAGTTGCTCACATTTATGGTTTTTAGTCTTTTTGATATAGTATCTTGGGGTGTGTGTATTTTTCCTTTGTTAATTCAAATAAATGACAGGCATGGAGGTAGAAGCTAACAGGAAAAGAATAATCTGGATGGGAAATTAATCTAGTGCTTCAGATTATACTCTATGAAACAGGAAACCTCTTTATTAATCTACAAAGGAAGGAAACCTAACATAATAAATAGTGTCTACTGCCCACCTATTTTCTGCTGGACAAAACATTTTATTCCCCCCAAAATGTCATAGTGTATGGTGTATTGTTTGAAACATAAATAGTAAATGACAGTCATTACCATGCTGTTTGGTAATCATTCTTGAGATATCAGTGGATGTTAAGTTCATTGGTGAACGTGTGATGGATGGAGGCTAGGCTATTTATGCAATCTCAAAGTAGCTTAAAAAAATCCACAGTTACGTATTGATTACAATGGGGAAAACAGTAACTTTACGGTGGAGAAACTCCGCTGACTGCACATTAGCAAAGTGATCAAAGTTAACATGACGAACAATGGCACAAACCAACACCGTGTGCCTCCTGAGATAATGCACTGAGGACTCACAGCACTTCCAAGGTGTTTTCCAAAAATCACATAACCTGAACTAATCGTGAGCACGTGCTAGGCAAACTCCAATTGAGGAAGGTTCTACGAAATAGCTGACCTGTATTCTTCCAACATGTTCAAGTCATGAAAGACAAAAGGAAGACCGAGAAATTGTTCCAAAAAAATAAAAGGATACAATAAAAAGATCACACCTGAGAAAATAGGTGCTATAAAGTACATAACTGAGCCCTAGCTGGTTTGGCTCAGTGGATAGAGCGTCAGCCTGTGGACTGAAGGGTCCCAGGTTCGATTCTGGTCAAGGGCACATGCCTGGGTTGTGGGCTCGATCCCCAGGAGGCAGCCAATCAATGATTCTCTCTCATCATGAATGTTTCTATCTCTCTCCCTCTCCCTTCCTCTCTGAAATCAATAAAAATATATATTTAAAAAAAGTACATAACTGGGATATCTATCGACTGGTAAAACAAATGAAACAAAAAGTGTAAATAGTCGGTGGGTATGGGTAAAGGGCATATGGGAATTCTTTTTACAATTCGTGCCAGTTTTCTGTTTGAAATTATATACATAAAAAAAGTTAGACCAAAAAAGTGTTTCCAAAAGTAACAAGCTCTTTGAGGACAAAGAACTGGTCTCTTAAAAAAATGACTTATTTTTCCTTATGATAGCAATGTATGTGTTTTAAAGAAAAAACAAACAAACAAAAAAAAAACACAACAACGGCCGAAACCGGTTTGGCTCAGTGGATAGAGCATCGGCCTGCGGACTGAAGGGTCCCAGGTTCGATTCCGGTCAAGGGCATGTACCTGGGTTGCGGGCACATCCCCAGTAGGGGGCGTGCAGGAGGCAGCTGATCGATGTCTCTCTCTCATCGATGTTTCTAACTCTCTATCCCTCTCTCTTCCTCTCTGTTAAAAATCAATAAAATATATTAAAAAAACAACAACAAACAAACCAGGAAATATTTAGTAAAAAGAAGACAGACCATCCATCACCCACACTTCTGTCCCAGAACAACAGCTGCCTGGGACCATGGGACGGAACCACGTGCCACTTCGGCACAATGTCATGGAGCAGGCATGTGTTCGTGGGGCAGTCCGGACCGAAGGAACGATGTGGAAAAGACGAGGAAGCATGGCTTAGGGCAGTGGTCGGCAGACTCGTTAGTCAACAGAGCCAAGTATCAACAGGACGATTGAGATTTCTTTGGAGAGCCAAATTTTTTAAACTTAAACTTCTTCTAACGCCACTTCTTCAACATAGACTTGCCCAGGCCGTGGTATTTTGTGGAAGAGCCACACTCAAGGGGCCAAAGAGCTGCATGTGGCTCGCGAGCCGCAGTTTGCCGACCATGGGCTTAGGGGAAGGTGAGAAAAGAGCAGTGGGTGTGCTTTGAGATCAGGAAGCAATGGACCAGGTAAGGAGAGGGAAGTACTTCCATAGAGAGAGGCGGGGGGTGGGGGAAACAGGGGTCTGGATGGGGTGATCTGCGCAGGTCCAACCCCCCCTACCCTCCCCCCCTCCACCGTGTCCGGGACCACAATGCCTGGCGCGCGGCCGGAGCCTGACACTCATTTCTGGGCTGAGTAACGGAACGCACACCCGCAGGCCCTGGTCCCCGCCCACCGGGGCGGGGTCTACAGCGACTCCACCGAGGGCGCGCGCAGCTCTCCACCTCCCCGCGCCAGCGACCTCGGGGCTGCTGACGCACTTGGGACGCAGGCCGGAGGCTCGGTTTCCAGGGCGACAAACAAGGGGCCTTGTCCTTCCGCTCCCTCCCGTGCGTCACTTCCGGTCTCTGGCGGCTGGTCGCACCCTGCCTGTGGAAAGGTTCCGATTGGAGCCGTCTGCCCTCGGCTTGCTGGGCGTCGTCGTGGGGATGACGTTACCAAAACGAGTCTTAGTTCTGCGGGAGGAGTTGGCGGGGGAGGCAGGTGGAGCTCAGCTCTCTCTACCAAGCAATCACGTTCAAATCCGGCCCTGGCGCCGCGGGAAAAGGACGCCTCGCCGACGCCAGCCCTGGAGCATGCGCGCTCTCACCGAGGCCGTCTCCGGAATCCAATGTCCGGGATTTCCGCGCAGCTGGAGGGAATGCAGAGGGGCGGGGCATAGGGGGCGGGGCATAGGGGGCGGGGCGGGCGAGCGAGGGCGTGGATTGGCCAGGTGGAAGCCCAGCTTGTGGAGCCGCGGTAAGACCCCTGAGGCGGGCTCAGAAGTTTCATTCATTCCTTCATTCACGGGATGGGTTGGTTCGCTCTCCTTTCGCAGCGATCCCGCTGTGTCCGGGTTTGTGCCGGGCGCTGGGACCCAGAGTGAGTCGGACTCCAGGAATGCACAGGCTGGCTGACACTGCGGTATCTCCTCCTCTCTTCCGGTGCGACCTCGTCGCCTCTTTCCCACTCAAGTCTGGCGTGATGGGGTTCCCGCTCAGGGAGGACCTTCCCCCGAAAGCTCCCCATCTCCGAAAGCAGCAGCTGAACACTGGGAGGCCCGAGGCGGAACCCTGGCCAGGCGCTCAGTGCCGGAGCCACTCCCATCACTTTCCGTTCATGTCTGAAGGAAGAAGAGAGTCATTTTGCGAGGTTTAAAATGAGCTTTCGCGCCTGGCTTGGGGTGACTCCCAGCCTTGTCCCTCATGAGCTGCGGGGGGGTGGGGGGTGGGGGGGGCGGGGCAGGCTCTGGTTGTCCAGCTCCGGCTGAGACTCGAGTCTGAGTTATTACAAGATGAAGGATTGAGTGAACCAGAACCAAACTTTTGGCTCCACATCTAAGGCACCTTCTCCGATCAACTATTAGTAATAACATGGACTTGTAACTACCCATTGTCTGGTTATTTCCCAATTATTCCACACTTGGGAAGGGAAACAAGTGTAAGTCCCCTTACATTAGAACTGGAACAACCTACCTTTCGGCGTCATTGTGAGGGTGGGATGAGCAATTCGTGCCAAACACATTGCACATGACCTGCCAGCTAAAGGGTAGCCACCCGCCCTAACCGGTGTGGCTCCGTGGATAAAGTGTCAGCCTGCGGACTGAAGGGTCCCGGGTTCGATTCCGGTCAAGGGCATGTACCTTGGTTGTGGGCACATCCCCAGTAGGGGGTGTGCAAGAGGCAGCTGATGGATGTTTCTCTCCCATTGATGTTTCTAATTCTCTATCCCTCTCCCTTCCTCTCTGTGAAAAATGAATAAAATATATTTAAAAAAAATAAATAAAGGGTAGCCACCCTGATTGTATCATTTTGAGGGAGTGGATGTGAAAGAACTGCTCATGCGCCTGGTTCTTAGGGGTGCCGAATACGTGGAGTTAATGAATGGCTCTCTGCTCTTGGCTTGGGAGCTAGGAGGCCAGGGGAGACTTGGCACCAAGTGGACTACATGGCCGAGGAGAGCCAGCCCTAGGACGTGGAAAGGAGGAAGGAAGCCTTTATAATCCTCCTGACAGATCCCGCAGGCTGATGGGTTTCCCCAGTGTCAGGTGATCATGTCACCCAACCAGACCTCTTTAGCCAGGACAACAGCCATACACCGGGACTGTCCCAGGCAAATCAAGATATATGATCATCCTATCCCACAGCTGGTGGCGGAGTTGAGACGGAACTTGGATCTGCCGCTCTCTGTCTCCAAGGCCTTTCCCATACTTGATTTTGTTTAACCCCAAGAACAGCCGTGTGAAGGGATGACTCCCACGGTGAGAGGTGGACGGGTGCCCCCAACCGGTGCTGCCGACTCGGCTCAGGGACGGTGTTCAGCTCTGGGCGCTGGCCCTCCACTCTGAGGCTCAGGGCTGGCTGTTTCAGGGAAGCAGACTCGGTCTCATTTCACGGGCGAGCCTTCTCACAGGACCCGTGCCACGCCGCTGTCCCTCTCCGGGAGGACATGTGCAGAGGGGCTCCTGGTGTGGGTGTGAGGGGTTAGACCCGATGATGTTAGGGGCTCCTTCCCTACTTTACGTGTGTGTCTTCAAACTCCTTGAGAGCAGGTTTGGTGTCTTTGAATCCTCTACATTCAGGGAATGTGAAAGCTACCATAGGAACACAACCCCAGGAGCAAAGCCGGCCCTGGGACTGGGCTGGACACCCTCGTTCGCTGGCTGGGGGGCCGTGGCGAGCCCTTACATTTTCTGAGCTTCGTTTTCTCACTGGTAAAATGCAGGTTAGTCTCCTCCCTCCCTCCCCCACAGATTGGCTGGAACAATAAAGTAAATTAGTATAAGTGAGTGCATTGTAATCAGAGACGCACTGTACAAATAGCCATGTTTCCTTTGCCGGCTTTCAATCTTGTCTCCAAATTGCTTGTCTTATCCATTTACAGAAAGAATAAGTGTGGAGAGCGGCTAGTGTTTGGACAGGTTCAAGCCTCGGACTAACGAGAGGACATGATCCTCGCGTGGCAAAGCCACATGCAAGTCCCAGCACAATTATAGCCAAAGGCTATAGTTATAAGCTTGACCTTGTGGTCCGAACCTGTGCTCCCAGGAGGCTGAGTGATATGGGCTTAATAGAGTTCAGGTGCATGTAACTGAGTAAGATTCGAAACCCGCGAGAACATTGTAAACATCTTGACCACGCCCTTACTTTGCCTCGTGGAATCGGGCTGTAAAATAAAGACTCGGCTTGCAGGCTATGGCGCTGTCTCTCCATCAGAGAGCAGCGTCCCACCTAGCCCCAGCTTTATTCTCTTGTCTGTCTTCTTCTTTTTTAAATATATTTTATTGATATTTTACAGAGAGGAAGGGAGAGGGATAGAGAGCTAGAAACATCGATGGGAGAGAAACATCGATCAGCTGCCTCCTGCACACCTCCCACTGGGGATGTACCCGCAACCAAGGTACATGCCCTTGACCGGAATCGAACCCGGGACCCTTCAGTCCACAGGCCGACGCTCTATCCACTGAGCAACACCGGTTTCGGCTTGTCTGTCTTCTTTAATCCTTCACCACCCTTCCTGCCCCCCTCCCCCCCCCCCCCCAGGTTCACCCTTGGCTGTGCTGGACACAGGTCAAATAAGAACAAAAAAGGGCCATGGAAAGAACCCAGGCTGTGGGTCAGACAGCCCGGTTTGGGATCCCAAAATAGCAGCAGCCACTGGTGTGACTCCAGCCCCGTGGTGTCCTTTCTGGACCTCAGCACCAAGAATAGCCACCTGGCACAGGTCTTAATGAAGACACTCGAGTTAAGCGTAGAGCTCCATTCCCGGAGCACAGACCATAAAGGCTGTCCTCCTGCCTGGCTGGAGTGGCTCTGTGGTTGAGCATTGACCTATGAACCAGGAGGTCACGGTTCGATTCCAGGTCAGGGCACATGCCTGGGTTGCGGGCTCAATTCCTAGTCGGGTGTGTGCAGGAGGCAGCTGATCAATGATTGTCTCTCGTCATTGATGTTTCTATCTCTCCCTTCCTCTCTGAAATCAACCACAATTTTGTTTTTTAAAGACTGGCTTCCTTCCACCTGTGTTTTCTATGCTCTGTGACCGTCAACCTGTGCGCTTACCACCACGGAGCAGCCGCCTCGGTAGCTTTGTGTAGTGTCCTCGAGGCATTTTCCCTCAGCTCCTGGGCGCCTCTGTTGAAAACCCTGGCTGGCTGGCTGGCTGGCTGGCTGGCACACTGGAAATCCACTCCACTTCGTTTGCGCTGAAGATGTGTTCTGTTGATAACTCATTCCTATTCCTTGGAAAACAGTTCAATAAAAACTCAGTTGGTTTTCCACTGGCTCTGGGCAGGGATGAGGGCGAGCACATGATTATTTTATAAAAAATACCAGAGGCCCGATGCATGAAATTCGTGCAGGAGTGGGCCTTCCTTCCCCCGGCTGCTGGCACTGCCTTCCCTCTGGCACCTGGGACCTGGGCTTCCCTCACAGCCCCGGCTTCATCCAGAAGGTCGTCTGGAAGGACGTCCGGTCTAATTAGCATATTATGCTTTTATTATTATAGATGAATAATAAGTCATAATACAGCCCTGGGCACATAGTAGAGAGTCAGTAAATGCTTGCTGGCTTAAAGCAAAGTGAGAGCTCAGGTCTTTTTCCATGGCTGCTGTATTTGCTGAGAGAACCAAGTGTCCTCCATTATATGTTTTTTATTTTTTAAAATATGTTTTTATTGATTTCAGAGAGGAAGGGAGGGGGAGAGAGAGAGAGAGAGAGAGAAAGAGAGAGAGAGAGAGAGAGAGAGAAAGAAAGAAACATTGGTGATGAGAGAGCATCATCCATTGCCTGCCTCCTCCTCGCTCCCCCCCCCCCCTGGTGGGGATCAAGTCTGTAACAGGGGCATGTGCCCTGACCAGAATCGCCTTCATAGGACCATTGAGCCACTCCAGCTGGGCTCCATTATATGTTTTAATTAAAAAAGAAATACAGCCCTGACTGGTTTGGCTCAGTGGATGGAGCGTCGGCCTGTGGACTGAAGGGTCCCAGGTTCGATTCTGGTCAGGGGCATGTGCTTTGGTTGCGGGCACATCCCCAGTGGGAGGTGTGCAGGAGGCGGCTGATGGATGTTTCTCTCTCATCGATGTTTCTGACTCTCTATCCCTCTCCCTTCCTCTCTGTAAAAAACCAATAAAATATATTTAAAAAAATAAAAATAAAAAAGAAATACCTGCCTATGGTAAAAAAAAAAAATTCAAACAGAACACAAAAAGACACAGGGAGAGAGGTTCTTTCTAGTGCTCTGGGCCTGGAGGTGCCTGTGTAGCCTTTCAAACACGCACTGTATGTATGCAAATTCCTTTTAATAAAAATTAATTTATTGATTGATTTTAGAGAGAGAGGAAGACAGAGAGATTGATTTGTTCTTCCACCCATCCATGCATTCATTGGTTGATTCTTTTTTTAAAAATATATTTTTATTGGTTTCAGAGAGGAAGGAAGAGGGAGAGAGAGAGAAACATCCATGATGAGAGAGAATCATGGATCGGCTGCCTCCTGCACGCCCCACTGGGGATCAAGCCCACAACCTGGGCACGTGCCCTTGACCGGAATCGAACCTGGGACCCTTCAGTTCGCAGGCCAATGCTCTATCCACTGAGCCAAACCGGCTAGGGCCATTGGTTGATTCTTTTTTTTTTTTTTTTTTAAATATTTTATTGATTTCAGAGAGGAAGGGAGAGGGAGAGAGAGATAGAAACATCCATGATGAGAGAGAATCATGGATCCGCTGCCTCCTGCACACCCCCCACTGGGGGTCAAGTTCGCAATCCGGGCATGTGCCCTTGACTGGAATCGAACCTGGGACCCTTCAGTCCGCAGGCGGACCCTCTATCCGCTGAGCCACACCAGCGAGGGACATTGGTTGATTCTTGTCTGTGCCCTGACTGGGGAGCCAAACCCCAAGCAACTTAGCTGCCTGGCCAGGGCCTCCTGGGAAGTTTTGTTTGTTTTTAACATTGATGAGTTTAAGTCCTTAGTGGCTTCCGCCTCTAGCTTGCAAGCTGGGCTCCTGGGCCCTGTAACCAAGGACAGCTTTCCCACGCTCCTGCTGGGAACCCTTGATGCGGATGGACTGCAAGGCCCCAAGAGCCAGAGCAGTTTTACCCACGAGGGATGGGGCCAGCCCCTGAGCCTGAGCCATGGCTGCGCCTGCCTCAGCTCCCCAGCCTGTAACGGGAGCTCTGTGCGCTGGCGACAACGCTGGTGAGTGCTAGTGAAGTGTGGCAGCAACCATCCTGGGGTAAAAATTGCTGTTTAATATTTTAACCTTACTGTTTTGGGTTCTGTACTCATTTAAAAGTTATTTTGATTTTCTGGACTTAGGTATGATGGAAAACTCCATTGATGGCGGTTTGAATATCCCATTGATTGTGATCTCACTGGTCATCGAAGCACATTCCTCCGGGACCCAGGACAGATAGTGACCCTAAATTGTCTCAGTAGCTACAGATAACTGAGTTTCGGTTGACTCAGTGGTCCCGGAATCTGGACAGCACAATTATCCTAAATCGTCCAGGTGGTCCCAGATAATGCGTTTCTGTTGATTCAGTGATTCGTAGATACTTTAGATAACTAAGTTGCTCTTCTGTAAAAATGCTTTTTCGCGAAACAGGTTCCTCATTCCAGACCCAACGATGTAATCAATACCTTTGTGATATTCTGTCAATATAAGCCAGATGTGGCAAGCTGTTTGGTGCTGCAAGGTCTGGAGCCCTTTTGCTCCCTCGTATGCCGCCGGCTTTTAGTAGATGACTCCATAATTCGACCTTTTTTGAGGCGTCCTTTGTAAGATGGGGGTTCAGATGACAGTCCAGACTCCCCCTGTATGAGCCTGGGTCCACGGGGTTTTGCCCGGAACTGGGTTCAGTGCAGTTGGAACTGGGGTTCAGTGCATTCGGGGACTTCCTTCCCCCTCCCGCCAGAGAAAGCCAGCCAGGCACTCAGCTGTCCTTCCTCTCTGTGCGCGTCTCCGTACCTCAGCCCTTTGCAGCTCCTCTGATTCTTCGTGAGCTTTCCTCTTTCCTTCCAGTTGTAGAATTTCCACTCAGCCAGCCTTCCTGTGGTTCTGGATGGTGTCCGTTCTGTCTTTTAGTTGTAGTTTTGAAATTGTTGTGCGAGGCAGCAGTTTAGGTGCTTACCTGTGCCGCCATCTTGGTTTCTCTCTCGGAAGCTCAGGGCTTTAAACTTCAAGTCAGATTGTGCGCTGGTCCCAAGTGACTCCTTACCTTTTGTAGCCCTGGAGCTGACACGGCTAAAGTCAGACCTACCTTTGATCCTACCTGACGCATGATTACAGGCTAGAGTGAAATCACATCTTCACCCCTCTTTTCTGTGAAGGTGGCTGTTGATTGGGAATTGGGATGGGCAGAGTTGGGAGGAACTGACCCCACCCCCACCCATCTGAGTTCCTCGTCGGCGGGATAGCCCCCTGCCAGCCTGAGGAGGGTACTCTTCACCTGTTCGACATCCTGTGGTGAGCTCACTTGAGGTGCTGACCTGGCAAGGGGATGCTGGGACCCCTCAAGACTCTGCCCCCTTGACTCTAACCCTAATAGCAGTCCGATCCCAGCATGCCCCAGGGAAACAACGGCCAAGCCCAGTGTCCAGCTGTCTGCACGCTGAAAGAACTGGGATATTCATGCGTTTTTATCAGCAAAGACTTGGGGAGTGGATTCTGATGGTGTCGGGGCTGAGCTTATCAGTGTATCTGACTTAGCAGAGTCTGGGTTCAACTTGTCAGCCCAGCAGCTGGGAATAGGTTTGCTTAGCTGAGCTGGCAGAGAGACTTGGAATGTCCTGCACTGGGGACTGTCTGACCCTTAGCGGCCAGAGAACTGCTCTGAGCGTGCTGCTCTGTCTGGCCCAGTGACCAGATGAGCCCGCAGAACTGGGCAGGCTGTCTGGGCAGACAGCACAGTAAGGAGACCTGGCAGGTCCCCGTGAAGGAGTCACCGCACAGACTCCAAGGGGCTGGAGCAAAGATGTATCTTCTGCAGATGACTTGTCCACTGAACGGCAGTGTCAGATGTGCCCCTGGACCCTGGTGGAGACCAGTTGCCTGACCCCGTGACCCCAGGTGTGGGTGTGACCTGAGCCGAGCAGGAGGTGGGTTCAAGGAGGACTGGTTGTGGGTTAGGTAATAACCAGTAACTGCCAGAGTTCCCCACATTGAGAAGTGTGGAGATTTCACTTCTAATCTAACCTAAGGTGTGGGACAGTGAGACATCGCTGATCCCACTGGGCCTCTGATTTCTGGGTGAGTCACGTGCTCTCGGATTTGGCACAGGCCCCTCCGCGCTCCCCCACGCACCTGTCTGCTTCCTCCGTTCCCACTACCTGCTTGGCCCCTGTGAGCATTTGAGTTTCTGACGCCTGGCTTAGGACATTGTTTTAGAACAGGCATCCTCAAACTACGGCCCGCGGGCCACATGCGGCCCGCCGAGGACATTTATCCGGCCCGCCGGGTGCCGCTGCCTGTCCTGCTTAGCAGCCAACTCGTCCGGGGCCCGCAATGCGCATAGGAATTTGTTCATAGTTTTTTTTTAAAACTATAGTCCGGCCCTCCAACGGTCTGAGGGACAGGGAACTGGCCCCCTGTTTAAAAAGTTTGAGGACCCCTGTTTTAGAATGATCTATTTGCTCATGAGTTCCTCCCACAGGGCTAGCACATAGCATGGTATTTGGCACTTACACTGTAAACAAACAAAAAGTAGCCAGTCACCAGAAGCCAGGCCACCATACCGCATGAGAGGAGCGGCCCCTTTGCCTTCAGAAAGACCGGGCTATCGCTGGCTTCGGGTTCTCGGCCTCCGTATCTGTAAAGTAAGGCAAAGGCATCCGCGCCCAGCATCCCTGAGAAGCTGCAACGAGCGCGTGCATATAAAACTCAGGCACAATGCAGGGGTTCCCGGCTCCTTCTCCAGGAAGGAGGGTAGCCGAACTGAAATGGGTTTGGATGGAATTGGAAGGAAGACTTTCAAGAGCTGAACCTACATCTTACTAGCTCTGTGGTTAGGAGTGCTTACTAAATATTCAGTAATGGTAATGACGACCTTTAGCTCGTTGGCGTATCATACAAGTTGTAAAAATACAGTGCCAGGCTGTCATGACAGATAATGGCCTGGATACAGGAATGATGGGGAACCAAGCAGACCCACCGCCCGCTGCCCACCGTCGCAGCGCTGCCAGCAGGCCAGCGGCTTGTAGCTGTGAAAGGTCCTCGTGGACCAGCATCGGCAGCTGGGAGAGGTGGGAGGACGGGATGCAGAGCCCTGTGGTCCAGGGTGGGACGGTGGGACGTCATTGCGGAGTTCTCAGCAGGAAAGCGACAAGAGCTGATAGATTATTTAAAAATAATTTTTATCGTGAAAAATAGACACAACAAAATTTACCTTGTAAGCCGTTGTTAAGTGTACGGTTCTGTGGCAGTGAGCACATTCACATTGTGGTGCAAACCCTCACCACCATCCATCTCCAGAACTTCTTCATCTTCCCAACTGAAACTCTGCATCCATTAGACACTAACCCGGCTCTGCCTCCCCCCGGGCCCTGGCTCCGCCCACCATTCCACTTCCTGTCCCGATGAACTTGACTACTTAGGTCCCCCGTGAGTGGAATCAAGCAGTGTTTGTCCTGTTGTGACGGGGTATTTCACTTAACACAATGCCCTCAAGGTTCACCCGTGTGGTAGCCTGCGTCAGAATTTCCCTTTGAAGGCCGCATTCCATTCCATGGCCCGGGTGGACCACATGGCACTCATCCACCCACTGGCGCCAGCGCAGGGCTCCACTTGTTGACTGCTGTGAATATGGGTACAAACACCTGTTTGGGTCCCTGCTTCTACATCTTTTGGGTATAAACCTATGATAGGGGGACTTATACTCAGATAGAGCACCTGCGTTAATCTGAGAAATAATCATTATTTTAAATCTTGGAACACGTATACTTATGTGAACAGGGGGGTAAGTTTTTCTTAAGTTTCCTTTTCAAGGCCTGTGCCAAGCGATTAAGGAGGTGACTCAGCTGTGAATCCAGCAAGCAGAACCGATACGCATGGTCAGACCGACCCACCAGGAGTCAAAACATCATCTCATCCACATCATCTCCGCCTGATGACTAAGGCAGCAGCTGACGTCTGCGGACCTCCAGGGCTGCGGTAGCTGCATTCCATCCCAGCCACCCCCCGACCACCCTTTATGGTCCAGCCCCCTGCACCTGCTGTACGGCAGGATTTGAATGCTTGTAAACGCCCTGTCTTGGAGGGCTGGCCTTCTCAATAAACACCTTACAGGATTCAACCCCGCCTTCGTTACTGGATGCAGCAACAGGCAGCCCAAACCAACGGGCTGGTAACACCTACAAGTGAAAT